>NW_024525823.1:6723840-6895035 GCF_017590135.1 Pyrgilauda ruficollis | reverse complement strand
CTGGCGGGCTGCCGCGGAGGGGGCGGCGGAGGGAAGGGGGAGGCCGGCCCCGGACCGCCGGCGGGCGGGGCTTGCCGGCACCGAATCGGCCGCCGCTGCCCGCCATGGGAGCCGGGGAGGGGGGAGGCGCCGAGCACCGGGCGGAGCGGAGCGCGGCGGAGAGGAGGGGGCGGTGCGCACCCGCCCCCGCCCCCAGCCCGGGATGGGGATGGAGATGGAGATGGAGATGGGGAGGGGGGCCCGGTGCCCCCCACGAACACCTGAGGGGTCCGCCCGGTCTGTGCCCCCTACGCAGCCGACCCGTCCGGTCCCGTCCCGACCGCTCCCGTCCCGTCCCGTCCCGTCCTGTCCCCGCCGCTTTCAGCCCAGGCTCTTCCCCTGATCATTCCTGGTTTTCCCTTTATCTGCGGCGGGGAGGTGCGGATGAATGGTTTGGTGGGACGCGCTTCAGCGAGGAGGTGCCGAATTACAGCACACACTGTGGGCGATACATTGATTATTCCTAGGCTCTGCTTTCCCGCTTTCCCTGGCAGTCCCTGATTACCCGATACAACACATTACAGCACGGGGGTGTCCATTGTTCCGATAGTCAAAATTGTAATCGTACGGGGTTTCTCATTACGACTGCGGTGCACCTTAAAATGATACGGTTTTTTATAAAAACACCCAAACCCACAGTCGAAAAATGAACTGCGTTCCGTGTGGGCATGAGTAGGCTCCCCATAAAAATCTCAGTTTAGCCTGTCAAAGACAAGTTCGGTGTGTGTGCAACAATGTTTAATTTACATTCTCTGTTTCCGAAGCTTTGAATCACTGGCACTTTCTAGCATGAAAAGTTGAGCACAACTTTGTTCGTTTCGTTACTAAAATGAGCCTTGCCTGTCTGCCTGTCAGAGCGATTTCTAGAGACACGGGGCACATATTCCCCCATGACTTTGAGAATAAGAAGAAACGGGGATTTTGCACAGTCTCAGCTGTTAGAGCATCGAGCACCAAAAGATGAGATAGCAACCAGACTGAACCTGTAAAATCCTAGAGCACATCCGCAGTGGTAAGGTCACGGCCGCTGCGAGGCGAAGGTGCTGCCACTCCCCTCGCTGCCTGAAAGAATCAGGCAGATGTTGCAAAAAGCCCAGCCCTGATCGTTTGTTTTTCGCAGAGCAGCAGGACCTCGCAAAGACCCTCCAGAAGGCTCTGCTGACAGCAGAGTTGCAGGAGTTCAGCCACGGCAGGGCTCGTGCTGTGGGCTCGGTCCGTTCCACACAGCCCAGGAACACAAGGTCTGGGCTCAAACCCACCAAGCAGCAAGCATGAGAGGATGGGAAGGTTTGTTTTTTGGTTTTTTTTTTTTGTTTTTTTTTTTTTTTTTTTTTTTCCTTGCTTGTAGTGTTTTAAAATACAGTGATTTCTCAAACTTGCGGAAACTAAATTTTGACTACAGATGACCTTCAAAGGACGGTGCTTAGGAGGGAGGTTTCCCTCCTCCTGTGCCCACCACCACCACCAGCCTCACCTCTGTTTTGCTTACCGTATTCTATTACAAACAAATGGGTACAGTTGAGCTCTCATTAAGTACAGGAGATATTCCTAGAATCTCAGTGTATTCTTTCACACAATAAGAATAAGACAGACAGCACAAGGGAAGGTTGCTTTTAAACACAAACTCACATGGTCTTTGAAACCTTTGGCTGGAAAAAACCAGCCAACCTCAGGTGACTATTCTGCTTTGAACAGCCACCGCCTTGCTGATACATTGTCATTCTAATGAAAAAGAAAAAACTAGTTCTTGTATTAGACATATGGCTAGTTTCTCTGTAGAGAGGATGGAAGAGTTTTAAGGAAAACCTTGAAATTTCTTGCTAAACAGAGTATTGCCTCAAATGGTTCTTGTTCAGTGAAACATGAGAGGACTACTTCTCAACACTTACTATGTGTATTGTAATAAAGCCCTAACACTGTTTCATTAAGCACTGCATAAATTTAACAGGTTTGAGTTGACAATCTGACAAAAAGATTAATCTCAAACTCCCAGCATAAACAGAACTTCCTTTAATGTTGGAAGATGCTTTGCAGAAGGTATTTGCAAGCCTAGGTAATGTGACTACAGCAGGTTACAGTGAGTAGACCAGAATGAATTTTCTTCAGGATCAAGTCTGTCATTCCAGTTTTCCTGACTAGCATCTGAAGGCTTGGCTGCAAGTTGAAGCACTTCCCATCCCTTTTGCTACCAGTTCTGAATGCTGATTCTCACTTCTTGATCACCAAAAGTAACGCCATTCAGCTGGGGTTTTTTCACAGTATTTTTCTGAATACTTTTGAATTGAGATGTGAACTTATTTCTCCTGACAGTAGGCTGGTTTTCTCAGCTACTTCTGGTAAGCTCTTTAAAAAGAACCTCCAGTCCCCCAGTACCTTGTCAACCACCAGATGAAAGCCACAATCTTAAAACATACCCTGTTTTTCTCAGTATTTAGTGTAGGACTGGGACAGATACAAAAGTTTTACCTCTGTGTCCTAATAATAATATCTCCATCTGACAGCAGGTTATTTCTGCAACTGTCACAATTCCTACTTTTCTAGAGCTGTTATTACCTTTATATACTGCATATTATTGCACTGCATATTCTTGGGAAGGTGCTCTTCTAGTGGCAGCATATGGAGGACCATCAACTGTCAACACAGAAGTTCATGCATTTAGAGTGCTCAGACGTTATCCGGCACACATCGGAGGTACCAAAATAAGTTTTGGAAACCATCTAATTATTCCACTTGTTACTAAGTGTGAGGGAATGACTAACAAAAAGGAACACTTTCAGGTTTTAGTGGTAACTCGTGAATTCATAAGGGGAGGCAGAATATCAGAATCTATGGAAGCCACACGTTTGTCAGCCATACAATGGCATTGATATGAATATTTCCAAAAAGTTATGAGAAAATAAATCTGCTATTTACATTACAGGCACCTTAACATTAAACACATTTACTGAACTGTGGCAGCACCACATTTTTTTTAATATAAAAACCTGTATTTTTGGTAAAGAATCCTGTTTCTGTAGTTCTCAATATGGATTCTGCAAACATCTTAAACAGGTGAATAAAAGTGACATATTGGATCAATAGAACTGCTCAGATTTATTTTAGAAGACAGAGATACTGGGGTATGTGGTATCAGTAAGAAGTTTGCAGCCAGAGATGGAACCCTGATCATGTGGGTATCAGTGAAGATTTTACTCCTGAGTTTAATGAGACCAAATTCCTTGTGAAATGTTGAAGGTGATTTAAAATCAATCTGTTAGAGTGTGTGCTCTAACTGCAGTAGAGAAAGTCTCGCGCTGTCATGATGGTTTGAGGGTTTGAAGCTGGTTGGCTTTTCAGTCACTTTTAAAATTGGGTAGAAACTATGGGATTCTGCCTTCTGGTGGTCTCTAAGTCATAGCAAGAACCTGAGCTTTTCCTTCCATTGCTCAAGGACATGCTCTACACCCAAGGCTCCATGTTTTACCAAACTCCTTTTTTTTTGTTCTATCACAGATTTGTTTCCAGCTCTGAATTTGCACTTGGGTTTTTGCAAGCACAGTAATTTGGACTTCTGAAAAATAAGTATCGTTCATAAAATTACATGTGCAAATGAGTTGCCTAAAATAAATCACCCCAGGTTTAATTTATATTCTATTGTTCATAGTCCTATTTATTAATGTTTAAATGTTTTAAAAGGGGACCTATCCACACACCAGAGTTGCTTTTTAGGTAACACAAAAGAAACACTTTTCTCCAAGTTCTTCATTTTGGCCTTTATTAATGCCTAAGTCTCTTTAACATTATTAATGACCTATTTCTTCTCGGCTTTTTTCCTGCTGGGGAGGACGAGATAAACAAGCAGGCCTGATTTTTCCAGCTGCTAAATATGTAAGGAGCACGACGGATTCAAAGCGAAAGGCTTTTAGAAGGCAACAGCAACAAGCGAACGGTGCTCTGGGGGCACTCTGGAAAAAACAACGCGCCGGTTCTCAGAGGCAAAATCGGGAGGAGCGGGATCATCCCGGGAGCCGCGGTGCTGCCCGGCGGGAGGCGGGCGGGCCAAGGGGCCCCCGGCCCGAGGAGCAGCATCCCGGCCCGGCGGCTGCGGCGAGAGCTCCCCCTCCTGTCCCGCTCCTTCCCAGCACGGCGGGAAGAGCATCATGGAGCCTCGGACACCGAAACGTGTTGAAGCACCAGCCTGCGTGCGATTATGCACGTATAAACCCACACGTCCACCCACACACGCAGGAGGAAAGCTGAAGGTAAAAAGGGAGGCTGTTGTCTCTATTTTTTTTTTTCCCCAAGTAACGTCGCTCCAGACGTCGCAGGCCAAAGTAAAGGTGAGGCTCGTAACTGGGTTCTCTTAATATTGCTGATAATTTACCTTATTATTCCCTGCTTGCCAAGGTGTTGTCAGCTCTCCATCAGGTTATGCCAGTCACCGTGGAAAACATATGTCTATGCAGTCTTTCACCTGTATCCGAAGGGAAGCCATAATAAACAGCAATTTAAATTCAGGTATTTGGTTTGCTGAAGTGTTTAATTAAACAAAGAAATTCATTATGTGAGTTCACAGAAAAGTTCCATTACGTTGGTTTATACTTTTTTTTTTGTTTGACTTGAAGTGGAAATGTTCCTCTGACTTTTTGTTTGGCACGCTAAGATGATAGATTATTTATGCCATCAGAAGCAAATAAACACAGTGAATAATTAAAATATTGGCTCCCAATATATTTTTTTAATAAGTAGACAGTCATTTTCATACACATGGAAAACATATATATGAACTTCTCTCTTGCTTCTGTTCCACCCAAACCCCACTTCCACTTCAGTGATGTTTTTTCACCCATACCTTGGAGAAGGGGTACATTCCACTCGTTCCTGAGCTTGGACGAACGCCCACAGCATTACTCGCACACAGTAGTGTCTGTAGATTCCTTTCTGCTGTGGATACTAATCTCAATCCAGAGCTTCCTTAGACGATTAGGGGCTGTTCTGAAAAATGTCAAGAGGTAGCTTTTGCAAAGCAGAATTGGTATGGCAGTTGAAATGGGAGTAGTGGCGGCTTTCCAAATACAAAGATCTGAAAATGTTTGGAGATATTTTAATATTGATGATTTTTTTTTTTTTTTGTGCTGCTTTAGGGTATCAGTTTCAAATCTGTACGAATTAATGGCAAGACAGTCCCTTAACACCGTTAATGCTTTTTGAAACTTCTGGCAAAAAGGGAGAAACTTTATTTAACGTATTAAATTATTAATAATAATTGCTCTTTTTGGGCCTGAATCATCACATAATTTGATAAACAGAAAGAAAAGTTAACTTTTTTCTATGATTCTTTGTTAAATACTTCCAAGTGTCTTGTTAAAATGCCTTTATGTTTCTTGCTTATTTCTCATGTTCCTTACAACAAAAGTAAGCAAGAAGAAGTCTTTAGCACAAGAGAACACCCATGCTATTAAAAATCACTCAATATTAAACCTTTTTATAAGGTAGCAATGCATTAAAAAACAAATTAGTAAAAATATGTCCCGGACACCAGTATTGACTGTGGGGAAAAATCTTTATCATGTGTCTACAGTTGCACTCTGTCTATCCACTCTGGCTATTCAGTAACTCTTCTGTGATGCTGTCATGTTGGATGCAATGCCAAAAATCAGGTAGAGAAAAATAAAAGACCTACGGATGAGCAAAAAACTTAGACACATTATACCAGACTTGAACTTGGCTGTGACAAACTACGGGTTTGCAGCTTCATTACAGCTAAGGTCTGTACCTCAGAATGAAATCAATATTTTAAAAAGAGATTTTGTGAATTTTTTAAATTTCATTTGGCCCAAAATTGTGCTCTACTTGCTCTGTCACACAGGCTGGTAAGAGTACATACTAAGCCCTATTTTCTTGAGGGTTTCTTCTATCGTTGTGGCTGACACCTAAAATGCTGATGTCCAAAGGCTGCTTTGGAGAAGGTCTGAGGTACTGAGGCACCCTCCTAACTCTGTGTGTGCTGTGCCCCTGTTTTTTTACACACATCAAAAGCAGGGAACTGTCAAAGTCAGAAGCAAAACCAGTGAGGGGTGGAGACTTGTGCTCTCTGCAACAGTCCTAAGCTGGACACCTCCCTCTAAGGTGAACTGAAAATGTTTAAAGCCAAGGCATATTCATTTCTTCATGTACCATTTCCTGACAATGACTGTTTCCTCCCCTTCTGATTATTTTACTTCTCCATACAGAAGAAGGCAGGAGAGAGTCTTTTTACTTTAAAAAATAGGCAAGTCTCCCAGATGCTACAATGGCAGGAGAAGAGGGGGAAAGATTGTGTGGGATTGGGATACAGCAGAAAGTTCTCTCTTTTTAACTTAATTATTTTTTTAATAGATTAATTTTGCTAATTCCTGAAAATACTGGTACAATACTCTACATCAAGTTCTTCCTAAAAAGTATCCCTACTTTTTTTGTCTCTCTGTGAATTTTCTACAATAATGATAGTGGTTTATACATTTTCTCATAATCTTGTATTTCCCCTGTAAGCTTTGTTGCATGATATAGTATGTCAGTTTAAGTAACATCTGTCAAGGGATGGAAAGCAATTGCAGGTTCTTTTCATTCATAAAGTCATTCTGGAGTTTCTTCATCCTTAATTTTCTTGTCATGTTTTCAAAAACATTACATCATTTTGTCCAAATTACCCCCTGCATTGCATATACGAGATACAGTGGGTTATTCATTTCTTTCCAGGACCCAAAGAAATATGTCAAGGGAACTACACTGATCTATACTAAATGATTTAGAGTTGGTAAAAGTTGAGCTTTGACATGTCATTATTTGACAATTACTCTTCTACTGCAATGCTTGTTTTCCTGCCAGCATCCCCCAGAATCCTACATGGCATGTGATTCAATCTCTTGATCTTCTCAGTTATATTTACATTAATTTTACACATCCTAATATACAATGGCAATGCCTTCACATTGATGTGGTGAAAAGTCTGTCAAAAAAATCCAAACGCATCTTGGGCATGCATAACAGAGATATATTCAGGACTGGAATGGGGCACGTATTTAGCAAATCAAAGAATTGCTGGGATTGGAAAGGACCTCTGGAGATCGCACAGTCCAACCTCCCTGCTCAGAGCAGAGCAGGTTGGTTCTGTGTCCAGTCATGTTTTGAGTAAGTATGAAGGCTCCATAGCATCTCTGGGCTGCCTCTTCCAGCATTTGACCACATTCATAGTAAAAAACCCCAAACTTTTTCTTATGTTTACATGGAATTTGGTGTACTTGAATTTGTGCCCATGTGCCTCTTGTCCTATCACTGAAAAAAGCCTGGTTCTGTCTTTTCTAGTTGCCTCCCCCCATCCAGGTACTTATACACATTGATTATATCTTCCCTGGGCCTTCTCCTTGCTAAACAATCCCAAATCTCTCAGCCTCTCAAACATGAGATGCTTCAGTCCCTGTATCATCTCCATGGCCTTCCGCTGTCCTTGTTCCAGTGTGTCCATGTCTCTCTGACATGGTGGAGCTCAGACCTTGACCCAGCAGTCCAGGTGTGTGTCACCAGAGCTGCGTAGAGAGGAAAGATCACATCCATTAACCTGCCAGCAGTGCTTCTCCTAAGGCACCCCAGCCATCTTTACTGCAAGGCTGCACTGCTGGCTCATGTTCAGATTGTTGAATACCAGGGTCTCCAGGGCCTTCCCTGCAAAGCTGCTTTTTAGCTGCTTCCCCAGCTTTGTTACTACAAATATTGTTCTGATCTGCGTGCAGGATTTCACATTTCTTTGCTGAAATTCATGAGATTCTTGTCAGCCTTTTCTCCTTCATCTTATTAAATTTGTTTTGATTCATAATCTTTTACGTAATTAGTAATACTATTAGCTGGAAATATTTTGTTTTCATGAACTGTGTGGCTTTTTCTAATTAAATCATGCATGTAACATTAATGATAATAATCTATGTCTCTTACCATAAGTAGATTTTGCTCAAAGACAGTCCTGAGAATCCTTCTCTACACAGGCAGGATCTTTTGCCTTAAAAGATGATCATCCTTCTCCATCCAAGATTCTTGAAGTCAAGTGTGGTTGTCAATTTATTTTCACAGCGCGACTGGTTAAAGCAGAATTGACATGTTCTCACCACTCGTTTTCAGGTCACCAGAGGGTGTAGATGGGAGACAGTCACACACAGCTTCCATCCACCCAGATGGCTCAGCAAAGGCTTCCCACGAGACTTCAGCTTTGGAGAGCTTCTGGGAGTAGAGGGTCAGGAACACCATGCTTATTTCCATTAGCGTGCACTGAAATCCTGCTCATGCACATGGTAAACTCTGCCATGCTGGTGTTTATTCTGAGTATCACGGGAGGTCCCCAAGTGCACCACCGTTCCTGCAAGCTCAGACAGCAGTGACCTCCAAAGCCAAGGCCCTCGGGACAATGTGAGAAGTTGCCTGCTGCACGCTGTGTGTCACAGCTGGTGTCTCTTGAGCCCTAGGGAGAGGAGCTGCAGACTGAGGTTCACTGGCCTTGCCCAAACTGCCAACACTAAAACCAGGTCCAAGGCCAGCTCCAAAACCTTGCCACCCATATGATTAGTTGGGGACTTCTTGTCTGTTGTTAACTAATACTGCAACTACCAGTGAGTACTACAGCTGTTTCACAGATGAGAAGTCATCAGGAGAGAGATAAAGTGACAAAACACATGTACTGGAAGAGACTCACAGCCTCAACCAGAACTCGGCTCCTATGTCTTGTAAGGCAGTCCTGTCACCATTAGAACGTGTAAGCTACCCTTCTTGGAAAAAAATGAAATGTGAGCCTCCCTTTGAACCAGCTTGACTTCAAGCTCCCTCATGAAACACCAACAACCTTTGAAAGAACACGGGGATGGCACCATTGACAGATTTTGCCTCAGCTGGCTGCAAATAAAGTTATTTGAAATAACTGCCAAAGCTGTAATTTATCAGACTTTTTCACAGATTCCACAAAAGCAAGGAAATTCAAAGTTGAAAGGCTTTCTCCAGGCAGCACATGCCAGGCATTTGTGCATGAATTGCAGGAGGGGAAACGATATGTTTCCTTTAGAGCTGTTGTTGCCATCATGGAAAGCGAACAAGCATCTGTGCTTTGGGAATCAGTGGATAGAAGGTGTTCCGTGAAAGGCAGCATGTGGGAAAGCAGCTTAAAATGGTGAGAGTGTACAAAAGTAGCAGGAGTTCTGAATGCCACCGGGGAGAAGAAATGGAACAAGGCTGACACATAGAAAGGTGGCGAGAAAGCAAAAAGAAATGCAAAGAGGAGTACACTGAAGAGAAAGAAACCCACCCACTTTTGGCTAGAGAATAGGTCTGAACAAGTTCCAAGAGAGGAACAGAGAAAGAGAAAAAATTATAGGGTAGATGGAAAGTGTATCTATTAGATGATTGTGCAGGTGAAAATGTAAGTTGAAGTTTTGGTGTTTTACTGTGGAAACAGATACAAAGCTGAAAATCAGATGTTCCGGCAGGACTCCTGATGTAGCAAATCTGTACATTTATAGTACTTGAAACTTGTAGGATGATTCTTCTCTGTAGCATTTGCCACTGATCCTGAAAAAAAAATGGGAAGATTCACATTTAAGAATATTTAATTAAAGAGTACTACTTACCTTAAATCACCATAACTAAGGGTTGTGCTGCCAGTCCTAAGGCTCTTAATTTCACTCCAGGGCTGACGATTTCCTCTGTCACTACACTGTGAAGCTGAATCCAGAGTAACAATTTAATACTTGAGTGCCCAGAGTCAGGCAAATGCTTTGCATAAAAGTGTTCTCTTGTGCTTGTGGAGTGCCTGCAGCTCCCCCGGAGTCCTGGTGGGTGCTAAGCACCTCTGAAAATCAGGTCACTGTCATTCAAGAGCTCAGAAAGCAACTGAGGTGCCAAAGTTTAAGACTAAACTTACAAGTAAGCGACATCATTGCAGAAGGCTCTGTCCCTGAAGGACTGCTGTGCTTTCAATCATTTGAATTTTGCTATGTGATAGACATGCATTTGTAAATTAGATGCCTTTAGAGCTTGTGACACCCTCCAGAAATTAGGAAAAAAGAAAGAGGGCATTATAGAGGAAAGAAGGAAAATGAATGGAATTAATAAAACAGAAATGGATGGGCATGTTGCTCTAGATTATTTTAGACTAGTTTGAGCATTCCTTTTTGGTTCTGACTGCAGATAGGAAGCTTAAAATAAATGAAGTGGGGTTCTTCCACATAACACATTAAAAAAAAATGGGGAACACAGCGTCCACAGGATATTTGGAGGGAAATAGGTCCAAACAGATTCAAAGAAGAGCTTGGAAAAGCCAGACTTCGAAGATCTGAGAAATCACTCCATTTTCATTTATAAAACATGTTAGACTTGACAGAGCATCTGGCTCAGGAAGTCTCCAAAGTACAGTGAGGTGGAAGTTGGGTGGACATACCACAGAACTTATTTCTCCATATTTGCGTCATTTCTCATCTATTGCCGGAATAATTTCATTCTGGCTCTTATAGGAGACAGGCTGTACTACTTTAAGTGTTCGTTTCATCTGACTCAGTGCTCTCATATTCTATTTTACATTAGTAGCTTTTGTTTTCCCTTCCATAGGTTACTTAACTGTGCTGGCCTAAGTCAATTGTTCTTCCTCTTGTCCTTCTGCAGCAGTAACTATGATTGCTGTGATGTCCAAATATGAATTATTTTAGAGTGTGTACTGAAGAGGCAGGCAGGCATTTTAATTACAGGGATTAAAAGGAGAACAGATGCAAGTGAGTCGAGTGCTAGGTAAATATAAATGCATCACCCCTTGTACCCTGAGAATCATCACTCTTTGTCTCCAACAGATTGACATCAGGATAAATTCAAAAGCAGAGGGAATAGTACTGGAAAATACCTATTTTTAACAGAAGCATTTACCTAGACTGGGGTAAAGTATATAGATAGCACAGTATATTATAGATTAATAGCTTTTTAATTTCCTCAAAGCCATTTAGTCAATGCTACTTAAAATACATTATTTTGTTCAGACACAGAATTACAAGGATGGATTCAAATGGTTTTAACTTGAGTTTTCCAACTCAAATTGAAAAAAACATTCTCTGTATCATCCATGTTCACATACTGAGCTTGGTTCCCAGACAGGCGTTACTCTCCACCTGGTAGCAAGGCAGTGAGTGGGCACAGAGAAGTCCCTTAGAAACTGTTTCCTCCAGTGCTCTAGGCTTTAAATTTGATCAGTAAACAGCAAGCCAGGGCTGACTCTCTGGTGCAGAGTGCTTGTGCTGTGTAGCTCTGCTCAGGGAGTGGGTAGGGGCTTTCTTGGGAACTGGATCTTTCAGGCATGTTTCAAAGGGGACTCACAAATAGAAAGGTACAGAAACCCAGGTGGAGGTAACAAAGACACTGACTTCTTCTACAAAATCTACTTCAGAGGAAATGTGCAGCCAGCCTTAGCTTCCAGTCTAAGTAATAAAAAGAGAAAGACAGAAAAAGGTGTCCAAACCCAGCACTATCAGCAGAAAAAAACATTTAGAATTGTATCTATGTTTTGATTATGCATGTGAAAAGAAAGCAGCAAAAATAAATAACACTTCATAAATTACATATATTTAATCCCCAAGAAGTAAGCATTTTAACTGAGAAATCCATTTCCATTTATTTATTTAAGTCCACATAAAATGTGCATGCTGTGTATGTTTGCCAGTTTCCTGGCCATACTATGACTATAATCCCTAGTTTCTACTATTACCTGATAACTGTTTCATGATTTAGGTAGAGTTTTCCAAACCATTTTTCACCTAACATAAAAAATACTATTTTTTTCTTGCAGGACCCTCCCAAATCACATAATATTCCATGATTTCAAGGAGATGGAACTCATTGAAAAGAAATCCATAAAAATCTGGACATTTGTTGGATGGGGAATTTTATAGAGGGTAAACCTTTGTTCAGCACGGCTGTCACTTCCTCTTTGCTGCACTTCACTCTTGTCCAAAACATGAATTCCTTAGGCAGGGGACCATCTCCTTTGTTCTGGTTCTGAAATGTGTCTGGTTGGAGTTTTCTACTGCTACTGATGTTCAATTAAATACAAATAATAAATAGTTAATGGTTTGCTGAGATGCAGAGGTGGGGCTAATCAGCTGAGACTTCATGGGGTGGTTAATGATGGATTAGGAATGGGGGAACTGATAAAGCTGAATATTTAAAGACTAATATTGTACAGGATGATGGATGTTTTGTCTGCTTTGATTGCGTATGAGCAGAAACTAACAATGCGCTTATCTTCCTCTTCCTTCTTCTGTAGATTACTCGGCTCCGAAACGTTGCTGTTCTGAGTGTCTGTCCAAATTCCCCTGAGTGGAGCACTGCCCATCAGAGGAGATGGCCTGAGAGGCTCTCACAATGGAAAGTGGGTGGGGAGGTGAACAAACAGTGACTCTACGAAGGGGGTGCGTTATCAAGCTGCACACTCGCCTACTCGTGTTCATGCTCAGCTTGCTGAAATGGAGGGATTTCAATTGATTTTGCTCTCTTTTGCAGTGCTGACTGATGAGCCGGTGAGGAGGCAGCTGCGTTCTGAGGGCATGTGGCACAGGAGGGGTTTGTCCCACTGACTGTGCGGTGCTGCTGAGACCCAGTGGGATCTTTGGCTTTCCATCTGTGCCACGTACCGATGAGCTGCCATATCCCTGATGAGCTACTCTACCCCTGAGCCTGGTATGCAGAGTGAAAAGAGTTACATACACCTTCTCTGTCAAAGCATCCCTATGGATCACAGCTATATTTATTTGTTTTGAAAAAATCTTTTGCATTTGTTGTCATTTATTAACCAGCAACATATCATGTTCTGATATTGGTATTACAGTAAGTATAATTAGACTTAAAAATTAATACTTCTAATGTCAAATTCTGTCCAAAGGATGTGACTCCTACTGAAACCAACTGATGCTAAATGATGGTGTTTTTTCAGTGTCTAACTACAGGATCAATACGGCCTTCGCCCTTGTCAGTAGTTCTGTCAGCTGCTAGGAAGACAGGCAGCACTGCAGACAAGGCACAGACAAGGAGGTCAAGAGAAGTGGATTCTTTTCTCAGTTTGCCTTAGGGCTTTTGCAAAGCCTTGGACAAATCACACAACTTCTCCGTTAAACCTCCTGACTTCCAAAATGGAAATGATCATAACTCTCTGCTTTCCCAGGATGCCATGGAGAAAATCAGTCCTTGGGAGGAGGGAAAGCAGGTGGGATAGGTGTGTGTGGGAACAACAACTACATGGGTGCTTTGGAAGAAACAGATGTATTTCTGTTCACTTTTATTTTTGTAAACAGTCTTAGAGTGCACCTGGGATTTAACATATTAAAAAATTAAGCAGCATCTAGAAGATTTGGTCATGTAGACAGGTTACAGTTACTACAATATATAACATTGTTAGTCTCATTCTACTATAGACATTGTTTATTCTGGATAAGGCCAGGGTAACGATGAAAAATTGAAAGTTCAAATGTTCCGAATCAAATGAGAGTGCTTTGCAATTGTTTTACTTTAGATGGCAGTCAGGAAAATATTTCCACGTTTCATTTGTTGAAAAGAGATCCAGGGCTGGCATTAGTAGTGGCTTTGATGTATTCTCTGGTACATTGGTCCAGAGCATGCTGATGTAAACAGAAGTGTCTCTTGACCTGTCATCTTTGTTCTTCAACTTTGATATTGGCCCCCTCCAGTGGCTTCTTTCTCCTCCTGGGGAGACTTTAAAAAGTCAATTGATACAGGAAAAAAAAAAAAAAAAGAGTTTCAGTTTTCTTCTCTGCTTAAGACTCTAAAGAAAAAGACATGTCTATTGTACAGTCACTGAAGTTCTTGAAATAGTGCACGTTTTTCTCTCCAATCCTGCGGGGAAGTGAGCAAAGAAAAAAAGAGAAAAAGCATGTGATTTTGTACACAACTTATAATATGGTGAGTACATCATACTTTTGCTTCTGATGTGTTTTTTGGGTTTTTTTGAGAGGAAAACTGAGAAGCTCTGTTTCAGAAACAGGCAGTGCAAACAGTAATGCCTATGGGTAAATTGGTCCATCATTGCCTATTATAGGACCCTGGCTTTTGATGCCTGTAACTGTCAAATATTAGCTAATTTGTAATGATTTTTTTTCCTGTGATTGGTGTGCCAGCCTGAAGCTGATTTTTAAAATAGTCCACTCAGTTTGAAAAATGAGTTTAGCAAAAAAATACATTCTCCTTGTGTTAAAAAATATCATTGGGTTGCATGACTGAGAAACTCTCCATGCTCCAAACCTAAAATTTGGCGAAGGATTTGCCAAGGATTTGGAGGGTCCCACCCATAAACATGTATGATAAGAAGAGCCTATGATTAGGGAGCAGACTGTGCAGACCAGAAGGGTATTGATGGTGAAACAAGAAGGTTGTGACAAGACTGAAAGAACAGTAGCCTGTAGTGATACTGTGTGTGTGGGACTGAAGCAAAGAAATGAGGAGACTGGGAGAAAGAAACTATGAACTTGGAACCAGGAGTCAAAAATTAACTACTGAAGTAAGACTCTTAGGTTGCTAAGAGAAGGGAAAGGGATTAAGGCATTGGGCTGAGATTAAGAGTCAGAAAGTCCTTAGGTATTACAGTACAATCTTCTCAAAGAGTCCCTGTGGTCAAGAAATAATAATATAAAAGCTGGAAAATTACTGACAAAATATTTTCTTTATTCCTCTAGCGATTGTTGCTTTTAAAAAAGATCAACCTACTGATGGTGAATCCTGAGGAAGCCCTAGTGTTAGTGTGCAGTGTTGTGGATATCAAGGGTTTTGCCCTAGTTCTAAACCACTTGGACTTAGAAGAATTCTACATAAAGAGTGCAGAGGCATTCAGGTTTTCAGAATAACATAAAGAACAGCAAATTTAAAAAGTTAAAGTCTCACACATTAGGAGATGGTAGGTTTATTGCCCATAGAACCCTAATTCTCCCCAGTTTATATGTATTATTTTAAGCAGACTCTAATTGTATAATCATGTTAAGTTTTTCACAGAACACTAACCACATTAAGTGCAAGAATGGATATGGCTCAGGAAATGAATCAAGGAACTTGTCACTGTTACAGGATGAGGTGCCTTAGTAGCTCCTCTTAAGTGCATCCCTCCGGCAATTTTCATTAACTTAGGCTTTCTGCACAGAAACATGCCACTGCATTCTGTCATTTCTAAACTGTGTTTATGAGCTGAAACTCCCTATTTAGCAACAGTTTGTTCTGTGACACCAGCTAACTAAACTGCCTCAGTGGCAGCTCCTTCAAAGCAAAGCTTTATTCTCTCAGAGACAGGCAGCACAGAAAGTAAAGATTTGACACCAGAAAATTAACTCTTAAGTTACCTTTCCAGTCCTCACAGGTTTTTTCTATTCTAGTTTTTCCCCTCTGCATTGGGAGAGGCCCCTTATGAGATGCCACAGGCATGTCCAGGTGTTGTTGACTCCACAGTCAAAGCCCTTCCTTAACACAGTACCTTTTAGAGTTTTGGAGGTGTCAGAACAATAAACATCTTGTTATCATTGAAAAACAGGTGTGTTCCTCTTTAGCAGCTTCTCCCTTGCAACTGCAAGAGTTATATTGTGCTTTCCTGGACATCTTTCTTTGTGATGGGATTGTTTTCTACTTGCATCTTCTTTTACAGTAGTATCCTTCAATGTAATTCTCTTTAAATAGTGCAACAAAATTAAGTGATCTGTATCTTGTATTTCCAAAGATAAGAAATGTAACACCCTCAATTTCAACATGAATGTAGTCTATAGGTCAGTTTTCTCCTCAAAACTTTGCCTGATTTGTTCTTCGAGCAACAAAGCCTCGAAGATATAGAAGGAACGGATGTCAGTGATTGTAAAGACAGATCACATCATAATCTTCCTTGGGTGTGAGGAAGTCACTTGAACCCAATTTCTGAAGATGGCCAGTGAATTTTTCTCCTCTGTTAAGTCTGTTATCTGAAATAGAATATCTATTCTCTGAATTCACAAAAGTTTTGGGGGCAGGTACCTGCAAAGAGGCATTGGTGATGGCTCTGCTCAGAATTAAGGAAACACTACACAATATACAGCAGACCCCACTGTGGAATTGTAGGACTCTGAAGTCTTCAGTTGGGCACTCAGAATTAGCTGTCCCTTTTGATGTTCATTGTTTGGTGTTGAACGTACCCCCTCAGCTCACAAGGAGGCTGTTCATAACCCTCTCAGCTGGCTCACAGCACAGCACCATACAACACAGCTACAGTGCAAGGGCACGCAGTACATAGGGGCTGTTGATGCCATGCCCCAGACAGCTCCGGGAAGAGGAAAAAGAGAATGCCCGTACACTGCAATTATAGAAGTATAGGATCATCAGGGCTGGAAAAGACTGTCTAATCAGAACATCACGTCAGTCCAAGCATCAGAGCGGCACTGTCGCTCCTAAACCGCATCAGTGCCACATCCAGGTGCCTCCCGAACACATCCACGGTTGGCGTTTCCACCACTTCCCTGGGCAACTTATTCCAATGCCTGATCACCCTAACAGCAATAAAAAAATGCACAGAAATCATGCCTGTGTAGCTAAAGACTACGGGCCCAACACTTTAGGTGGGACCCTGACCTCTCTTCCCCGCTGGTCCCTGTAGCACCCCCGGGCGCAGGCAGAGCACATCCCGCTCTGTGGAGCGCTCCCGGCCAGCCGGGAGCCCGGACCAGGCGCGGGGAGCGCTCCCCCTCCAGCGGGAGCCTCCACCACGGCTCTGGGAGGGATAAGTACAGAGCGGGAAGAGACGCGGCGGCGCTTTACCCCCGCGATGTCTGAGGGCGGAGGCCAGCGGGCAAGGCTCGCTGCCTGCGGCACCAGAGCGCCCGTTCGCAGCCTCCGCTCCGCCGCCCTCGCTTTACGGCGCGCCGTGGTTTGCGACGCCCAAGATGGCCGCCCCCAGGGCACAATGAGCCCGCTCCGGCCGCCGCTGCCGGGTGGAACGCGGGGCACGGCCACGGCCGGCCGGGACACAGCCGGGGCGCTCCTCCGGCAGCGGGGCTCGTCCGCGACAGCTCGGCGTGTGGAGTCCTGCCGGAGCTCGTAGTGGGAGAGCGGAGCGTCCCCGGGGAGGCGGCATGTGGGGCGCCCTGCTGCGGCGCGGGATCCGCGGCGGCGGGCTGCGGTGCCTGTCCTCGGGCGGCCCGCCCTGGAGCCAGGTGGTGTCGGAGGCCGAGAAGATCGTGGGGTACCCGACGTCCTTCATGAGCCTGCGGTGCCTGCTGAGCGACGAGCTCAGCAACATCGCCATGCAGGTCCGCAAGCTGGTGGGCACCAAGCACCCGCTGCTCGACACCGCCCGGTAAGCGCTGCTGGAGCTGCGGGGGCACGGCGGGGCCGGGGCCGCCCGCCCGCCCGCGGCAACTTGGCAGAGCTCCTGGGAAGTTTTGGGCTTCGTGCCCTCAGTGGGGTGTTCCCAGGGCAAGGCTGCCCCGCGGGCGGGAGGTTTCGCCTCCGCTCCGGGATGCTCGTTTCCTTGCCGTGACAGGTTTTCCCTGCGGTTATCCGCTGACATTCGGAAGTTGCTTCCTTGTGACGCCACGTGCGGCGCTTCCCCCGTGCCGAGAATAAAAAAAAAAAACTCCCTTGAAAAGTGCGGCTGCCTCGCTAGCAGTTTTGCATTCTGTTATAATTAAGAACTATATTGCAAGGAAAAAAGCAGAGCGACTACTCAGTTCAAAAGCTCGGAATGATCCTGCTCGGAACTGTGTATTTTGTTACCACGTGTTTTGGAATATCCAGCTGGGAGCTGCGAGTTTTTGCGTGTTGTTGAGAATTTTAGGGTTGCTAAGCTGTGTATCTACTCTTTCATTCTTAAGGCAAACTAATGGAAGTCTTGCATTCCTGCCAATAAGCAGAAATTGGGGTTGTTGAGCAGCGTTTTCTTTGACTGCAAAACAAGAACTGATTGGCGGTGGGTTTTTTTATACAATAAAACTCCACACGCTTACCAAAATGAAGGAAAAAAATAAAAGTGCAATTTCCCGAAGACTTTTGATTGTGGATTTGTGTGTTTTGGTTGTGGTTTTTGTTTGGTTTTTTGAGGTTTTTGGTGGTTTTTGTTTGGTAGATCTGTGTTTGCTGTAACTGCAGCTATAGCAACATTAATAGAATCCAAGTTTAGAATGCACAGTATTTTTTAACAGGTGTAAGACAAAAATGAGCATTTGTTTAAAGTGGATGTTCAGCTTTTCTTTTAAGGAACGGAAATTGTAGCGCTTTAGTGGTCCTTGGCAAATCCACAGTGTTGTAATGATATAAAAACAAGATTTGTTTTTCAAGTTCTCTGTCTCTAAATCTGGTTGTCTTGAGGGAACAAAATGTGTACAGGGGACAAACAGCTTTTTTAGAGAAACATAACTTTCAGGAAGGGGGATTTAGATATTGGCCTTGAGTAGACTTTTCTGCAAGAAACAAATTAAATTGTTAATGGAAAATACCCGACTTTAGAAAGTGGTGGTGGAGGGGATTTTGTTGAACTTTTTATAACTGAAGGTTGTGATAAAGGGGAGGGATGAGAAGAAAATGCTCTTCTGTCATTGTAAGGTCAGTTGATGGAATGGATGGAATAGAAGGAGTGAAGCACAATGGCTTTGGGTTCTAAAGTTTGCACTGCAGTCACAGAAGTGTCACAGAGACCTGCAGTGCTAAAGTGGAACTTGAGAGTGCCTGTGCTGTGTGTGGTGGAGTTGCTGGTTTGTTTGTGAATTAAATTTAAATGCAGTATTTTGGGCATGGTCGGAAATTTTGTGGTGGAGCTGTGATGTAAGGGTTTGTTGGGGTTTTTTATTGTTTTAAGTGGGCTGCTTCAGGGTTAATTCTGTAAGCCTGTGGCTTGTGGAACACCAGTAGGGATATAGTCATGCCCAGGCTCAGCAGGATTAAATACATTCATTTTTAAAATTCATATATGTTTCAGAGTACACTACTAAACTGATGTGTTGTGCTGGAAAGAAAAAGTATTTACTCACATAAAACTGAAACCCTGTGCCCTTACTTTGGATCTTCTTACTTGGTTTCACTGGTATTTCCAAGGACTTTGTTGCAGGCGGATTTCCGATGGTCTTGACCTTTGTGTTGTAAGAAGAGTTAATATCCTGCTGACAAGTTTTAGTACACCCACAGTAATGCACAAATTGTACCTTGCTCACCTTGTTTTATGGTGTGATGTTGCAATAAGGTGAAACTTGACCATATGCTCTCTCAATGATCTTGATAATTTATTTCTGAAATTTAAGTGTTCTATGTTTCAATGTAAATGTGAGTGATTTTAGTTTTGAATCGGAGATCTGTGCCCTGATTTATCACAGCAATTTAGCAAACAGGTTATGGTTTTTCAATACTAGGATTTTTTTAATACTTTTAAATCTGTCTCATTAGTCATTCTTAAAAAGTAATAAAGGTTTCCTGTTGTGTGTTCAAACAAATGTTTTAAAGCAAGGGTATCTAAAATATTTTATTTGCTGATTTTTTAAAAAATACTTAAGTGATTGATATGTTCTGGAACTCTAATCTTTGAGACTCTGAGTGAATAAATGCTATATATATCTGAGAAGTACTCCAGCATTTAAGGAGACTTTTGTATTTGTGGAAACTACTGAAGAATATGTGCTGTAAAATTGATTAGTTGCATGTGCTGTTTCTCAAGTTTCTGCTCATTTATTTTTGAGGTTATAAGTGGTGACAATCAGATTGATTGCTTGCTGTCAGGTCTAAACAATTTTCTTTAATCATCATTGACTGGTGGAATTTTGTCATCAGTGGTTTTGTGCCTATCCTCTCTTCCCGCGTACAGGCTTTGCCAGCTTTTGAAGTCTTCCTGAGACCATTAAGGGTTTCTTAAAGCAGAGGGTTCTCTAGCGGTGCTTGTCTGCATGGAATAAGTTCTGAGCTGAGACAGCATAGGACGTAATTGCCACCACACAGAAAGCCTTTAGTGTAACCAGAGTGTTGATGAGTGTTTTTAACATTTTGCCAAGCTTTGGCTCACTAGGCTGTTGCAATGCAATGCCTGTGCTGAGAGCCTTGAAGAAGGCAGCTGAAAGGTATCTGCCTGTGAGACAGGACATGTGGAGGAGCAGCTGTTGGGCCAGTATACGTTTCCCTGATGATCCCATCCATTTCTTCCTCTTGTTTGGATGCAGCACTGGCAGCTCCTGGGTGTAAGTGCCTGCTGTGATTCAGGACTGCAGCAGGTGTTCTTCTGGGATGATGTGTGACCCTGATACCTCCCACCAAGCTTGTGCCTGGCCAGCAGCTTTAAATCTGAGATCTATTGCTGACCCTCCTCTTGGAAGGGCAGAGACAGGTAACTGAGCCCTACAGTGATGGATTTGGGAGTTCTGTAATCCAGACAGTAAAGTTGAGCTTATATTTTAATAATTTTTGGTTTATTTCTAAGATTTTGGTTTCTTAAAAGCCAGCCACGTGAACAACCCCTGTACTAGCTTTGCCAGACTTGTTACAAGGAGGGCAAAATGTGAGGAAAAGGTTACATTTAGTTTTAGAAAGGCTAATGTGTAGTGGTTAATGCATCATTGGAAGCTGGGGTATCTGGATTAGATTCACAGCTGTGCTTTTGGCTCTCTGACTAGAGCAAGTCACTTAATTTTTCATACTTGCATTTACTTATCTGTGAAATGAATAATGTAGCATCTGTTTACTGGAGATGTTGCACTTCATTCATTGCAGCCTGTATCGATCACTGTGTTCTTTCAGTGGAAAATGGTGTATAAGCAATATTAACAAAGAAAACTGTAAAGACATGCTATCATTAAAAAAAATATTTGCCTCTAATGGATACTCTGGAAACAAAATTGAAATCTGACTACTACTGGATCCTTCTGTTTGTAGTCCTGTGAGTCACTGTATGGTTTTTAGAGCTTTAAGATTTGCTATAATGAAGTGTCTTCAGCAGCTACTCAAAAGTAGCGTTTCTTGGTTTTTTTCCTCTTTAGGCTTTAGTGGACTAAAGCAAAGCTTTTTCAATGCATGATTGTATGACCTCCTTTTCACTTGAGAAGCAAACAAATCTCCTGTCTTTTCTCTTTCCTGTCTCCTTTCTGGGCTAGCATACATCCTTCTTAATATAGGAAAGAGTCTGTAATTGGCACAGTGATCTATTTTTCTCAAATACATAGTGTGAATAACATTTTCTTGATTACTTAATCTCCCTTGAGGAGGGTATAGCTTGCTGCAGATTGTAAACAGTAAACGTTATGGCCAATGCATCACTTTTATAATATCGCTAAATGAAATGGAACACTTCATACACGTAAAATTATTATGGGATACCATTTAGCTCCAGCCATTCTCTCATTAGCCTGCGGGAGGAATGATTATATTTTAGTTCTGTCAGAATTGTTTGTTGGTGATAAATGCTTAAGTAGACATGGTTACAGTTTTCCTGGATTATTACAGAAATAAAAAGACTGGCTAGACCAGGTTTTGTTCTGTTGCAGCCTGCTTGGTGTAGATCTCTAAACATTTTAAGGCCCAAGAATGTGACCCAGAGCACTTTCAAGATGACATGCTTTTTGTTGAGGATGTCTGATAACGTTGGCTTCTTGGTAGTTCAGTTTCTTTATCATCTTCAGATAGCTTAGCTCAGTAACACATCTTGTAACTCCAGGTGTGGCATGCGTCTGCCTTCCTATGCAGGTGACCGATTTCAGCGTAGACGTAGGCATTTGTTCCAGCCTGTTGTTGATGGGATTGTTATTGCCAATTCATATTTTGTCTTAACAGAATGGTTACCTTAAAATTGTTCTTCTTTTATAATTGAAGGTGCTTTTATAATTGAAGGAGTGACTACAGGTAGCTTTTTAGCAACTTGTTTCTAATGTTAATTAATTTTTCTGAGCCAGAAAAATGATAGCATCTATTTACTTGACCGTGGCTAATGAGGTACCTTTCTCTGAAAACAGCAGGCAGCTGGACACTCAAAGTGATAAGCAGAAGGTCTGGCCAAAGTTGAGCTTCTACTACAATCTTTTAAGTTTTACTGAGTTGCTTAATCTATTACAGGCGTAGGGCCATAAAGTCCTTCTCCTGCACTTGCTAGATTGGAAGTTAAAACACATTGGCTTTCACTGAATTTTGTTCTATTTTCAGCCTGCTATAACACTTTGTAAAAGACATTTTTGCAGTAGAGAGATGTGATTTTTGGTCAGAATGCCTGTGAAGTTAGCTATGATGTGGCAGCGGTGTCGTTTCCTGTGTTCACTGCAGAAATGTGTCTGACTTCCTGGAAGTACTGACCACCGCCACTGGCATTCAGGACACTTCTGCAGAAGGCATTAGTGGTGATGTTTGAAATGCGGAAATATTTTTCCTGCTTGATATGTTTGATACTATTTGCAAAATATACTGGTTATAGTAAGTCTGGCTTTGTCCAGGAAGACCATTTCCCAAAGCATTGTGTACAGCTGATGGAAACAGAGGTTTTTTCACAAGAGCTCCAGCTGATTGAAGCACCAGAGTTAACTTCTTGGTTTGACTCACCCCATCAAGAAATGTTTTTCTTTCAAGGAATGCTGGCCTCTCTTAGCTAAGTTAGGTTCTATGAGTATCTCCCAGTCAGTTGTGATAGACTTGAAAAAACTTCATCACATTACATAACTTTGAAATGTTGGTACTCCCTAGGGTTTTCTGTTACCATACTCCCCACCAAGTAAACCTTTCTTAGACACCCAAACCAGTTTATTCGGTATTTTGGCTAAACGAACTCACAAACAGCTAACATGGTAAAGTTAACTTTGGAAGGTATGAAAGGCATGAAAGAAATTAAACCATTCAGTCCATTCATATATGGACTGAATTTTTCCTTCTGATTACTTCCATATTATTCCTTGTCCCTGTGGCCTTCACTGTGGTTCTGAGTCAGCCACCACTTAATATTGTCTTGTACAGTTAAGAGGAAGAGAAAATCCATTTTTGTAGGTCCCACTCTTCCTTTATGCTGTAATCAGGTAGAATGGGAGGAATATATATGTGCTGTTTGTTCTCTCTTCCAAATGTTGTGTTTCATTTCTCATCCTGCATTACTTTCACTAGTGTATGATTTTTAATAGTTTACTCCACCAACAATAAATATTACACTCATCTGCTTAGATGCTCATATCCATCAGATATTGCTGTTCTTTTCAAGAGCTGTCAGTAGATGAGAGTTGCATCAATATTTGTACATTCGGGCTTCAGGTTCACAGTTCATGTTTAAGGGATCTTAACTTCTTTTTTTTTTTAATTTTTTTTTTTTAATTTTCTTTTAAACATTACACTTTGTTGGGTTTGACAGTGATAGTCTCAGTCTGGAAGGTAAAACATATTAGCCAGTCATGTGTGCCTGTCTGTCTGTCTAGCTATCTAGCTATCTACCTTTCTATCTATCCACACACATACACACACGTTGCATTGGAAATCCTGGCTCAAGAAGTCAAGGTAGACATTGTCAGGATCATGGGTTTTCAGCTGTAGTGGTGCTGAGTTCTTGTCTTCTCATTCATTCACAGTATTTGTGTAGAAAAAAATTATGTAAAGGATGTTTAATTGTACGTTACAGCACTTAGTTTTGATGAATATTTTGCCACCATAAGCAAAGTAGGATTGAGTATGAAATCTGCAGTATGAAGGTGCAAAAGCGAGGCTGCTAATTAAATTCTTGTGCACTTGAATAATTGTGGGTTTTTTGCAGAGATTCTCATTTAAATATCTATGTTGATTCCAGATTTCTGTGCTTATGAAGAACATATTATTTCAGCATGTAGGGTGGTCTTTGTAAACAAAGTGTACTCGAAGTAGGTGGTGATTCTGTTTGGGATTTTCTGATGGAATTATTTACAGTGAAAACTAATATGCTGTTGTGATATTGACAATTTCTGGTATTTTGCATAGGGAGTCTAAAGGTTTCAGTAGAACTTTCAGTACAACTTGGTCTGCTTAAATGAAAGACTGTGGGAGTTCTTAAGCTTGTGTTCTCAAGCATGTGACAGAGAAACTGAATGTATAAATGCCCAGATCCAAATGCCAGTCAGCCTTGAAAAGATGTAGTATGGCACACCTAGAGAACACTTTGCTTCATTTTGGGCACGCAGTAGCCTACAATGAAGGTAGTTCTTAAAGTTCACATCTGTTCTTTCCTGCTTTCAAATACAATTGATTTATAATGCATGTGAATATTGAATACCAAGTTTAATGTACTAGTGAAATGACTGTTAGGTCAATGTTTGCTCAACGCAGGAAAAGAGTACTGAATAAGTGGAAATAGTTTCAAAATAATTCCTTCTGTAACACTGAAGAGAGTTGCCAAATATGCCTTTCTATAAAATGAAAATGAGAACCAATGTCAAAGAATAATTAAAATTAATATTTGGGTTACTGGAAGTGGTTTCCACTCAGTGAATCTTCTATTTGGCAATGTTAAGTTAACCTCTTTACCTTACAGGAATAACGGAAAAAGTACTTTACCCAGGGCTTTCTCTCTCTCTCTGAGGTCTGTGTTTTGTAGCTTACAAATAGTCTTCCTCCCTGCTGTGCTGCCTCTTTTGTTGCTGCAGACTCTTGGTTGACTTCTCTCCTTGCTTTGGAGGTCCTGGCAGAGGAAGGAGGTATCATTAACCATGAGCATTTTCAGAGCTCCTCCAGAAAACATGGGTGACACTGTGTCCTCTGCAGCACTCTGTAATCTGTTGAGGAAAATACAAGTTCAGGGAGGACGAATGTGAGCTCGGGAGTTAGATGTTTCCATACTTACACTATTGCTTTGTCCTAGGGGTTGCAGACCACTGTCTTAAATTATTAATATCTTTCCTTTACCCCACATCTGAGTGTCTTAGTTTCCCTCAGGGTAGGCAGACTGTCTGCAGTGCTTGCCCTAAAGGAACTCCTGCTAGAGACAAACCTAACAGACTATAAAGGAACACTGTGAATTTAAAAATTGGATCTATTACAAAAAATAAATTTAAAACCTGTATCAGCTGCTTTGCTGTCCTTGAATTGTCCCTGCCAGTTGTCAGACATTGACAATCACTTTAGCTTGATTTTTTTTTTTCTCTGTTGCTAAATGAAAGAATTACATTTAAGGAAAGAAAAACTGATCATGTAGGAAAACTGTTGAGACTCATTATATATGTGAGCTTTTCTCAAACACATGCTGTGAACACACATGCTGGATTTTACTTATAATGATAGATGAGGCTTAGAAATTTGCCTCAATACTTAATTTAACTGAGAAACTCTAGGACCTTTCCAGCTGCTGGTGGTTCTTCAGGTGAGCCATAGTCATCTTTTCTTCAATCCTCAGCTATTCCTAAAGAAACATCAGGAGCTCCAGCTTTTGCATTCATCTTTCTCATTTCTTTTCCACATAAATTACAAGAGATGGTTGTTCCCATTTTCTTTCTGGTTCCCCCAATTTCTTTCTTCAAAATAGCACTAGTTGGTTCTGTTGCAGCTCTTCCATTTTGGGGAAAAACAAAGAAAGTCCTGAAGGTAATTTATTAATAAAATCAAAGTTTATACTTGGTTGCATCTAGTTTTTTCCATTCCCCTCCTTTTTGCCAGCTAGAGAAGGAAGTCATACACCATGGCACTGCTGATTCAGGATTATTTTTCTAGTTACAAATATGAGCAGGCAAACCCTCTAGCCTTCATCTCCAATTTGTTTCAAAAAGTACATCCTTTAAAAGTAGATTTCTTCAAGATTAAGTGTAGATTATTTTTGATTATTTATTGGTTAAATTATCCAGTAAGTGTGAACTGATTGACTTGATAGCTGCCACTAAACATGTACAATTAATTAGTTTTATTCAATCTGTTCTCTTTAAAGAAAAATATCATTCTCCCTAACGGCTCCCATTATTTCTTTTCTAGATCTTCACACTCATGGTGCAAAGTTAATTGTATGACAGCTATCTTTTTCATTAACTGTTCAGCACTCACCATGAAATATTCATAATCAAAGGGTTGATACATCTATATGTTGTCATTGCTCCTGGAAATAGATTACCTATTGCACCTTAAAAAAAAATGTATAGAAAGAAAGATTCTGTGTTTCAGGCATAAAGTAGGACTGGGTTTGTAGCAGGCTGTGCTTCTGTAGACCCATCCTGCAAATACATAGTCCAGATTAGGGCAATTTGAGGGTAAATGGTCCATGCCAACACTCTTTGTGGCTGGTTGTCATATGAATGATTAGCCAGTAGTAGAAGCACCAGAATTATGTGATTTGGTAAGACTGCTTTTAATCACATTTAACAGAAAGTTCAACTTGTTAAGAGCTGAATGAAAATTGTTAGGCCAAAGACACAAGCAAAGCCACAAGTGGAAAAATTGCCTCTTTTGCACATTTGAAAAATGACTGTTCTAGCATACGTTTGTTAGTGGGTAGGATTTTTTGTAACGATCCATTGTTTTCCTGTTAAATTAGTGATGAGATTGAAGATTCAATATGACAGAGCCACTGTGTTTTTCTACTGTGAAAATTCATATATTTTCATAAGCTAGAAACTAAAGGTTATTTTGATACATCAGTGCATCTTATGCTCATGCTTGTTATAAAAGAGTACAGTTTTTACCCCAGTGACCTTCCAGTCTCTGATTCCCAAATGTTTTCTATTTAATGTGGTTTGTGAAGATGAAGGTACACTGTGTGCATATTTTAAAAGGATTTTGGTGATTTTAATGCTACATTTTGAAGTTCCTATTTGGTTTTCTTTGGCTTCTGAATGTGATCTGTCTGGTATGACTATATTTCAGTAATTCAAAATTAATCTACAGGAAAAACAAGTCTTCCCCAAACCTCATAGTTGCCTCATGGAAGTGATGCTGAAGCATTAATGGGCCAATTCATCATCTGTTCTTCATCCCCAGTTGTTAAAACCAGAAATACCAGAGAGGATTTGTGTTCCATGTTTTCTTGTCCACTGGAAGAATTTGTCACTTTCTGATTATTTGTAAGTTTAGATAGTATGGGAGTCATTGACAGGCTCTGCAAGAAATCAGATGTCTCTCAGTAGGAGTAATAAAGTGAAAAAACCATTTTCAGAAATAAGGCTCAGAAAACCTGAGAAAGCTGGAAGCATGGAGACCTTTAGAGTAATTGTGGGGAGAAGCCCTCCTTCCAATTCACATTTATTCAAGGAATGGAAGGTATTAAAGACGTTTCTACTATTATTAAAATTTACAGTATATTTTGTGTCTTTTGTCCATGATATAACTTCATAAAACTGAAACAAGTACTCTTGCCAGTTGGAAAGTAGGAAATGAATTCATGTAATGACTATAACGTGTCGTAGCAACCAAGTTTAAAATAGTCAGATTCCAAAATAATGTTAAAAGAATTACATCAGAGGAAAAAAAAAAGTACTGTGTGTTATGTTATAGCAACAGAAACATGGCCTTATTTATTTGTTTGTGAATCACTTGGGATCACATTTCTGTCTGTGCGTTTTTGTGGGAGAACAGGGCTGGACATGTCCTAACACAGTTTTTGTTTGAGGGGATGTGTGAGGTTATACTTTCTTTTTTTTGTCATCCTCATTTCTCATTTTCATCCTCTCTGTTTGAGAGGGCTGAAGTTAATTTTTCCTGGTTTGAATTTATTTTCAAATAAAGCACCAACTGAAAATTCACCTTTTTGATTGCTTTTCTTCTTCTTAGACTTTAAGGGTTCCCTTGAATCTCTTTGAGTCTTTTACCAGGGCTTGTCAGGGAATTACAAAATTTTAGTGGCTGAAAATCATGAATGAAACTTCAAGAGATTGGGTTTTTTTTTTTTTCTTTTCTAATTAATGCAAACATAGCACTGTTGGTGGATGCCATCCTGCAACAATGTTCTAATACTTCCCAGAGCAACAGTGAGATTTGCAGTGGGAGTATGTGCATCCCTCATCCCTCCACTTCCATGCTGTGTGCATGGTGATCCAAGCCTGGAGGAGCTGCTCCTTGGGGCTGAGCCAGGCTTATTCTCTTAAGGAAGCAGCTCACAATCACAGTGTACATCTATAACTGTGAATGCAGGAGGTCAGCAGCAGAGCTCTGTGTTGGATTCAAAGCGTGGACGCAGAAATGGGATGGGCTGTTTTGCTGTGCCTGCACAGATGTGCTGTGGTTAGCTCCGTAGAATATGTTTTCATTTGAGGGCTTTGATTTCTAATTTTCACAGGTCTCATCCTCAATCCCCAGTGTTCTTTCCATCTTCCTAATAGTTAATTTAGTAAAAACCTTTTTTTTTTTTAGGTTGCTGCTAAGATGTAAACATGCATTGCAACTAGGGGCTGAGGTGTCTTCATGGCAATAATTGTTCCCTTCTCTTTCCTTCTTCTGTTACAATTGTTAGATGATTTACTTCCTAGAAATATCAAGTCTGGATTAATATATTGTCCTTGGGTGGTACCAGAGCTTCAGATTACCTTGGTGTGCATGTAGATATTAAATATTGAAAGCTGTTTCCATGTTCTCACGTGATGGAGCTCTGGGTAAACAAGTCTTCCTGAGCAGTTTGGGAATCATGTACACACTGGTTTGCCTTAGGAAATCTGCCATTTAAGCCTTTGTCCTGATTTTCGATGGCTACAGTAAAAGGAGTGGTAGACAAGGAGCCATAACAGTGAGTGTCACTGAGAGGAAGAACCATTGTCCTGACATTGTGAAGGAAATCTGTTTAAGCCCATGAATAACTGAAATATTTACCAACTGCTGTCACTAATCTTCATGAAACAATTTTCAATCTTTTTTTTTCCAAAGGCATTCAAAAGCAAAAGTCTCTGATGTTGTATAGTGTCTTTGCTTTCAAGATTTGTTCCCCATGTGTTCAGTCTGGAGACAAACAAATATAAGCCCTTCTTATAAATATAAGCATTAGAGAAACAAGAAAATACACTGAAGAAGTTTGAAGACAAATTAGTACTTTAAATCTACATAAAATTAATGTTGCCATGCTGTGGAGTGTAATGTAAATGTGAAACCTGTGGAGGTGTTGCTAATATCTGCGAGAGTGTATGGTTTAAAAAATCCCAACCAACAAAAAAACCTCCACTTTGAAGGGTGTTGTGGTGCAAGTTTTATCTGTTTCATAATTTCCAACATGTATTGTTAAAGACATAATAATAATGAGACCTTATACATGCTTAGTCTTAGCCTTATGAGTAATTTGGAGATGTTTTTTACACTTCCATATCAAGAATGGAAACCCCTTTCCTCATCTGTGTGCTAAAGAAACATTTCAGAGCTAGTCTAGACAGTGTTAAAGAAAGAGTGAGCTAGATCTCTTTTAGCTTTACATTTCCCTTTTAGGATTTTTATGAATTCACAGAATGCTGAATATTTATTTTTGCTACTGAGACACAAAAGGCAGAAGCCTGCAGGCTTGTTATGGCGTAGGTAGCCTATTGTGTTTCCATACCTGATGTAATTTTATTTTAAAATTGAATTTTGCATTAGATTACCTCAAAAACGTCATCTTTTGTTGAAGTGAAGAATTTTAAATTCTTCCCCTGTGAATGATGAATTATTCTTTCACAAGAGATCTAAATTATTTTAATTAATTACTTTAGGCTTTAAATCTTTAAATTTTAAATTAAGTTACAGGTGAGTTAAGCTGTTCCCTGAGGAGCTTTTACTATGTTAGCAGTGGAGAGGGATAATATTTGCTGCATAATTCTCTAATAGGCTGTTGTATCCTGCTCCATTGAACAAGTCTGCTGTTTTGCTCTTGATTTCTGGTTTGTGTCCAGGATTTCAGGGATCAACTTGGACACTTAGAAGATATCACCAGAAACATATTTTCCTGTCTGCTGTGGAAGAGAAAGATTAGGACCCATTGAAATACATTGCTTTCTGAAGTTGTTGAGGACCACAGAAATTTAATGTAAAACCAAACGAGGCACTGATAACTGGATGTATGAAATTTTGTAGAAAATGTGCAAAATACAGAGCTAGGTTTATTGGTGTTAATTTCATATCCTGATCTGAGTATGTATTCCCTTTGCTTAAACTGTTTCTTATGTATGTATATAACTAGATACAATTACAAGAAGGTAACCTAATCGTTGGCTTGTGGGCTGTGAGGATTGAAGCAATGCTTATTTTCCTCTTCTCGTGTATGATTACTTGCTGAAGATGTGATACATTTAGGTCATATTTGGCATGTGTTTAAACTGAGACCGGGACTGATTTATGAAGAAGAGAGAGTAACAAACCTAAATTGTGTTTTCCCATGTGTGACTATTGTAGCCAAGCTGCAATTTATTTTGTAGTGTCTTAAGTTACAATAAAAGATACATTCACAAAATAAAGTAGGGTAAAGAGTTCAGCCATTAAACATTTTCTTCCTTTTCTTTTTTTTTTTTTTTTTTTAAGTTAGCTTTCATCATTGTGCCTATAATTGTGTTAATTACTTGAAAGAATTTTTGGGAGGTTAGTTGAAGAACAAGAGGGAGGAGTAATTGCCTCTAGCAAAGACTTTTTTTGTGAGAACATTCTTACAGTATCTTATGGGAGAGATATCACTAAAAGAGTCTCTTTTAAAATTCCCATTTTCATACTTTTTTAATATGCAAGTATTTTCAGTTTTCTAATAATCTTCCAGAATACCAGATTTCAATGCCTGCAGCCAATGGGAGAGAGCAAAATTATCCTGTAATTAAATTTTTATCATATATTTTAATTTTTTGTATCTTTTGGAAGCGGGATGCTAAGTTAGATGAGTTCAGTTGTTGAACTTGGTGTGCTCTCCCAGCATTCAGTGGTTCAAATGCTGACTGCTCACATGAGAACCCAGGCTGGGTTCTTCATTCTGTCTGTGTGGCTGTTGGCAAGTCTACGTCCTGGGCAAATTGTGGCAATTTGATGTGCACAGCACCACGTAGGGGTATGGACTCAGAACATGGCAGGAGCATAATGCCCCAGATGCCTTGAGATCAGAACCCGTGTTCATGTTCTGCTTCCCTGTCCTTGTGTTGTGGAAATCCCCCTGGGGAGGCAAAAATAGTCTGTGTCCTAGCCTGGAGCCTCTGCTTACCAGGGTGCAAGAGCTGAAATATTAACTGAAAAGCTCATGAAAAACTTAAATGGGGGTAATTGCATGTGATTGGAACTTAACCATGATGTTGTACAACTGATAAACTTCAGTTTTGTTGTAATGTTTTGGTGATTTTATTTCTTTACATTTTTACTATCTGCTATTGTAAAAGCAATACAAGAAGTTAATTTGGAAAATGCTTAATTTCTTCACTACAAATGATCTAAGATTGTTTTGGCTGTTACAAACTCAATATTACTAGGTCCTTAATAGAAATGCAGTTTGGGATCTAAAATACTGGAAACATTATTTATGGAGATGTTCAAAGTCAATGCTAAGTAAATGGGAACTTTTTATTGTCATCCTATGAAAAAAGAAAAAAAAAGTATTTGTTTATTTCATATGTAAAGAAAGTTGCATCCAACCTGGGGTGTTGTTTTTTTGGTGGTTTTTTTTTTTTTTGGGTTTTTTTTTTTTTTTTTGCTTCATGCACAAGTGGTCCTAACACATTTTCCAACTGAGGCAGGAGGTAATCTCCAGGTAACAATATTCTATGCTATTTTAAGGAAGCATGCCCACTGATGGTTTTTAAAGCACAAAATAATGATGACATACCATGCAGAGGTCTTGCTTGCCTGAGGCAAATAGTCTGAATGCATTAGATGCAGACTTCTCTTTGCTGATGAAAGTGTTCAAAAGGTGCTTGGTTTTATTTTTGTTTGGTTGGGGTTTTCTGTATTGGCTTCTTTTTTTAAGTGACAGTTATCTCTTTTGTTATTAATTACATTGATTACAATTAACAGCTGAAATACATTATACAAAGTAAAAAAAAAAAGCATAAGGTCCCCTGGGAAAGAAGTTTGATGCTCAGTTTTGGCAAAAGTTGATTCAGTTCATTGCTTGATAATGGCAAAAAGAACACCAGGCAGCTTGGATGAAATGTACCAAGCCAGGGGCAAAGTAGATTTTCAAGCAAAGGAAAAGCCTCCTGTCAGATTTTCTAGCGAGTGGGGAATTGGAGTGTTACCACTAAATTATTAGAGAAACAGTTAATGAGCGAGGAAGGAGTCAAGGAGGCTAAAAACCCCACAGATTTCAGAAGGAAAAGGAAGAGGTGGATGTTCCAGAAGGCAGATTGAAGAGGAGTCAGGGTGGAGTGTGTGCACACTGAGGGCTCATCACAGTGAGGTTGTTAAAGACACATGAAACAATTCCAGTTTGCATCCAGAGCGTTCCGGTGGTTCCAAGAGGTTTTTGGCTGTGTAGTGCTTTTGAGAGCTAAGAACCATACATGCTCTTTTCATAACTTTAAATTGAAAACAACAGAAAGATGTAGTTCAGTGGACAAGCAGCTCCCCTTATGGACAGCGGTTCATGAACTTCATTTGTCTTGCAGTGCATGTCTGAATTGTGCATACACAGTCTGACAGCCTTTCTTCAGCATCAGCATGTACCTGTCAAGTAAAGCTGGAAATACTTAGTGTTTTTCATACTAATCTTCAGAGAACATATGATACATAAAGGAATGCCATGTAACTTTTTTAATTCAAAAGGAGTATGAGTAATATGCTAGAAGACCTATAGGGAAGAAGAACCTTTTAATTAAAAATACAGTAAGTCCTGGTAGTGTCTGAACATGCAAATGACCAAGCATTAGCATGCTGCATATACACTTTTATGCACGATTTGGTAGTCTTTCCTAGTTGGTTTAGACTTAAAAATATTTAATGTATTAGCTTTCTATTCACTATCAATAGTGAATTGATTTCAATTTTAGACTCATGATTTGCTGAGGGATTTAATACTTCATCTGAAGTATTTTATTGGCTCTTGTAACAATTCTTTCACTTAAAACTTTTGCAAAGCTTTTCCTTTGGCAAGAGAAGTTCTTGGTTATAGTGGGCTCTGATTAGTTTTATTCCTTTTTATTTTTGCCTTTGTTATTACATTCTTGCTTATTGATCTTCTGGTTCAAAAGAACTCTGTGGAAGAGAGCAAGAAAAACACAAAGAAATGTGATTTTTGTGAGCAACAAATGAAAGCTGTACTGAAATGGAGGATTATTATGGAAAATGTTGTTTGTGTCAGGCCATTGTGTCTATCACTGTGTCAATGACCCATGTATTTCTGACGTTAGAGTTCAGAAATAAACAGTTTTTTTTCTTTTCTCATTTTAGTATCGATCCTATTTGTTCTGTATAGGATTAATACATAAGATGTATTTATTATTGCTGTGTTATTGTTTTAATTGCCTCTTTTTGGAAGATAAAATTTAAGGCAGAAAAAAAATCTGCATCTGCAAGAACATGATTAACAAGCTCGCTTTTGTGAGCTTGTTTTTTAATGATTCAGGAGAAACTTGTAGATAAACAGTTTTATTAACTGAAAATCTTTCTGGATATACTGCATAGAAAGCATGCAAAAGATCTTTTTGTTTTGCTTGGCTGTTAAGTGATACAGTAGGATAGTTTTAGCAAGAGGCTTAAGGCTCATTGTGTTGAGTACAAGAAGCAGAGTTGGCCAGAGAGGTCTTGGGTTGTGGTTTCACAAGCATCTGAGTTGGTCTGCTGGCCATTGCTGCTGGAGGGGAGAGGTGATGCTCTTTTTTTCCCTGCTCTTGCCTGTCCCTCCTGTGCTTTGGCTATGTATGATGTTCATCTGACCTTTCTGTGAACTACTGTAACTCCCTAATCCAGGAGAAGGAAAAAACCAGGTGTTTTCTTCATTTTGGGTGTGTTTTCTGTTTGATCTAATTCACTGATGGAGATGCCTTATTATGCACTGTCAGTGCATGATATTTGGATTCCTTAGCCTTCCTTAGGTTCCTGCCATGTTCTGAAGAAGTGACTACTTTCCTTTGTGCTGGCAGTTTGTAAGGACACTCTTGATTCTGCATCTGAAGTAGCAGCTGAGCTTCTAAACTCTGCAGCACCACCTGAGGTTCCTCCAACTCCCTGTTGGTTTCTCTTTTAGCTGAAATGAAAAAAGCTTAAACAGTTTTCTGCATCTCTCCTTGATTCCAAAATATGGGTGGATGGCCTTGCATACTGTAGTTGTTCTTTGCTGTTACTACACATTGGTTTAATTTATGATGTAGTTCTGCAAGCAGCAAATGAAGAGAACTTCTAAATAATGAGCTCAGGTTTCTGTCTAGATGTTCTCTGTTTACCTCTCATTCAATGATTGAGTAGGGGACCTCAACTGTTGGCACCTGGCAGGAGGAATCCTTCTCTATTTCATGATCATTTCTTGTTAATGTAGAGATTAGTGTAGGAAAGGATGTGTCTGTCTTCCACAGGCTGTCTAGCCTTGTGAGGTGAATAGGTGTCAAGTATGCCTTGAATATTTTAGCAACTGGTTTATCTTGGCCATAAAAAGAGAAGATTACAGATCTTTTTTTTTTTTTTTTAGGATAGCTGAGGTCATGCTCAGCCACCTCTGTTTTCTGAAATTTAATTTGCCTTAGGAACTGAATGCTTTTGAGTGCTCTTTTTTAAATACCTTGTCTGAAGAATCTCAGATAAATGGAGATGAGAATGGCTGCCCTCCCAGGCAGGGTAAGTGGGATGCTTAAAATCTTCCAGCTGTTTGTCAGATACTTAACTTTCTGCTCTGAAACTGCTGTACCATCTGTCTAGCTAAAAAAGGTGCACTGAGCAAAAAAAAAAGTATCTTTCCAATTCAGATGAGTCTGCTGCATCCTGTGAGATGATCGAGCCACAGATGATTATGGGAACAGTGAATTTTAAAGTTTATAGGAATCGCTTCATAGAAAGCATGAAAGATGAAATTTGAATTAATTCCTCTTCTGGGTATCTCAAAGGAACAACAGTACACCATCATAAGTTTGAAGTCACATTTCTGTCTGCTATGTGAGTTTGTCATTCAGTCTTATGTGTCAATAATAGGCTTTGTTTCCTCTGTTAAATGCCATTTTACTTAAATTACTGGTGTTATCCATCCATTATTTTATTTATATACTATCCATCACAGATGTCTAATATTTGGTGAATAAAGAGGTTTTTTTAAGAAATCTCTTAAAAGTTCTTAAAGGTACAGTAGGAGAACGGTAATTTTTATTGATTTGAAATAATCAAGATGCTTAAAAAATGAGCTCTATGGTACAATGCAATGAACGTGAAATGAATACAGAGTAAAAGACCTCCGACAAGAAAAATATGAAAGAAATTTCTTAGTCCCTAGTGCCATCTGCAGGATTACTACTGGAACAGGCAGAGAGAGCAGAGGAATAGACATTTGAGTGACAGTTTGCAGTGTTTGTAAGAAAAGAAGAAGGTGTCACCTCCAACAAAACCTGAAGAAACACAGTTTCTTTGTCATGCTGAGTTATGCAACAATGTATGCGTCAATTCGTTTTCAGCTTGTGAACAGCATTAGGTTTGGTGGAATACACCGTGTCATGAGGCTTCTCCACACATTTTGTTTTCTGCTTCTGCAGTAGCAGGTGGCTTAACCAGGCTTTCTTTCTTTGCACTTGAGAGAAACGTCATGTAAAAACACACGTCCATTAGGAACCATTTTTTGGATGACTGGCTCTTTGGCCTTGATTCCTTTTTGAAAGCTGTCTATTCAGAGAGAAGTGGTAGACCCTAAATATTTTCCTGATATTCCTTCCATCGGCATTTGTGTAAAGGTGCATAACAGAAATAAAGATGTAAATCTGTAGCTCCCCTGCTAGGTCTCTGGTATTGGGGAATTCTTTTCTCTACAGACCAGTAGGCAAGCTGACTGTAGATGTGTGTGTTGGCAGCAGGCAAATGACGTATACCTGAAAGGCTAGGATATAAATTACAATCAAGAAGAATCAAAGTTGTGGTTTTGGGAAAGAGGGAGTGTAAACTGAAGCCAAATGTGGGTAAGATGGAGGTTATAATGGTGATGGTATCTGGAAAATTGTTAAGCCCTACAAAGTTGCCATGTATTTGGCATGTGGCTTTGTCGAGAGCGTCCCCATCTGCTCTACAAGACCTTAGCATTCACAAAAGAGTGTTTTCTCTTGCCTCTCCCTGACAGAAAACTCTCCCTTGTCAGAGGCTGACCTGACCTCAATTACTTATCTATTCATCACTTTTCTCCTGACTATTGTAATATGATACTCCTGGGCACGAAGCCTGCAGTTCCTCTGGAGCACCAGCTGGTGTAGGGTCTTGTTGTGTGTCATGTCGGCAGCACTGGCTGCCACAAGTTGAATCTGATCTTTCTTTCTTTCTTTGTTGACTTTCTGCAACACACCAAGCTATGGTGTCTGTTCTTAATCTTCAGAGTGCTTGCCGTTTGGAGTTCAGCATGTAAAAGGCTGCAGGAAGCTGCAGAGGGAAAGCTGTGGCTGCTTGCCATGCTTTCTTGCACACTGGAGCCCATTGGAGTGAGTAATCCATAGCAGAACGTTCCCCAGGACTGGTCTCACCAGAGAGCTAGGTCCCTTTGGGCCTAAGGACTTCGTAAGCTTTCATTGGCACTTTTCTGGTAAATGTCACAGAAAATGAATCATGTAGATTTTTGGAGTATCATGGACTTGGGAACAAAAGCTTCAGCCTGTGTGTTTATGTGTCTGTCAGGAGATACTTTTTACTATGTCAATGTCTGTATCAAAGCTTGTTGCCGTGGACAGCCTTTCTAATGAGCATAGGGAATGAATGCTTCAGAAAGCACCACCTGTGGCATCCTCTGCTATGTAAGTTCAATGGTTGCCTTTTTGAGGAGCTATGCAGGAGGGAGATGAATGATGCATGCTGACAGAATTTGAGGTCTGCAGGCATCACTACTGAATCTTGAGTTCAGTAGTCACTTCATTTGTATGAGCGGATCATTTTGGATCAGTCTAGGGAAGTGGATGTGGGATGGAAATACCAGAGGTCCATTTGAAGACTTTGCTGCTACAGAAGTTGAAATCAGACATAAGTGACGCATCCAGGTTGATCTTGTAGAATTTAAATTGAGGGATTCTCTTAATCTTTCTCCTAAAAAAGAGAGCGGTTTTTGGGTTTTTTTTTTCCCAGATACATGCACCACCACAGAAGAGACACCAAGACTTCCATAACAGAAGCTGGGTCAGTAAAATGGTTTCAGCACTGAAAGTGTATCTTTACTCATGAGGCTGTTCTGATGATGAAAGTCAGACAGAAGCACTGTAGCAGAACCAGGAGGGAGGAAAGGCCTTTCTCTTTTTGTAAGGACTTTCTTCTGAAGTAAGCTTTTGCTTGTTTAGAGGAAAGAAAAAAGCTGTAGTAGAACTACATGTGCATATGCATGTGAAAAATTATGCTTCTCTGGCCTGATTAACGTTAGTATTATGTTTCATAATTCAAAGAATTTTGCAGTTCTGCATTAGTTCTTTTGCTTGGACCAGGCTAAAAATTAAGTCCTGAAGTGAATTACTGCTCCTACAAGCCACCAGAGAAAAGTAAACAAATTCTAGCTGTATTGTACGTGAAGTCTTTGTACATAATGTGTATCAAAGTAGTAGACTTCTGGCTTTGAGTTCTCCGAGGAATGCTATGTGTTTTTATTTTGCCCTTTTTTAATATAGAATAAAACATAATGTGTTTTATTCTATATTAAAATGTGGAAGTTATTCTGTAACAAAATGTGGAAGTGAAGTTCTGATGCAGCTCGAGCATTATCACAAAGCAAAGACCTGTAGAAATGGTGCTGATGTTAAATGGACAAATTACAGGAATGTTGCCATTGGGCACTTCGTCATTCTTCAAATTTGAGAGGCAGAAATCTGCTTATATGAGAGTAGGTGTGATGAGATGGTTCTCCACAGAAGCACAATTCAGTTTCTTGTGTTTGTATATTTTAATCTGCAAGATAATGCTGACTCTCATTGTCCCTTTTGTCCTGTTTGTTTTGATTCCATCTTTGTTTAGACTCTTACTGGTGTTTAGAGAGTACGCAGGGATAAAGAGCAGTCTCTAACAGCAGGTTGTAGTATGTGACATCTGTTCTGTTTCATTATAGAAAGAAAAGTCCTTTTGAATATTTTAAAAGTCCAAAAGAAATCAGTATTTATTTGTTGTTGCTTATTGGATCTAAGTAGAAATCATAAATGGTTTGAGATCAGTAGAGCAGTTTGGGCATAGCAGAAGATGTTTCACTGTTTAAGGATATGTGTACTGTTCTTTACTGTTCTGTAGCTTTATGTATGTCTATAAGCTCACTCTCAATTTTTTTCCAAGGGCTTGTGGAGGAGAGACTAATTCCATTAGGCAAGTTCTTGTAATGAAAACAGATGTACTTTTGGCCCAAGTTCTCCTCTAATTTGAATTATTTTCTTTGAAAGAATTTGCCTGTGAATGTGCCTGTGTGCATACTGAAAAGCAAGGTTAGTATGAATGTAAAAGCAGATGCCAAAGTTGATCCTTGATTAGAAGAGTTTTCCTCTCAATTTTAAGTTATGTAATTAGTCCTTCACAGTGACAAGGTGGGAAAGGTTTTCAGTGCAGCCTGCAAGAGTGCAGCAGTGAGTTAGTGTCCACAATGGGAATGGTGTAGCCAAATCCTCACACTTTGTGCTGAATGTCTGTCACATCATGTCACTTATTAAGGGAAGAACCTACTGGGCAAACTGCGAGGATTTCAGAGGGTTGCTCTAGACATTATTAGGACCAATAATTAGTTTTCTAAGTGAGCTATACATGTATAGTCATTACTTTTTCTGTGCTGTGCTTGAATTGTAATGAACAAAGTGACATTTTAAAAAATCCATGCAGTAGGGTCCTTTTGTAACAACTTAAATAGTCAACATTTTGATACTTTTCTTCCAAAGCAAGAGCGTAGAGGGAGATAAAAGATTTTTCTCTTCAACTCTGGTAAGATAATTTGACAAAAAAGAATTATTCTTCCTTTCATAGCTGTGAAAGAGACTACCTGGACTGAGTTCAGGGTTTTGGTTTCATCTCCTAGCTTGTGTCTTTACTCCACTCTTTGTCTTTTCTTGTAAAAAAAAGAACTAACTAAGTGAAGTGCCTTTTTATTATCTTTTTCTATATTTTTTTAATAATTATTTTAACTCTATTGTGTCTGTGGGAATCCTGCTAGTAGTGATTGTCCTAAAATTGAATTTGTTTTTCTGGTGTAGGGCCATTCTCCTGACACAGCTTTTACTCAGCCGAAGAGAGAAGCCCCAGCTGATAAAAGTGGAAGATTGCTCTGTGGCCCTGGAGCCAGAGAGACAGGGGGCTTTCCCTGTGTGGATTCTTAGTTAAAATGTAAATTGAGCCACTCTCATTTACTCTTACTTTCTCTAGAATCCTCCAAGAGACCCTGTATACAGAACTGTGACCTGATGGGATGGTGTTTTGAATGCATTTTTATAAAAAGAGATATTTCTTTTGGAGGCAAAGAACCAACTCCCTTAAGACACTTTTTTACCCCTCACTTTTTTTTTTTCTCTCTTCTCCCATTCTTTCTTCTTATTTTTCTGCAGCAACTTCTGCTGTTCAACAGTTGCATATTGTTCAAAAGGTTTCTGCAACAGCTTTCTGAAATGAAAAAATGAAGACCTCTGACCAGGAGCAGAGGAGATGTTTCCTGGTTGTGGTCTACTGGGGTCACCTTGGGACTTCCAAAGACATGTGTGGATTCATATAGAATAAAATACTTATAAAATGGACATTTGAATCTGGTAGAGTTGAAGGATGCTTTAACGGAAAAAAAGTCTGTTCTCTTTAAGTAAGTGGAACTTTCCAAGCTGTCGTGACATTAATTTCAGTTTTCATTTGGGTGCAGGTTGTAGGAGTATCTCACTTGAAATTATAATCTACACTTACAAAAACAGTGTCATTTTTCTACCAATTCAACAACAAAGTAAATTTAAATCCTACATGAGAAGAGGTGGGCAGATGTTAAACAGTCTCCCAGTGGTGCTTACAGTGGAAATTCTGTTAATTACTTCCATGGTTTTAGCATGTATTTAGCTGTACAATAATGGTGCTTTTTTTTGGTGGGTTTTTGTTTGGTTGGGGTTTTTTTGTTGGCTTTTTGTTTTTGGAATTTTTTTTTTGTTTGTTTGTTTTTTAGGACCAGGAAAGCAAAACTGCATGCTTGATTTTCAGGTTCTTGCCATTGTATTGCCGGTGGTAGTGTGCTGTAACTGTATTTTATCTCAACACATGGGATTGAGATTTAAAACCAGAATTGTTTGTAAAGGGTGTGCAGTGAGGTTACTGCTCATAAGATGAGCTGTGAACACTGAATAATGTGCATTCATCTAGCCCAAAGCAAATGCAAAATAATGCAATGTAGCTTGACCTTTTCTCATTGCAGGTTAACCTGAGTCTAATTAGCCTAGGTTTGCCTCAGGCTAAAAGTGGACGGGAATCACAGCTTGGCTGAGTAATGACTTTTTAACTCTTTGTAACTTGCTTTTGTGTTTACATCCTGTGCTGTTAGGGGGGAAGCAAGGAACTGGAGGTAGAAAAAAGGAGGACAAACCAAAAGTGCTTGTTGCAGCAGTGGTAGTCATCTGCTAGAAATTTAAACTGAAGTTCAGCACTAAACATCTGCTCGGTGTTATGCAGTGACTTCAGTAACTTACAGTCCAAACAGTTTTAGTAACAATTCCCAAAATAAAAAGGGATCAGTAATTTAGTATCAACAGCACGAGGGTTTTTTTTCTTTTTTCCCCTTTTGACATTGTGAGAAAATGAAGCTGAATTGTAAATGTGCAGGGTCAAAACTTATGCTAGTGTCTAAAGTGAAGTTCTTCAGTTTTAATTTTGTTTGCCTTTGTGGTGTTGGGTGAATTACATCTTAAATATCACATCTATTTCTTTAAATTTGTGTAATTTTTATTAGCCATTATAAAAGTGATTTCAATTCAGAAGTTGTTTCTTTCACTGACTCCAAATAAGGTCACTGAATTGGGGATTCAGTACTCAGGGCTTAAAGTTTAGAACAAAGAAATATCCAGTTTTGAGACACTTGTTTTTTCTGCACTCTGTAAATTCATAGATTTGTTAATTTGCTCTGAAAGTACCCTAGATAGGCTTAAGAAATAAGCTGTCAGTTTGTATGCTGAAGTTGTTGTTGTGGCAATGCACTTTTGGAACTTTCCCTTTCAAAATGTGAGTAGCAGCTTTTTTTCTTTTTTTTCTATTTTGCATGGCATGTACTTTCCTAACTGTGTGTTCTGCAGTGAAAGGTCACTGCAGTTTGAGATACCAGTCGGAAAATTTGTAGTTTATACTGTCAAGTCACATCCAGAAGTTCATGCAATTTTTTGAAGCTCATTTTTTCACCAGTGTAGCTGAAAAGCAGGATTTTTCACCACCTTGTTTCAATTAATGTGCAATGTAATGAAGCTAAGAATTATACAGCTACATTCTAAATTTGCAAAATGACATGTAGCCAGCATGAAATTTGGTTTCACAAGTTATTAAGAAATTCCTTGTGTGAAGCTTTAAGCCCCACACTTGCAAATAACTTAGTTTAGCTAGTGGTGGTATGTGCCAGGTAGTCTCAGTGTGTTTGTGCCTTTATTTTGAGTGTGGTTCAAAATCTCCAACACTTCAGTCTAGTTTTTGTAGCTAGAAACAAATATACCAAGTAAACTGCTTTCAAATGGGAATGGATTTATGCCATAGCTTTTCATGCAGCCATGACAAAGTGAAAATTGAGGTAAGAAAGTCTGCACTGGTAACTGGACTTCAAAACTATGTTAGCAAGTTAGCCATGAATTATTTGAAAATTCTTTGTATCTCTGGACATATAAGATATTTCATAATGTGATATGGATGATTTAATGATACACTAGCTATGTGTGCAGCATCCCTGGGGAATAATTGAAAAGATTCAGAAAAACATTCTAGCTTTACTGTGAAGTAACAGTAGTTTTTGGGGTTTTTTTTCTTGTTAAGGTTATGGCCAGAATCCCATCCATGTTCTCCTGTTCCTTGACTTTGCTTTGAAAACATAGTTTTGGTCTGGAAAATAACCAGTTTTACTCTGAAAAAACACGTTTCTGTAAAAATGTAGGTGAAGTCTGAACTACAGAACACTTGTAGTTTTGTTGCAGTTTTTTGTTTTTTTTTTGCCTTTTAACCCAAAAAAACCCTCAGCCTTCTGTTTTCATCTGAAACAGCTTTACTTGAAAGTATTTTCAACACCTCTTGAGACTCATGTAGGGTCTATAGCTGAAGAAAAAGCAGTGTAAGCCCATTCACAGAATAACAGAATCAACTAGGTTGGAAAATACCTTTGAGATTGAGTCCAACCTGTGACTGAACACCCCCTTGTCAACTAGACCACGGCACTGAATGCCACATCCAATCTTTTCAACACTGCCAGGGACAGTGACTCTGTCACCTCCTTGAGCAGCCCATTCCAGTGCCAAATCACTCTTTCTGTGAAGGACTTCTTCCTGATGTCCAACCTAAACCTCCCCTGGCACAGCTTAAGGCTGTGTCATCTTGTCAGTTGTTGCCTGGGAGAAGGGACCAGCCCCAGCTGGCTAGACCCTCCTTTCAGGTGGTTGCAGAGAGTGATAAGGTCACTCCTGAAACCTCCAATTCTCCAGGGTCAACAACCCCAAGCTCCCTCAGGACTTGGGGGCCACTCCTCACAGGACTTGTGCTCCAGATCTTTCCACCACCCTTGTTGCCCTTCTTTGGTCACACTCCAGCACCTCAGCATGCTTCCCAAACTGTAGGGCCCAGAGCTGGACACAGCATTCAAAGTGCAGCATCACCAGTGCCAAGTACAGGGGAAGAATGACCTCCTTGCTCCTGCTGGCTACACTGTTCCTGATACAGGCCAGGATGCCACTGGCCTTCTTGGCTACCAGAGCACACTGCTGGCTCATGTTCAGTCAGCCATCAGTCAGCACCTGAGGTCCCTTTCTGCCTGGCCACTGTCCAGCCACTCTGTCCCCAGCCTGTAGTGCTGCAGGGGGTTGTTGTGGCCAAAGTGCAGGACCTGGCACTTGGTCCTGTTAAACCTCATGTTGTTGGATTTGGCCCATCTATCCAGCCTGTCCAGGTCCCTCTGCAGAGCCCTCCTATCCAGCAAACTGACAGTCAAACCCAGCTTGGTGTCATCTGCAACTTTACTGATGGTACACTTGATCCCTTCATCCAGATCATCAGTAGAGATACTAAAAAAGAGAGGGCCCAACACAGATCCCTGGGGGACACCACTGGTGACTGGCTGCCAGCTGGAGGCAGCACTGTTCACCACCACTCTGGGCCCAGCCATTCTGCTGGTTCTTTACCCAGCAAAGAGTGATCCTGTCCAAGCCATGGGTTGGTGGCTTTTCCAGACAGTGTCAAAGGCCTTGCTGAAGTCCAGGTAAACAACATCCACAGCCTTCCTCTCATCCAGAGGGTCACCTGGACCTAAAAGGAGATCAGGTAGGTCAGGCAGGACCTGCCCCTCCTAAATCCATAGTGGCTGGTCCTGATCCCACAGCTGTCCTGCAGGTCCTGTCTGTTTGATTTCACTCAAGATATGTTCCATAATCTTTCTGGGCACCGAGGTCAGGCTGACAGGACTGTACTTTTCCCAGATCCTCCTTCTGGTCCTTGTTGTGGATGGACATCACACTGGACAGCTTCCAGTCATCTGGGACCTCCCCAGTGAGCCAGGACTGGTGATAAATGATGGAGAGTGGCTTGGTGAGCTCTTCCGCCAGCTCCCACATCACCCTAGGGTGGATTCCATCTGGTCCCATAGGCTTGTGAGCATCCAAGTGGCTCAGCAGATTACTAACTGCTTCCTCCTGGATTACTAACTGCTTCCTCCTGGATTATTAACTGCTTCCTCCTGGATTACAGAGGGGCTATTCTGCTCTCCATCCCCATCTACCAGCTCAGGTGGCCAATTGTCCTGCAGATGACCTGGCTTATTGTTGAAAACTGATGCAAATAAGGTGTTATATACCTCAGCCTTTTCCTCATCCTTGATAACTACACTCCCCACCATATCTAATAAAGAATGGAAGTTTTCCTTGTCCCTCCTTTTGCTATAAATGTATTTATAAAAACATTTTTTATTACCCTTTACAGAAGTGGCCAGTTTAAGTTCTAACTGAGCTTTTGCCTCTCTGTTGCATTCATCAATACTTCCAATAACAGTTTTTTATGCAAATTCTACTCATTATTTTTACATTGGGAAAAAATTTCTGTTGCACTTAGCAGCTGACATAGCAGTGTACAGTACATCTAATAATAAAAAGTATTTTGCCCTTGGCCTAGGAGATAGAAGGATCAGCCTATCCATTGCTTAAATGAAAAACTAACCTATTCAAAACCCCCACTCCCCACATAAAACTAACACACAAGATTGTCAGCATTCTTTTCTGGCTGTAGAATGAGTTTTTGATGGGTTTTTAATAGGAACCTCCATAGTGATGGTGCTTTATCTACTCACAGCAATTGATTGGCATAACTATGATGCAAGCAGCTATTTCGGAGTAGGGTGTAGACTCTCTTACAGAATAAAAGTGGTTTTATTCTAGACATATTCTGGTCCTTTCTGAACAGAATAATTATTTTAAATTGCTCTCTTAAGTGGTGTTTGCCTATAGCTGCAGACGTGAGTAGTTTAAAGACCTGTAGCTGTGGTCCCCAAAGCACCATCTTGTGAACATCTTGCCTTTGTGGTTCTTAGTAGCCCTGGGAAAGGAAAAGTCAAAACTGATGCTGCCACTGCTATACTGACATGGAGAGCAAGTTACTGTGATAACACTTTGCAGGCCAGCTTGCTGAACATTTTTCCTGGGTCAGCAAATGTTTTATATCACTGCTCTTTAGCTCTTGGTGATAAATTTCATCTTTCAATTTACTCATTTTCTTGTACGAGAAAACAGTTGTCATTTTTTCAGTTGGTGCCTGATGATACTCAGGATGTGGTATGCAGTTCCCTATGCCTAAGAATTAATCTTTTCTGTAGATCTTCCAATATAAGAAGCCCTGATCAATAGAGAATTCTGTGAATAGGGTTCAGGAGAAAAGCAAGGAAAGCCAGTGGAATGTTAGCTGTGCCTATGTGTAATGGACATTTTGGTTCTCTTGAAAAAAAAATCTCTTTGCCTGATTCCTTGGTGTGGATGGTGACATCCTATGTCAACAGTAGGGCTTCAGAACACATTTACTTGCTGCCCATCACTAACATTTTAATTATTTTGCACAGAAATGGGATGCTGATCACTGACCTATAGTGGCTTGTAACATTAGCCAACATCCTTGGATATTCATAACCCTTGGCTATAAAAGGCACTTTCCTAGAGGCAGGAAAGAGATTTAGGTTGTGTTGGGAAAGATCTAATTTGAGTTGCTGTGTGCTTTACTACATGTTATTTACCAGAACAGTGTCCTATTGATGTGTAGTTAAATAAGTTTTCCTCTCCCTTTCTCTCTGTCTTTACCATTCAGGAAAACTATGTGTGAATTTTTTTTAAATTTAAAATAAGAGTAAGTAAGTAGTAAGATACATGACTGGACCTTGAACATTCAGGAGTTGCTAAAGTTGTACTTGTAGTCTTGTACGTGTTCTTGGAATAGTCATGCTACCCTCTTAGATGAAATAATAGAATGCAACAAATGTTTTTGGTATTATTTTTAGCTGCAGACCAACAACATGATTGTAGCAGATCCTCAAGAACAAGACAGTGTACCAGAAGCACCAAGCCCTTGCTGTTTGAGTAAAGAGCCAATTTTCTTGCATTAATGGTACTTCATCCTTCAGCTATATCAGTCCTGCAAAGTACAACCATACAGGCTTCATCACTCTGTTAGAGTTACTGGATGCAGCTACTGTCTCTGCAAAGTTGGAAGGAAATAAAAGGTTAGCAGGGCAGTATTTGTTCCTGTCTCTGCTCATCTCATAAGTTACAGTGAAAACTTCCCTAAAAAGAGAGAATTCTAAGAGACTGTCACAAGCACTTCAGCCTAAACTGGAAAGCTAGTATCACTATAAGCCATTTTTCTTTTGAAATTGGTAGAAGATCATTGACTCCAAAGAAGAATTAAAGTCCCAAGATCAGTTATTTTTTCATTAGCACACTGTATATTTACTACAGTGGTTTTAATAGCAGAATATAGGGCAAGAGTAAAATTCTATTCTAAGTGTTTATGTTCATGGCTACTATTATAGTTGAATATAACAAGCATAGTCTATGTAGATATAAAAATACTACATAATTTCTATATGATGAAATTATGTAAAAAGAAGGAGTTGGTGCTGTTTTATAAATTGTTCAATTGAAGTAATTTAAGTCATCAGACAGAGTCTGACATTTTGATGACTCTGGATATACCTGGAATTACATATTATATACATTACTTGTCATTTATACCAGCTCATTTGAATTTTCTGCTTGATGTGCTCCTCTGCTTCAGAGTGAACTCAAAATGTTACAAATTCCAAAGTCTTTGTTTTTGTGGTTTTTGAAGATGTATGTGGTAAATTTCATGCAGCATTAGTGACTGACAAAAAAGAATTGAGGTGTTCCATATTTAGATGTTATCATATAATTGCTGTCCTATGCTTCTTGCATTATTTTAAAGAAAGAATATTTTGAAATTTTGTGGTTCTGATGCTGCTGCAAGTATTATAGACCTGATAAGATTGGAACACCAGTCTGCAAAATCATTGTGACTTATGGTATTTGCAAATATAGGTTAAAGATGGTGGGATATTTCACTTTTCTTAATATGAAGTCTTGGAAAGAGAGCTTGTCCTAATGCATGGGAATGCACTGTACCTCTGGTCAAGGGCAGTATATTTTAGTCAATTTTATGTTAAAATTAGCAAATGTAACACACCAGGAATTAGCATGTCCTCTCTTTTGTTGCCTGGAAGAAGCATTTACATTAAATTAGGGCATCGTCATTCGAGTCTCTAGATGGCATTAGAAATCTCCTCTTAACACAGGCACCCAATTTCTGTCTAATAGAAGGACGAATATCCTGCTTTTATTCTTTTATCAAAAGATAGGCTCTGTGGAGTCAGTTCTAAGAAGGTCAATAAGGGGAGCTAATTAAACTTTACTTGTTGAGAGTTTGCACCAGGATTGACATTTTCTATACACAGTCTATTAACATTTGCAAATTCTTATTTTTAGATGGCTGACTTACCTATAGCTGTCAGATGCACCCTTGACAGTTGAATTTTCATTTGCAGTCATTAAGTCTAGACCAAGAATCTGATTACTTAAAGACTACACACTTTAATTTGATCCCAAGTTCTGCTCAGTGAATATAACTGGTAACCACTATTGTCCTTAAATTTCGTTAGCATTTTGTTAGCATTATTGTTGTTCTAGATTGTACTATAATGTTAAAGTGCCCTCAGAAGTTACTTTGTTTTAAGAGCAACGGGTGATTCTATATGTATTTGTGGTGGTTGAGAACCACACATAAAGAAATATTTTTCTTTAAGGACATCATTCTCTGTGTATTTGCTCTGTGTAAGTTAATGTAACCATATAGTCTTCTCTGTGGTATAACAAACTGTCAGTAAATTGAAGTTTGTTCCCTGTCCAAGATGGGCAAAACTGTGGCTCTTGCCAGAGATATTATTGTTGTGAGTTATCCTGCTTATTGAAAAGTGTCAAAAGTGTCACCATGGTGCTATCATTCTGTTCTGTAGCACTACTCAGCAGAAGTCTGTAGTTCTGTAGTGAGGATGTTGGTCTTGCAAAAGTGTGCAAATCACACCATGGGCCTGAAGGATCATTTGATTTTATCTTCTTTGTTGTCTTTCTCCAGTTCTGAAAGAGTAGGAGACCTGACTAGTAACTGATTTCAAGGTTCCAGGGGTTGAGGTTTGGTTTCTTTTTTTTTTTTTTTTTTTTTTTTTCTTTCCCTTGTGGCTTGCTATTAAGAGCCTGATCTTCAGTATTTTATTAAGTGGTGAAAGAGAAAGTAAGCTGGGGAGCTTGTAGAAACTTAGGAAGCACTGCCTGACCTCTGGTCTGCTGACACAGCAAAGCTCTTATAAGTTTGCTTTGGGAGTGGAGACCATTTGGAGTGAATGTGTATGCAAAGAACCAGGTTTGTTCTTTCAATCTGTGAATTTTGGGAAAGTTAAGGAGGATGGTAATCGTGAAATCTGGAATAAAGTTTGCAGTGGTGTTATCAGCCTCTCATTAAAGTTGTGGTAAGGTATTTTAGACTGTTTGGGTTGAATTGAAAGCTTGCCTTATTGGTTATACTGAAAAGTCAAGCTCAGCCTCAATATATACTGAATAGCCTTTTTGTTTTTTAATCTCTGGTTTTTACAGGTGTATCTAAAGAATTATGTGGGTCATAGAAAACAGTTATCTGTGTGTGTTCTTGGGTGTTTTTTACCTTCTGAGAGACTGAATAATGTTTGTGGCAGGAGGCTGTTGATTCATACTTGTCTTTCCACATAAGCACCTCTCCAGAGGCTCAGGTGTTAAGGAAGAATGTAGAGGGGCAAAAGTGCATATACAGACATTTTTGTGAATTATATCGTGTGTTGGGTCACACTGTTCATTGTGTCTGGAGATTTATTTTTTTTTCAGTTTCTACTTTCTTCAATGAAGTAAAAGTGTTTTCAGTTTCCTCACAGCAGGCTTGCATGTCTCTGCAGAAGTTTGTCGTGAAAGGACGGACATTTATAATTCTTACTTTTTTACTAGAGGAATGAGTAGCCAAAATACAATAAAGCATAGAAACAGATACTGGGCTTTAGTGGAGAATTTAATATCTTCATTTTTTGCCTACTCTTTGTTTCTGATCACTCGTCCTTCACCACAAAATACAAATCACATTTCATTTTAGAAACCTCACGATCCGCTGTGGCTGGCGTCATCGGCAGGAAGGAGATGTCTGAGCACAGACCTAGAGGCACTGAAAGGTTCTAGCATTCTAGCTGGCTACCTCCTAGTCTGGTGAGGAGAGAAAATGAAATCACTGAGATTTTTTTTGGACTGGCATCTAACAATGCTAAAAAGCATTATTTGCCAACTAGCAAAAGCAAAGTTGATAGGCAAAGAAAATTGTTGAGAGCACTGTATGTTATAATGGTAGTGGTACTGGGTTAGAGTTTTTTCTTAAAAGCTCTGTATAATTCCAGTGGCATGCTTCTTGGATATCTGTACATTTTTCATTTACATTTTGACATTTAAATTTACGATCCTGTAATTTTGCAGCTCATCTTACATACGCTTTTTTCAATGGCAAATTGAAATCACAGATGAAGTGCGCTTGAGTACAGAAAAAAAAACGTTTAGTGGGATGGGGGAAAAAAATATTGTAGCACACAAACATATTCCTTGGCTGCAAGCTTGTATGTGCAAATTAGGCTCACTTATGAGAACGACCTTTTTCATTTTTTCTTGTGCTAACATATCCCAAGGAAAGTGCATATGGTTCCTCAAAGTATTAAAATGTATCCCGCTGTTGGCATGGGAGGGAACACAGTTACCATACTCAAGAACTTGCCAGCAAACTGCAGAAAAGATATAGCTGGACTATTGGATTTGTGGTGAAAGCTTTGCTGGAAGTTCTTTGGCCATGGTCCAAAATTAAGTTCTGTCCTTCAGATGTAAGGTGACATAGAACAAAAGAAGTTCTTTACCACTTTTGTCCTGCTCTCTCTCTTTATTTTTAAAAAGTATATTATTTTTAAAAGTCAAGTGTATGAGAAGTATTTTCTGCTGAAGTATTTGCCCTGATGTTTGTGTTCTAAAAGAAACTTAGTAATTAGACATCTACACATTAGAGCTAATAAACAGCACTACTGCGAGAAGTGTAGTGCTAAGAAAAGTTTATTTGAATGCATGATATTGTTTTGACCAAGGATAGCCAAACAGAAGAGTAGAACAGGCTGGCACTCATCATATGTTTAAAATTTTGAGCATGCAATCAATGTTTTTTTCCCAGACTGAAATTATGTGTAGAGGTTTTCATTCCTCATATCAAGCATAAACTCAATCAGATGATTTCATGTGTAAGCAGCACAAAATGGCTGTTGCTGAAATCTTAGAGCATGGTGTAGAAATTGAAGCAGGAGTTTCAAAGCTGTCTGGTTGTGCTGAGATGGTAGTTCTCTCAAATTCATATGTACTTACTTACAGGAACATTTGTAGTTGCATGTCATAAGCAGAATGTCATTAGCATCATTGTGATTGATCAAGTCACGGCACATCAGGCAATGTGTGTATTGGATTTTGTCTTCTTTTCCATGGTCTCTTGTGAGCTAAGTGAGGTCAGGCATAGTTGGTGTTTAGCTAAAGGAACAGCTGGAAAACTGGTGGAGGAAAAACTGATTTTAACAGGTAACTTGTTAACTTGTTTCTGCAAGTCAGCACTTTATTAATATTGACAAAGTATCATTTGGGAAAAACTGTTTCATAGAACCTGATAAATTTGGAGTGGAAGTTTATAAAAAAGATACTGAAATCTGACATTTGTGTAATTTTTTCCACAGATGAGATGTAGCACTGCCAGATCTGTGCCATGGTTACAGGTTTTTTTGAACACCTCTGGTTTTTCAGAGGGTGGTGGTGATTTATCTGAACCCCCTCTTTATTTTTATTTTAAGGTTCTGCTTTAATTTTTTGAGAGTATTGCAAGAGGTAGTCAAGAAAGAGTATTTGTGTTTCATTTCAGAGGTGAATATATATATAACTGGAAAACCCAAAGATAAAATAATGGAACACTGGAAATCATTGTCTCTTTTTTTTCCTAATTGCATTTGCTCATTTTTTTTTTCTTGAAATGTCAGTACACCAGGAGAATAAAAAGCCTGGGAATTTTCATAGATTCAAGTGAGTTATAGCTTTACATGGGTGATTTTTGTCACTGACAATAATAACATTGTGCTTTTGATATAACTAAAGAATATGTAAAATACATACAGAATTACTTTCAGAAGATTTGTTTTCTTTTGTTGGTAGGGTGTTTTTTGGTCTGGATAGTATTATATTGCATGATTGAAAGCAGCATTTTGTTGTTCTTCATTCCAGAAAAATTAGAAATCTTTTAAGATTTAAGATTCTAAGAGTTAAGATTATTAATACTAAGTATAAAGATGCTTTTAGGTCTTTAAAGAAGAAATAGACACTCTTCAAAATAAGATGGACTTCCTGTAGCAATTTGAGTTGACATTTTTATGTAACAAATTATATCATCTTTTAAGATTTGTTTAAACTACTGCTGAAAATGCAGATCCTGTTCTGAGTTACTGTCTGCAGAAACTATTACTGTTGTGAACTGCGTGGCAAGGTGTGTGCCAGGTTAGAGTAAAATACCTGGATAATCTATGTTATAGTAAAAAAAAAAAACCCACATGCAAACTAAATGGCAAAAAAAAAAAAATTAGTTATCCTCGTGCATGTCTCAGGTTTCTCTCTCCTCACTCTCATTGTACTTTGTCTCAGCAAGTGTATAATATCAGTGCTGTATTCCTTTGTCTTTATTTGTTTCTGTGTCTCTTGGAGGCAAGATCAGATCTGGGACTTAAATTTCCTTCCTTGTGACTCTTAATTCTGGGACAGGTTTGCTTCTGGCACTTCACCTTGGGCTCTCTAGTTTTCCCTTGGTGGTGGACCTTGGAAAATTGATATTTTCAGATTACCTAAAGAAGATTCTTCTCTTTTCACCTCTCCTCTTGCAATGGTTACTTGGAGGTTTTTCCAAGGCTGCCTGATATGTATAGTGAATAACTGTTTTCCTTGTACTGTAGGTAGCTGAAGTGGTAGATTGGTTTCTTCAAAGGAAATTTACAAAGGATGGCATTGCATCCATTTTTCATTTTTCTTTTCACTCATGCTTCTACTCCAAGAATGACATTTCAGTAAGGTGTTCTCTTTTTGCAGTTCTAGAGTGGCTCTTTTTACGCCTCTGTTAGCAGTGCTGCCTTCTACTTGTTTGCCATGCTGTCAAAATCGTTGGGAGTTGTGGGGAGAAATTAGGTTCCTGCTTCACATTCCAGCACTACTTCCTCTTGCCAGTTTTTCTCGTGTACTCCAGATATCCCTACAGACTTAAGTTTCTTAACTTGCCTTCCAGACTCTGGCACCAAACAGTCTAGGAAAAACTGGGGTGGTCAGTACCCCAGTTTTATTTTTTATTTCCCAAATAACTCTGTAACTTCAGTAAAGCAGCTCCTACTCTTTCTTTGTGTTGGTGTTCTGTCTTGGAACTGGGACCATCTTTGTGTATTATGTCCAATGCAAATAAAGCAGTTGATGTGAGGGCTGAGTTGTCTTGTGTTACAGGTGAAGTTTGTGTTACCGGTGAAGTTTCTCGTCTTTTTCAGTGATAAAAACATGATTTTGCCTTTCACTCCCCACCCCATTCTGAATTTAGTGCTGTTCCATATACTTGCTAAACTAAAGTTCAGGTCCTTTACACAGTGCTTGTTCTGCACTGCCATGCCTTTTGAAAGGGACTGTATTTAATTGTAACCTGATTTATCTGGAGTACTAGTTACAGGTTTTACCCTACCTGTGTACTTTCAACTGTCTTTGTAGCTTTCCAGCTTCTTTCTTGCCCTTTTTGAACGTAGGAGTGATGCTTTCTTCCAGTCCTTGGGAACCTCCCCTGATTACCATGACTTTTTAAAGATCCTGGAGTGACCTGACAATAATGTCAGGTAGTTTCTTCAGCACTTGTGCGTGCACATCTGACTTGTTTAAAAGTTCCCTAACATTACCCTCATTCATCTGTTATTGACCAGATGTTTATATATCAAAGATCAAACTAGATTTATGTTTTATGATAAAACATGAAACATGGAGCATGGAAATAGTGAGTTTTGGTGTAGCCAGCAGGCGAACAACAGTTTCCTGAAATGACAAAGGTGTCTTGGGATTGCTGGAGTGTTGACCATGGCAGTGGCCAGTGGGTTGATCCTTGAAGATGTAGACAACAATAGGGACTTCTTGTCATCTGAATGTGTGCTTGTGAACAGGCTGTGCAACCAAACCACCCTAGGAATTTTATGCTAAATAGTGTTCGGTATCTACAGCTTAAGCACTACTGGAAACTCTTGGAATTTTGGTGGAATGGACCCCACTGTTAGAATGTATTTGTGTATGGTTTGCCTGGTACCAAACAGAAAAACTACCAACTCAAAAACGGTATGTGATTATCTATCTGTAAAACTTGTTGCTTAATGCCGTCTCATTTGATGTGCAGGAAGACTTCTCATCCATACCCTAGCACATTTCTGGCTTCTCTGTGCATACTGAATGCTTGTTATCCTCTTGATCTTTGCCAAATATAGTCACATCTTTAGTAGTTCACACATTTCCAAAATGTATTATTGGTTGTTTTATGAAGTTGAGTGGGTTTTGAGAACTTTGGGTTGTGTGGTGATTTTTTTGAATCTCGCTTATTAGTGATAACTGGTGTGATATTGGGAGCAGATTGGAGAGGAGTGGACCTGGAAATTTGTGCTTGCTATAAAGACAAGTTTTTACATAGTACATTTGTCCTTGAGATGCTGCTGTTCAGTGAAAAAACTCCCACCAAACCACAAAGTTGCCACAAAGTAGTTAACAAAAATAAACAATAGAGAATTTATGTGCCAGCCCTCATGGAAAGGGCATGAATTTCAGAGGAAGTTGGATTAGAAATACTGATATTTTTATAGTATTTTGATAATAAAATAATTTCTAATCTGGTTAGAATACAGGGGATACTTTGGTCTGAAATGTGTGATTTGGACTCCTGACATGCAGTCAAAAAACCTGATGCAAGTTCTGCTTCTACCTTTCCTGTACTTCTTTCTTTTTCCCCTCATTTTTGGCACAAAACATATTAAACAACTAAACCACTGGAATTCTGTAGCAAAAATCTATGTTAGCTTGCACTGCCAGCAGTTGGTACTTCAGACTTTTGCAGAGAGGTACCAACCGAACTGAGTGCTGTCCCAAATCAAATTCTCTTGATACTGCCAGCCATCTGCGGAAAAGAAACCACTTGTGTATCGTGTGCCATAGCTATAACTGAAAGATTTAAATGCAAAGAGATTTTCTTTCTTTTACAAATCACCTGCAAGAGTAACCTCTACTTATTATGACATAATGAAGATGAGTTTACAGTTCACTATATCTTTTCTGAATAATTCCAAATGCAATGCAATTCTGAAGTACACTTTAGTACCAGTGGATGTAAACAGTCAGATTTCTATTTCTTTTTTGAATTAATAATTTTAATCCCTGTCAAATTCATATTTGTGGTGGTAATGGACCCTACGTGGCTAGTGCTGAGAAAACATTTACAAAAAGCTTTGCCAAAGAAATCTGCCTATATAGACTACAGTGACTTTACTGTTGAGAGTGTTCATGTGTTTATGGAAAAAACCCATAGTAGTTGAGCAAGTCTGATTTGTAGATTTTGTTGCTCAAATACCCAAGTTACTTAATAACTCTAATACAAGAGATAGAGTAGTACAGCAGTTCTATTGATATGTTGGCAAAGAAGCAAACATGACTGGTCTTTACCATCTGTTTATAATGCTATATAAAGAAGACCTTACTGGTTGCCATGGAAACCAACATTTCCAAAACCACAAGTGTTTGCTTAAAATCTCAGGCCTTCTGAAGTCTTGCATTTTCTGAGGAGAAAAAGAATTGAAAATATCTAAAGTTTTCCAGTGATTTATATTTCCTAACAATTGTTTTGCTGTAAAATACTTCCAGTATCATCTTTCAGGACTTGAGAAATTTAAAGGATGCTGCTGGTAACTTCATGAGCTTATTTGATGCTTAGCAATCATCCACAAAAAGGTGACAGATACTTGTTGGGTTTTAGGTTGATTTTTCTAAAAGGAGGGGTTTTAGTTCAGACAAACAAGCCCATTGTGATATTGACACAGTGGAGTGACAAATATGGAATTTGGGTGGAGGTCACATTGAAAATATTCCTTAACCTAAGTAAAAACCCAGATTCATCTCAATTATCAGAGTTGGTCACTTGGGTCTCACAGAAAAAAAAAAAAAAAAAAGACTCTTTAGAATCAGAAGTCTAGAGAAAAACAGCAAATGAAGATAATACTGTTAAGAGTTACAGTGTAAGTATTTCTGTGGTCTCCACTCTTGGCTTGAATTTTTTTTAAAGAGTTAGCTTTGATTACTTGAACTATTGAAAAACCCCTAGGTATAGTATTTAGAATGACTCTATGACTCTTGTCATAGAGTCTGGGAGTGTTTCTTTTTTTTCCCTCATTTGACACTGTATGTTCATATTGCTGCCTTGCACTTTCTGCTCATCATCCACTGTGTTTTAAGGTGGTTCCCCCCCCTCTCCCCGTCCCACCAGCTTACAAAAGGCTTCTGCTGTGTATAACCACCTAACTCTACTAGCTAGTGACACTGTAGATGTGCTGCATTTGGAGTAATGCTGTTGGTTGCTAATTTCTGTTTCTACCTAGAAGAAAGCTTTTTGTTTATGGCACTCTTGGCATATATTTGGATTGAGCTACTTGAAGGGATAGCAGTCTATTGAAGCAAAAAATCAAAATTTGGAATCTCTCTCTACTAGTAAAGAGCCTTCAGTGTTTTTAGGGAAGAAATGTTAGTAATTCATTCATCTGAATAATGCTGAAAATCAGTGAAGTTGCATCTAGAAATCTGATTCAGTAAGGAAGGTTAAAGGAACTTTTTATATCATTCTGTCATGGCAATACATAGCCTAACATTTTTGCCTTTTTCTATTTCATCCATTTGTAAAACAAGCTGTGAGCATTTTCAGTCTGAGATAATGGCCCAGAGTTGACCTATTTCATTGTTACATTTTCCTAGTAAAGTTTATTTAATGCAAAATACATTTTTTATGACAGGCTCTACAATTGCTGAATATTGCTGAAGTGACACTGAACCTCCAGAGGTGTCTGAATTCATTAGCCTTCTGAAGCCAGTCATCTTTCTGTCATTCACTGAACTCTTCCAAAATATTTTCATTCCTTTCACTTAGCAGATTATTCCTGCATCTGAGAGAGCCTGTTCCCAGAAAAGTAGTCTTGTGCTTGACTCCACCTGTTGATACTGGCTGGCAGTGGGGTGTTAGACCTCCCACAAAGTTTAAATAAAGCAAATATTGATGGAGAAATCAGACACACAAAATTTAGGCTTCTGTCTAAGTATTTGTGGTTAGAAAAATAAGGGTGCCAGACCTGCAAGCTACTCCTGGTCAAAGTAATTGCACTCAGATACTAACAGCATTTTTTGACGTTAGCTTGCCTGCTATCCACATCACATTTCAAATCAAGTCCCTGACCAGGAAAAACAGTGGAGACTGGCATTTGGTTTAAAAATACATTTTGGTGGTTTGTTTCCTGCGTGGTGCCTTTACTGTCATTCGTTTTGCCCTGCCTCTACCACTCATAGGATCTCATGGGTGGAGGGTAGAATTACTTAAACTAATAATAGCAGTAAATAATTATTTTGCTGAATAATCATTGTCTTTGAGACAAATGTATGATTATAGCTGCCTCTTATTTTTACAGTGCAGTTTTGCAGTGTCCATCGTAGGTATTTTTCAGATCTTAGATGACCATGCAACCTCAAAACAGCCTTTTTCACACTAAAGTGTCAAACTGTTCCTGTGCATTTGGTTCTCTTCTTCTCACCAAGCAAATCTTTTTCTTCTTTGTCTTCATCTGGTCATAAGTTTTGCAGAAAAATGGGAGTTGTTGAAGTATGGGCTTTTTTGTTACTATTGGGGTTTTTTGTTTGTTGGTTTTTTGGGCTTTTTTTGTTTGGTTTGGGCTTTTCAGTTGATTGGTTTTGTTTGTTTATTGGTTTTGTTTTTAAAAGTAACTCATCCCATTGATCCTAAGGAATATTCTACCCTAAAGGAAATAAGTGCATCAAAACCCCTGTAAAAATATGCATCTATGTGGCTGATCTTCATGGGGGAATGATTCAAATAACCTCTTCCTTTTTGGGAAATCAAATAAACCTAGCAGCACTCAATGGTAGACTAATACAAGTGTCTAAATAGGGTTCTACAGACTCCAGGGAAAACTTTGTGGTTTTTTATTTCAAAAATTCGAAGCCTGTATTGATTTCTAGGAGCTACAAGTGCTCAGTTACAATTAACTCCAAGTTACCACGGCCTGTAAAAATCTGTATTTTTTTAATGCCTGATCAAAAGCCTGTAGTTTCTTAAACTTAAGAATAAGGTTTGGGTTTTGTGGGATCTTGCCCATTTGAATCTCCACAATTTTATTTAATCTTCTGACTTTTATAGTTTCCTGGAAGGCTCCATTTTTTGTGATAGTTGTGTTTCAGAAGCTGTTGCAATTTTTTTCTCAAAAGTAGTGCAATATTTGGGATAGCTACTAAAGCCTGAAGAAATGAGTGCATGTAGCAGCTCCAGAAAGAGATCAGTCTCTCTTCCAGTCTTGAAGGGTGCTGTGGCTTTTCCTTGAGATTCTTGAAAAAGCTATGTGCAAGACTTTATCTTGTAGTAAATTAATTCTGGGAATGATGCAATTGACACCAAATTCCATGTGCTTCCTGCCTCCTACCTGGGACTGCAGTTTTCCATGCTCCCAGTCCCTGTGAAGATCACATTTAATAAACAATAGCATGATGAAACTTTGGATGGAGTTTTCTCCATTATTTAAGAAATATTTCTCATTGTAAGCAATACCCCATGAAAACTGAGCAGCTGGAGTCACTTGAGTTGTAAAGGACCCTAGGAGTTTTCCTCTAGGAGCTTTCTGTTCTAGAAGCTACGCTGTCGCAACCTTCTTCCAAGATAGAGCAACAAAGATTTATGTTTGTGTTCATATATTTCAGTTTGTGAAAAATATATATAATATTTTAAAGATTCACTCTTATGTGGATTTCTGGGACTCTTGAACACCTGAATTTTGTACAAGCTGTATTTTAATTGATCTTTAGTCACTCTCTCCAGCTGAGTAGGTGTCTGAGACTTCATAAATGGAAGAAAAGGTACCCAAATCTATACAGTTCTTTGCATCCCAAAAAATGCTGCAGCTGTTGCGGAACTGAGCATTTTGAGGCCTGTTTTTTTACTGAAGACTTTTCAATTCATTTCCAAGTACTCCTAAGTCTAAGAGTAGCCAAGTGAAAGCACAGATACAATATTTTCTGTATTAGTTTTTCAGTGACTCTGCCTGTAGATGGTGAAGCTATGACCCCATAAATTTCAGGCAAGTACTTCCTCACAGGAGCACAACCATTCTTGTTTTCACATGACTAAGTTACTGTTTTGGCTTACTTTTAACTCTCCAAGCATCACACCACATAATGGTTGAAGTTAGTAAAAGGTTTCCTTGTGTCATAAGTGAAAGCCACACTTCTAAATTACCTTTCTAATTTTTTTGCATTTGGATGAAAAGCTAGTACAGAGACAGGTCCCTGTCTTCTTCACACCAGAGTTTTGTTTGGTGTTTTGTGTGTGAAATTTTGTGTTTCATTTGTGAAATCTTGTGTTTCTTTGTGACTGGCTTCACAAAGCTAATGGGGTGAGACCCCTTATTTCTCAGATGCAGGTGGAGCAGGGGAGCTGTTAAAGACTCCCTTGTAACCTGGTCTAAGAGCATATTCCTGCAACCTGGGACAGGAACATCAATTCCTGCAAGCCTGGCATGACTCATTGCACAGATCTGCCCTTACTGGATAAACCCTTTAATTACCAGGCAGTTACATAATGGTGATGAGCCCCATCCCATTTTTCACAAGCCTGTTTTTCAGGTAAGGAAATTCCCCAAACCTCAGTACTCATTTTCCGTATGCAAAGAAATGTTTAGTGGTCCAAACCCAAGAATAAGTTTCTAAAACACGCATTCTCATCTGCAGCCTCTAGTGGGCTTTTGAGTTGAGATGGCATGTGGATGGCAGAGCATCCCCCTTCTACAATTTCCTGTCAGCTGTGTATTTAATTTGAATCCCATTTTTAAATTCTCTCCATGTGGAGTGAGTTTGTCTCCTCTCCCCTTCTGAATCATGCTCAAAGCACATGTCATGACAAGGCCAATTCTCCTCTACAGATCTTGCTGTGCAAATTGGAATGGGCCAGGCTTTTTTATGTGCTCTGGAGAGATATGCAGAAGGATATTTAATAAGTACTTGAAACTTGAGTAGCAGGTGAAAACAAATTGCTATAGATTGCTGTTAGTATATACCAAATGTATAACTTTGAATGCTCTCAGTGTTTAAATATATTCATATTTGAGTGTGATCATGTGGTCAGATGGTGAATCGTATGGTTCAGATATGCACATCAATAATACAGTGGTTTAACATCCATTTAAAAAATGAGTATGTCAGAGAGTTTTCTCTTATTTACTTCTGACAAGTCATTAATATAGCAAATTGGATAAAAGCCCTGAGGCTGGTATTTCTTGCATTTCTAATAAGGAAGCCAAGAATCTTGCCAAGTAGCTCCATGCCTTACCTCTAGTGATAGCTATAGAATTGTCTGTTATAATTAATTTTGACAAAATGGGTTGTGTTCTTTTTAAAAGGTACCTGCACCTGTAGCTATGAGTGCATGCTGATAACCCTTCTATATCGAGCAAAATGGAAGATACTTTCCTGAGATGTTACAGACTGAAAAGTCTGTTTATATTGTCACATCTGGGATTGTCAGTTTGAATTGAGGGGTTTGTTTTTCAGAATAGTTTGTAATTCAGTCTTATACTAGCCTGGGCTTTCAATGACACTATCCTGTGCTTATAAATCTTCTTCATCAGTGTAATTGATTTTGGTTGTGTTATAGACTTTCCCAGCTGCTTTTTATTAGAGCTGTGTGGACAGATCATTTTTTCCCCCTCCTTTTGTTTGACAGCTGAACAGGGAAGGTAGGGGAATGGAATTCCTCTCTGTTTTCCTTCCCCTTTTTAACTACACAGGGCTTGTGTATGGCCTGAAACAAAACGATTGATCTTGCCAATGGGACACCTTCAATAGAATGCATGGAAAGGAAGGATAAAAATCACCAAAGGAGGTGAGGAGGATGGTGATCTGTCCACTTCAGCCCCTACCAGCAGTCCCGTGGCCACCAAACATGCCTCGGTGGGGGTGGAGGGGCTCCTGTGGGGTGACTGATGAAAGGGCTGTAAGCCCCACAGCTCCTGCTTGCTTGGGTCAGAGCAGAACTTTTGGGAAATACTAACAACGTTTAGCTAAACATTTAAAAATACCCTTTTGTCCCTCCCAAAATACCTTATCACATCAGTTTTGTTGGGAAATTTGTTCTGCATTCTTCATAATTAAATTTGAATTAGCACTAGTGCCCACAAATATGGTCTCTTCTGCTACACCCACTTGCAGATTCTGACTTTACAGTTGCCTGTTCAGGGTTTTTTTTTGCTGCTTTTTGGTTCCATGAAATTATCCCTATGTCCAGCTCTTCCTTATGGTAACTGTTGCAGTTTCCATGTTTCCTCTCTATTGTTTAAATTCATTGTTTAATATAATGAAAAAAGGGCTAGGAACGTGATTTTGTCTCATGCAAATAATTTTTAAATCTTTGTTGTATTTAAATATTTAAATACAAATGACGCTTGCAGTGAATAGCAGATTTTTGTTTTAATAAAAGTGTAACCATTCTACTGAAATAGCTGCACATGTGGAGCAATACACAAAGCACTGAGTGAAACGTTTGCTTGCTTTATTCTGCGCAGCAGACGGACCCTGGTAGTAGGAGGTGTAATTTGCAGCACATTAGCCATTAGCCGGTGTCACTGCGTGAGTGGGCGGTGTGAGTCTCTTGTGCGTGTGCGGTGTCACCGCGCGCATGTGTCGGAGCCAGGCGCTTCTCCCCTGCGCTGTGAGAGGGAATTTTTTATTTCTTTTTTTTATTTTTTTTTTTTTTTTTTTTTTTTTTTTTTTTTTTTTTTTTTTTTGTGAACGCTGTGCTGTATTTAAAACTATGAATCTGCCACTTTTCAACTGGGTTACTCTGTCACACCGATAATATCCAGAGTAAATGCCTTTCCCTCCCACGAATTATGAATTCAAAACGGAATCCTAGAGGTGTTTGACTTTCCTACCTTTTTCTGGTATGCAGACCCCCTAGGATGAACTACGTCACTTGCAGATACCCAGCCTGTAAACTTAAGAGGAAGCAAAATTGTGCTAATGATTGAAGGGGGTTTTTTGGGTACCCTATGCATGCGCTTGTGTTGTTCAGCAGAGGTTTTCCAAAAGACTGTCAGCTTGATGTATCTTTTTCTGTGTGCGCAATTTCACTTGGGTTTCTTTTAGTTCACTTTTTTCCCTGGAGGCACCTGTCTCCTGCCACACACCCATCAAGACTAATTGCACCATCTGGAAGATTTTTGTGTTGCTGCTACTTGTGCAGGGTGTCTCTGGGGAGCTTAATTGAGAATGTGAATGTGACCCCTGAAGCCATGTCAAGTAGCTGCAGTAGTTTCTAGTGTCTAAAGGATGATCACCGGAGGCTTTATTTGTTTCAAGTCCAATGAGGTTTGCTTTAGTGTGGATATGTTACATGTCAGTAACACGACATGTTTTGAAAATGGAGTTAAACTTTGGCTGCTGGTTGGTAATTCATAGAAAATCCTGTCTAAAATTACATCCAAACCATATGTAACATAGAGGCTGTATGATTAGGTGTAACAATGATAGACGTATTTCTCCTTATTAACTTGATTCTTGTGTTCTGTTCTTCCTCCCGCCCACAGCTGCACTTTTCATTAACAGTTTTCTGCTAAGAATGTAAGGTATTCATTGCTAGTGGTGTTGGAAACCCCCTGAACAGCCCATAACACTTGCTTTTGCTATTGCTACAGACTGAGCATTTTCCATACAGGTAATTTTCTTCTGTTCCTTACCTAGTCTGAATCAGGTAAAAGTGCTTCACTTCTAGTGTCTGTCTAGGCAATGATTTATTTAAAGGCCAGTGCTCGATGTTCCTGTGATGAACACTTTTTATGTCTACTTTTGTAACATCCTGTCACTTGACAAGCTGTAGAGCACTGGGCATGAAAAAACAAAGTGTTCTGATTGTTCAGGGTATCACTATAATTTGCTATTTTATTGAAGCATTATTCATTTCTCACTATATCTCTGCCTTTAGTAATACACTGTGATATTACCACATACATATGTGGAAAAACCCATTTTTTTTCCTAAAACCACTTTTCTTTAAAAATGACGTAGTTTTAAATAGTGTTGAGAAAATATATTTTAATTCAGTTGCATCATCTGTATAACTTCTGTGGTTGTGAGTCATGTGGTCAACTGAAGTTCAAGCCAGAGAAGTACTTACACCACCACAAACAATTATGAATTCTGCGTACAGGATGCATACACACTATGTATTATTCATTATATGTATTTTCTGTCTTTTTACTGGGCAGCTTAATGTTCATTGTGGCTCTGACTTTGGAAATCTATAGAGTTTTAATTGTATAACTGCATTGGCTGCATTCTGTTAACTGTATATTGGAGCATGGTAAGAAACAAATTATATATTTGGTGAAAATAGAAATATGCAAGTTACACATTCACAGAATGCTGAAGGCAAGCAGCTGTCCCCCTCCTCCTTAAAAATCCCTCAGTACCTGTAGCCAGTACGAAAAATAAAGGTGCATGCCGTGTGACCACAGTGCGTGTGCCCTTGAGCAGAGATCTGAGCAGTGCAGTCTTTCATGGGTTTGAGTGGCTGGGAAGTACAGGGGGCCTGAACTGAAAAAAAATTTCTGTTTTGGGAAGTTATATAGAATCTCCCTTCTACTGCTTTTTATGTTTTTCTGGTCAGGGTTGCTGTGAGCATGTTGTATCCTGAGCTGCCAGGCTCACTGGGTACACCTGACTTGTGCATGACATGAAATGCAAGAGACATGCTGCTCCTTGAAAATAATCAAGATTTATTTCAATCCTAAATACTTGTTTTTCTCTGCAGCAGTAGGATTTCATTTGAAGTGTCAGGTAAAGGATGACAAAAGATCATGATTCATAACTGCACTTATTTCCCTGCTAACATGAATATTAAAGACATGATAAATGGATGGCAGCCTGAGGTCTAAGTCTTTTTTTCCCTTTGGTACAACCAGTGAAGATGGATTGTGAAAATATGTCTTTTTTTCTTCTTCTGTTTTAGGGGTTTTGTGTACGATAGCCGAAACAATTTACAGATGCGAGGTTTGGTCGTACTGCTTATTTCCAAAGCTGCTGGACCCAGCACAGCAGAGCTCTCTTTCCAGCACGACATGGTCAGTGGCATTTATTCCAGGTATGTATGCTAAGGTATATTTAATGGGCAATTTCTTGGTGGTATCAAAGCATCCTAAGTGGCCTGTTCACCTGTCAGGGAAAATCAACACTTACCTAATCACAAAGCTTTGTTCCGCAGGTTTTTGTTGTAAGCTTTCCACAGTGAAAACCATTTCCTAATCTTTGTGTAACTCTTACTGTATCTAATTGTGGGTTTTGGGCACAACGAAATTGAAAACATTTGGGTCAAGATAGTTGAAAGTTTACATTAAGAGGTACTCTGAATAAAAAAAAAACCCAATGCTAGAAAATATTTTTAAATAGAGTATTTTCATTTTGATTTCATGCAATGTTATTTGGGTACACCTGTTTACTAGAAATTTCTGAGTGAGATGCCAGCCTTGTGGGACACCAGTTGTGCTCTCACTGAGCACAGAAGTTTTGTATAGCCTCTTTGGAGGGTGTTTTCCCATGCAGCAGCAGTGTAGAATAAAGTTTTTACCGCCAACATGTCACAGCAGATTTACTGAGCCTGCCATTATGGTTCCTTAGGCCCTCAGTGAGATATTTCAGCTTCATTGAGTTCCTAAATACTTTGTAAGCTTTTGAACTAAATTTCTTAATCTAGTAACATCAGTAATGAAAATCAGTGGTGGCTCTCCTTTATATATTTGATAGAGAACTATTCCATTGAAGTAAGTAATGAGATCTGTTGAAAGATTTTAAACTTTGAATTTTTAAAAAATCTTTTGAAAAATTGTGTGTTGCTTGGTTGAGGAAACAAGACTGTTGTATTTTTTTTAATTGTATTTCTGACCTCTGTAATACACTAAAGGAAGATGCACAAGCTTTGTGACATGTTTGCATCCTGATTTGTTTCAAAATGCAGGTGTAGTATCATAGAACTGGAAAGACCAAACAAATAAAAATTTTAAAATCTATGTAGTATCTTAAAGTAGCAGAGAAGGAAAATATATATGAATTAGTAGAGGCAGAAATAAGTAAGAAGAAGGAAAAGGCTCTAAAGCAGGCTTGTTATGGAGAGCTGTGTTGTCATTTTGGCTGTTTAATTCCATTCTTATTTTGTTTCATCCATAATGTCCCCTTAGGGTTGTAAATTTTTTATATTTATATGCAAATGATGCTGTATGAAAGCATAATTCTAGTTAGTTAATTATTGCACAGGAGGTATTTTAGTTTGTTTTGTAAATGATTAAAAAAGTTTACCTTAAGTATGCCTCATAAAAGGAGAGAAAAAGCATTATTTTTTTGATAACTAAGTTCTTGAGTATGATCATTCTGACCATGGAGGTGAAGCTGGGGCATTTAAAGCTGCCGTTGGGAAGGTGACTAGTGGAAGTATTCATTAAGGAGCAAATAAGACCTTGAATTAATAATGAGCCATTTGGTGTAAATGGACATCATTGGAATGATGCCAGTTCAACCAGCTGAAAATCTAGCCTAATAATCTAAGTTTGAGCAAGTCAATAGCCATTATCATATCTAGTTCAGAGTTACAAAGGTATGCCAAAAACAAAGCAGTTTTGAATACACCCACACAGGTTCACCTAAGGTTCAGTACTGTCTGCAAAAGTGATGAGTGTGGAGTTGTTAATTTGAATGGATGTTCAATGACACTTTAAGTCCTGCAGCATGGTGTAAATACAAGCAAATATGCCACTGCATTTTTAAATTTTGTGTCATAATGGTCAGTTCTTGCCCTCTACTGAAGTCACTGTGGGCTTTGGCTTTGGAGCTCTTTCTTTATTTAAGGTACTTTTCCAACTACACTTATTTAAATGTGAGTCTAATTTCTGATTTCCATTTCTCCATTGTATATAGCTAAGAGAATAGGCAGCTTGTAAAATTGTGATCTTAAATGGTTTTTGTGATATTTTTAACATGTATTACAAGTAGTGTTTTACAAACTGCCCTCTCCTGAAGATGAACAAAAGGATGTTGTTTTCCATTAGTGCATTTTTGTCTGTCTTGGTTGCAATATAATTATATATGGTTTGTGTATATTTGACATGTATATCAAAGGCAAAGTATATCCCTCAGTGATATGAAGTAAAGAAATATGCTTAATCCTTTATTGTTTATATGTCTCCAGCTTTGGATAATATTTTTTGGAAACAGATTCTCACAGATTTTCAGCTCAGCTGTAATCTATACAGCTCTTTTTGTTGCCATGCCATATAATTACTTCATCTTTATATAAAATGTTTTGCTGGAAATATTATTTCTGGCACTGTAATGAGCATCTTCACTGCCTGATACTTACATGCTGTGAACATTAGATCGTGGACTATTAGCTGGGATATGGCTGACTTGATTTTAGGATACTTAGTAGTGATTAATTAATTGCATTTCTGAAATCTGAGCATGAGCTAAGTTGTTCCAGTACTTGTCAGCAACTGCACCAGACCAGTCTTTCTTTTCCCAGTGTTTGTGTTGGAACCAGTTCTTGTACTGTATTTAAATATTCAGTCCTGCAGTAGATAGCCGGGTTACATCTGTTCTTTGTAACTGGTACTACACTAAATATACAATCTGTGACCAGGAAGATGTAACACTGTGATAACCATTTAACTTGAAAAAACACAAAAAAACTATGGTGGACCTTTTCATCCTGGAATTTGGCACATTCTGCATAACCTCTTCTCACTATTTCGTATTCTTAAATCACAATAAAGCAATACAAAAATTAAAATTAAAACAGAAAGATACTGAAAGCTGAATTTGGAATAGAAAAAACAATTATCCTATTTTCTTGTTCTCTAGATATGTCAATTCAAAGGTCAATTGACCTAAATGTATAAAAATAGATAATCTAGCTTTCTAGCTGGCATCTGTTTTTCACTGGTACACAATGGAACAAAACCAATGCCTACTACCAGAGAACAATCTTTTCCAGAATAATGAGGATTACAATTTAGGTAGTTACAGGAGCAGGACTAGTGTAGTTAAATGGTGCTGCCTCTGGCCAGCATTGCCTTCAGCTTTAGCACTTCATAATTTGCAAGAGTCGTGATCTGCCTGCATTAATCTGGGGCCGTGGGGGTCATTGTGTGCAAGGGTGTCATAGTAACTGCTGGTTGCCTTATGAGCCATGCTGAAGATAAGGGAGGAAGTGTTATAAAAGCCTGCCTGGCATGCTTTAAACTGTACAGCCACCTCCCTATCGTGTTGGCAGCAACCTGACTTTATTCCTATTGGCGAGGAAAAGAACCTGGCTTTGCTTCCAGCTCAGCACCAGTGATCCCAAAAGAGGATGAAGAGAAGTAGCAGCATGATAAACAGCTCAATTTCAGCTGCTGGACAGATTTCCTAAATTAAAACTTTCTGCTGGTCTCTTAGCATTAAAGAAAATATTTCCTTGGCTACAGAAGCATTGCAAATATAAGGATCAATTGTAGTGCTCAGTACAGAGTATGCAAACAGTATCATGTAAGTGTTGATGTCATTGCCTGTGCTCAAGCAAAGCATGCATTCCATATTCCCTTGAAAGTCCTTACTCCTGTGCTAAAGAGAAAGCAGAACTCACATTTGGGTTTAGGCAGAATCGAATTAACAATAATTTATCATGTTAATAGTATCAGAGAGTACCTCAGATGTGACACAGGAGGCTAGAGCTTCATGAGGGCTTTGAGATCCATTTCCTAACTGGTGATTAAACTTGAGTCTGACACTGCATTGCCTTCTCTCAGAGCAAAGTTCACTTGGATAGTGAAGTATGCAGCTTGCTGTTACTTTACTTTGCTGCTGGAAGTGAGGTTTGTAATTGAAACTCCAGGATCATGTGATTTCTGAACACTGACAGCTTTATGCTTCATGGTGGAGCTACATTATCGCAGCTGAAGATACCAAGAGTGGCTTGGGTCCTCTCTCAAAGTACCCAAGGGGTATCTTTTTCTGTGCACGTCTGGCACTGCCAGACACTACTGCCTGGGGACTGAGGGATCTCCTTGGCTTTATATTGAGTAATGAATGCCTGACATAGCCTCTGTATTGCAGCTTAATATGCAAGTGACACCAAAGAACAAACTTGGGCCATCTCTTCAGCCCTCAGCTTCCTTGGCTCTAGCACAGCAAGTTATTTTCTTCTGTCTGTTTTGCCTTTTTGATTTGGGTTTTTTTTTTCCCCCCCTATTTGTGCCAATTTTAAAAATACTCTCTAGTATTGACATCCACTGAGTCAGCTCTGCAGATTTCCTTGGATGCTTGTCAGAGGTTTAAAGCAATCCTTTTTTCAGTCAAATCTGCCTGGGCATCCACTCTGGTGGATCCTATGGCCATTGACAAGCAAAGACCTTTTAATCAATATGGAATATTGAAATTGGAGTATAGGAAGTACTATTTCACTTCTGTACTAAAACCTGGCAAATCCAGCAGAGACTGCTGGATTTGGACTATCAGTACTGGACTCTGTCCTTGCACCTTCTTCCTCAGGATGGTGCAGCTGACCTTTACAGCTCCAGGAATTCATCACTTTTCAAGCGGAACATGCTTTACTACAAGAAGGTACTGACTGGATAAACTTGTCTCTGAATCAGAATTCTTCCTGCTGCTTGGAAGAGTGGTGGCAGTACTGTAGTGACAGGAATCATGAACATAGATACCTTTTCCATAGTGTTTTAGTGGTTATTTTGGAACAGCATTGATACTGCTTCCAATGAAAGCCCAGTTTAAGAGTAAGTTGGCAGCAGATGCCAACTCATTGTTATGGTAATGGGTCTTTTTCTTGTCATGTTCCAATACTAAGTTGTTCTGAGTACCCTTTTTTGGAGGTGCGCACATACACAGGGGTCACAGAGTGATTTCACATGCTCTTTGTCACTGTAGCCATATCACAGTAATCTTCTTCTAACCTACTCCAAGTAAAACTTAAATCCAGATCTTAACCAGAGGATTCATTCACCCTTAGGTTTCTTTTTCTCTGAATGTTTCTTTGATTGAAAAGAAGTCAGAGGGGGTAGGTGTCTTTCTAAGGACTGCAAGGACAGAGGACATACTGCTCTGTCACTCTACAGTTCTACCTAGATTTCTCCCAGCTTCTTGCTAGATACGGAAACAAAGCTTTCCCTAAACTTAATTTCCTTTCCTGTACTCCAAAGAGCTTTATGCCATCTTCAAAGAAAGTTTGACCTTCCACTAACCTCCTTTAGGGTTAACCAGATGATTCTGATAGTACATCTAGGTTCGTAGGATAATTCAAGTTGGAAGGGATATCAGGAGGTCTGTAGACCCACCCCCTTCTGAAAGCAGAGTCACCAATGAGGTCAGACTCATCTAGCTTTCTCCGTGAAGGTCAGGTCTTTCAAGAACAGAGTCTTCTTCACAAGGTGATAATCAAGATGCGTTTTAAACAGACGAGTGAGCATTCTGCCTGTAGCCTTAGCTCTGTGTCTAACAGTGTCACTGGTGTGCATTCATGACTATGAAGCTCACAAGAGGCTGCACTGATGTTGGCATAATTTAGCCTGTTAGGTGTCTTTATTTGTCAGCTGAAGTATCCAAAGAACTTTCCATCCCAAGATTTTCAGAATTAAAAATGGTGACTGTGAGAAATGGGCTACTTTAAAAGCACAAGCGTAAAGGTCTTGTCTGTCTTAGGGATATACCACTGTGTATTAGGGACAAATTGCTATTGTATTAATGGGGACACTGGGAATCTCTTCTATTTCTCACACGTGACAGCTCACCATCTGCTGCTCTATCTGTTCTTCTCCAAAACCCATGCCATGGCAGCTGTAACAGAGGTGGTGCTGTGCTTGTTAGAGCAGTCTTTAATCGCTGTAAGCGTGAGGAGCACTCAGGCTGCCTCCAGGGAATCCATGCTTACGTGAATGATGGTTCTTGGACAACTTCAGTCAGCAAAGATAAGTATGGACTAGTGTAGTCAAAAGCTCAGAGGTAGTATGCTGATTATAATATGCTTTTGAGACTTGCAGTCTGCAAAAATATGCACAAATGAACATTGGTTGGTTGACTTATGCCTGTGGCCTGGACTGCTGTAGGACTGGGATTTTATGGGTGAGAAAGATCTGAAATGGCAATACTCTGCTTTATGTATTTAGCATAACAGCATATGAGGTGTTAGCACACCTTCTCTGGAAATTGAGAAGATGTAAAAGGTGTTCCACACTGAGTGAAAAACAGAATAAATACTGCATGAGGATATGCACCTTTGGCTCTGCATTCCCTGAAAGTGCAATTATTGGCAAGTAGCTTCTGTCCTGTTCTTGTGAATGCAGCCAAACAGCTGAGAGATGCTAATGCTCGGGTGACTCACATCTCCAGTTAGAGTAGATGGCTCCAGTAGCAAAGGGCTGTCTTCTGCTTCTGGAACAGGTCAATGCTCCCTGGGAAAGCAGGTCTTTTACTGTAAGCTGTTTCTTCACTTGCTCAGCTCACCTATGAAGTTTTGTCAGCAGATTCTTCCTACTGTAGACAAGTTTAAAGATGTTTGTAATTTTAAATACTTGTTTAAATGCTTTCCAACTGGAATGTGTCTCCACATTAATCTAGATTTGTTTGTCTATGGTATCTATGGAAAGAAATTAGGTAGTCCCCATTTAAAAGAAAGAAAGGAAAAAGCAAATCCATTACAAAGCCTCCTGGCAAATTAGCCATGGGAAGCATTAGTAAATTTTGGTGAAGGAGGTGAGGTTATTGTATTCCTAGAGTGTAAATGACACTTAAAGGTTGCTTTGACCTGTTTGCTATTAAATTTTACAAAAGCCTTCTTTTTGCCTTGCATGGTGTAGGTATATCTGTGGACAAAATCTCTTTGAGTTATTGTAAAAGGTAAAACATAAATGAAATAAAACCAAAGAAAGACCATACAAATTATGATTTCAGTGCCTACAAAAATACAAAGAGCACAAGTGTGTGACTCTTCACCTCATTTCAGATCTTGCCCTTCTTTCAGTTTCTGTACTCTGAACTGCTTAGGGTGTTAACTTCAGAGATTGGATTTGACTGTTTCTTACCTTCACATTTTCAAGTAAAAAAAATGATTCCTAACTCTACAATGGATTTTTATAATGTGAAGAGTACTTTCATATTTGTAAGAAGTTGGGTGTTTTTTTTTTTTCTACTTTTCTGGGTTTACTAGTAATGGAAACTAAATTAAATTTACCTTGACCTGGTGCAATGCAGAGGGAGTGGCTGCGGACCAAAGTTTGGGAGACCTCATGCTCCATTGCACCTATCCCCATCAATGACTGCTAAATCATGGTAGAAGATGTTTAAATAAAATGAAAAGTATTAAACTAGAAAAATATAATAAGACCAATAGTGTATGTAGGAACTCAGAACTCGAAGAAAGCAGAGGTGTTATCTTTTGTGTGATGTAAGTATTCAGCCTGGGAGTTTTAGTACGGTGTAGCTGTTGCACTTTAAATTCACACTGGCTTATTGCACACAAGCCCTGGGTCTCAGCTGCAGATATTGCAGAGATTAATCTTATTAATGGAACTGCTAATTGGTGTTTGACTTCTAATTATAGTAACAATAGGCCATAACAATCAATCCTCACCTTTACTGGGGCACATTAGGACTCTTTATCATAAAAATGATTTCCTTTGGGACTTACTGATCTTATTTCTGTCTTCTGGAAGGCTGGCTTTCAGCAAAGGTACAGTATCCCAACTAGCAAGTACTTTGGAAGCTTAGCTAATTAACTGGTAGAGAAAATGCATGGTCTTAAAATATTCAATATCTAAGTACATTAATAAGTACAACGCTCTTGACAAAATTGTTTGAAAGATAATGGGAAAAGTATGTCAAAATATGAGCAGTGATGTCTTTTATAATCTTAAAGAAATATGTAATTTCGTCTCACAGTCCTTGGTAGCTTTCCCATAGCTTTTAGTGAGAGGAAATCCAAGCAGTTATTCTAAATTATTCTATTTAGTTTTTTTCTCTCCAGAATAAATCCTGTGAGATTCATCATCTCATTTACAAGATGAGTCTCAGGAGATGAAAAGCACATACAACTTGATTACATATTCCTATTGATCATCTTCCATCCACAACAATAAAAATCAACTCCAAATACAAATCTAACAATATTACTAATTCATTACAACCAGTACTTTTCTTCATTAACTTTTACTGTTTTCAGCATACTTAGCATGTGCAAATACAGCAATTATATGTTGAACAAGAAAAGGTCTTCTCCTTACATTGTAGGATAAATAAAAAGGCACTGCAGTAGAGCTGATCAAAGACTGTTCAGAGATACAGCTCAAATCTTGTGCAAAATAAGTCTTTATAGAACTAGATAGCTGAGCAAGGTAAACTCAGCATGTACATCACTAAGTGTGTTTGGTTTCCGTTTTAAAAAGGAAGTAATTTTCAGTATCAGAGAAAACATGGTAGGGATGGCTTACCTTGGAAAAATTGTAATGGTGCTCCTGTCTGTCTGTCCAGCCCTCTCTTTTCTTGGAGCTTCTTCCTCCCACTGCTTGTGAAGTGAGAACTGGACTGCCACGATGTGCAGCATAGCGTACAAAACCAGAGCAGCACTGGTGGAATTCTGCAGTGGGTCAGGAGCAGCTGTGAGAGCAACAAAGCCCTGCTTTCACCCCAGTGGGAGCTTTTCAAAGAAAGCCCAGGTGACCTGTGGGTAACAAGGCCTGGCACAGCCTTCCTGGGACGTGGCATGGCCACACACCAGAGTATTTCACCAGAACTGTCCTTTCCCTTGAAACAGTTTTCTACTTGAGAACTTCCACATTTCCTTTACAAAAAATATAATGGTATTTGTGAAGAGAAATTTCCAATCATCACCTAAGTACAATCCAGTGCTGTGATGGAAGCACACAACAGCTTTGGGGACTGCCTATCCATCAGAACTATGACATCAATGTGACCAATTGCTTCACTCCAAATTCTTAAATAACTGTATCTATATAATTTATTTGTCCTACAGTCCCAAAATATTCCCCTTGCTTTTCTACATGCTGAAGTACCACCAATCATTTTTCTGTTCTATTAACATCTCCCTTGACAAATTTTACAATGCAGTTATCCAGTTTCAATACAAATCTCTTCAATTCTTGGAAAATTGTAGCAATATGAAGTTAAGTATTATAAGGCATACTGCACCAATTAATTTATTTTCTTAGTATGATTTGGTCATTACTGTGAAATAAGGTAACTGAAGATATTACAACTTTTTTCATCTGCTCGGGTGGAGTTGAGAAATCCACGAGTATATGTATATGAAAATATGAGACTGTATAAAGATTATGCAATGTTCTTTCTCTTCCACTTGAAATAATGGCATGTTCTGGACCCTTATCACATTAAGTGAATGAATATTTCTTATGGCTTCATTGGAATCTGGCCTTTAACCTTTAGTAGATTTTCATGTGCAATTTGACCGCTCTGGGATATTTCTAGAGCAAACAATAATAAAAAAGAAATGCAGCAATAATATGCTGGTGGTGTAGACAGGGCACTCTGTTCCTGGACAGCAAAACTTGGTTATTTTTAATATATTCCAGTATAAAGGTGGGTGTATGAGTACATAGATAAGTGTGACTGATGATTTGAGAAGAGGAATAAGGAGCTGGAGATCTAGGGGTAAAGATTTCAAGAACATGAATGCAATATGGTATGTATTTGAGAAGGTGCTTATGGAGTCAAAAGAGAAATCAGAAAGACAATGGGTTTTTTGTAGGGTTTGCAGCAATTCAAAACTTACAATCAGCAGTGCCACCATGATTATGGAGCATGTTTGGTACGTACAAGATTTTGTGAGCTTGATTGCCCGGTTCCTGAAGTCCATTTAAGTATTTGGAGTTGTAGTTTTTAATTTTTCCAAAGACTTGGCCAAATTTGTGTACATTTTTGTGGAAAGAGAAGATGCAGCCAAATAAATTATGCATCTATTATTGCCAGAAAGGGAAGAAACATTAAAAAATTCTATTTTCTACTACATAGTATTTCTGATTTCTTTCTCATAATTGCTATGTTTCACCTAGATGTTTCTGCATGAAAAGCTTGCTTTAGTCTCTTATAGCTGAAATTTCATTCTGGCTTTTGATATCCATGCAACAAAACCAGTGCCAAAAGTCCAGCTACATTCATAGCTGTTCCAGTAGGCAAATTAATTTTTAGCAAAGCTCCAGTATTAGCTGCAATCAGGAAAGGATCCTGTTTGGTGGACTCTGGTAGGAATTCTGCAGAAATAAAGTTTGTTCTTGAAGGTGTCTTGTTAGCATATAGCTGTCTCTCCATCATCACTTGCTTGGGGTTAATGTTGCTTGAATTCGTTGATGTCATTTTATCCCTTCTTAAAGTCTGTAGATTGAATCATTCTGGGATGAAAGAACCGAAAAATGAAAGCATGAAATTTTCAAATACCTTATATTTTAATAAGGTAAAAATAGATGGAAATTGTGCCAGTGGTATAATAGTAAGTCATTTTTTTAATCAAAGGACACATTTTTCTCAATATCACACTGTACGCCATTTGCATAAAGTATATACGAATAATAATGACAAAACTTTGCAGACCTCAACAGCACCAAATGCTTGTTACTATGCTGATATGGTCCCAGAAGCAGCAGTCGCTGCCTTGCTCCAAAAGGTTTATTATCCTTTCCCTGCTGGCAATTCTGTCAACACACCTGGTGTAAGGAGCAAGGTCTCTGAGAAGTCTGCTGTCTCTCTTTAGCTATTAGTCTCTTTCCTTGTACATGGCAGGCAATACCCATCTGCTGCATACTTCTGCTTTGTGAAAAGCAAAAGTATTCCCATAAAAAAAAAATAATGTATGGTATTAATATCCCTATCCAATTCAGAACGTTGAAAGTTCAGGAGGGGAGAGGACAGCACCTGTGATAACCATACTTTTAATTGCTGGTTAACAGAAATGTAGTTACAGCTGTTCAGAATACAACAGGTTTACTTCATAGTAGGAGCTATCTGTGGTTGTGCAACCAGTATGTTTGGATTTTTTTTTATCCCCTCTGTATCTTGGATATTTATGGGTATTTCAGAATTCACAGTAATTGTTATATAAGCATGATAAAAAATTATATATATAGTTATAAAATAAACCCCAACCCTATCTGGTACACTGTATTCTAGTGATTCACATTTTATTTTTAATGCCTTTTTCTTGTGCAGTTAGACATATGAACAATCTATTCTCTTAACAGGACTGCTCATTTATCAAGTGCTCATTCTTCATGGCATAAAAAAGGTTACCTTCTTTTTGCTCTCACATAAAAAGGTTCCATGTATTTCAGGTGTCATTAGTACAAGAGATTTAATGTCAAGGTTAGTGCACCTTATCTTTCAGCTACATTGAATACAATTACAGACAAACTCTTCAGGGAGATTTCAGAGAAAAACTGGAAGTAATAAGTCAAGCTGGCACTCTCAGAATAGCTGACAGTGCACAGGAATGGGAGTTTCTGTTAACAATGGCTCCAACTGTCTCCCATAGTCATTGCAAATAAAATTATAGGCATGCTTCAGTCTTGCAGGGCTGAGAAAAAACTAATAAAATGTAGGAAAAATTATGTTCAAAAATTAATTATTAGTAGACTATTTCTTGCACTTACCTGTGAGACCTTTTATTTCCCTTCACATCTTTTTAGCTGGTTTTAGTGCAGGTATTTAAATATTTTGACTAAATAAACCACAGAGCAGTCAAAACTATTTTTAAACCATGATGCGAAATTTCTTATGGAATGGATGCACGATGAGATGTAGTTGGAGGATCCATGTTATTGAGGGGCTATAGAGCAAATATGGGTAATCCTGGACGGATTGGCACCTGGATGTTGCCCACATAAATAAAGCAGTCTGGCTGATACATGCTGCCATCATATGGGAAGGGGTGTTGGTCATTTCCATAAAAAAAAATATGTGATTTTCTCCATCATCATGTTCCTTTTGATTTCTGCTAACAGTGTGGTGATAGCAAGGTCTTCCAGTCTACAAATGAATCCTTTGGTTCATACCTCATCTTTTGAGGGTTTTGGTCAACATATGTTATTTAGTTCTGAGTCTTACTGTCTATCTTTGCATCGTGTATCCTACCATCACATTTTCCTAAAGCCATGCTACAACAGCTGTTGCCAAAGTTTTTGATCACCTCCTATCTTGCCGTTTTTTGACTCATGTTTCCAATACCTAAAACTTGCTCACTTCAGCCAAAAGGAAGGTTTTCATGCTAACTCCATTGTAAACTCTTTTCTTGGCTTGCTCTTCTTTCATCCCATCAGTTTTAAATGTCTTATTTTTGTCTTTGACTATTAGAAATATAATACGTTGGTTTCAAGGAAACAGTGGTGGTTTTGCTGTTTCAAATCCAGTTGCAGTTGTGCAGAGGTGGGCTTTCTTGTGAGCTTTTTTTTTTAATTGGCTGCTGGTATTCATTTTTGAATTAACATTGCAGAATTTAAACTTAGTCTGAATTGTCTACAAACTTCACATGGAAATAACTTTATAAAACTTCTGTATGATGTTTTCTGTATTCTGTTTAGACCTTTAAATTAGCTTGATGCCCTTTGGGTTGTATAATGAGTCAGGGCTTGCATTTGTTTCACATTGCACAGGTTTCATATTTGCTTCATATTTGCTTGGAGTCTCCTTACAGAAGTACCACCTTATTAGGGTAAGTGGTTTTGTCAGTAATAAAATGAGTTACTTGTACAAAGAGCAGGTGGTAGGATGACCTTTTTGCAAAATATTGTTGTTAACTAAATGCAGTAAACATGGTTTTTTATCATAGTACCTGTTCAGTTGTCATAAGACTGGCATTGCCTGGAATTAATGGAATTATTTTTAATTTTGTAAACATTTTTTCTAAGACCCTGTTAAATCAAATTTGCCTTTTGTCTTTCAAACAATTTCTGAACACAGATAAAATTTGGTCAGTTTAATCAGGAAATTTTGGAGGTGGATTGTCAGACTGGAGATGTGCTGTTAACATTGGTTTATGTTCTTTAGCCACTGGCTCAGCATTCACTGAAGATGCAAGAAGTTCAGGTTTGGCTTTCTCAAGAATTTGAAAGGATGCAAAAGTACTCCTCTGCCTGAATTTTCAGAAAATTCCTGTAAACGGAGGGATATAGGACATCTAGGTCAGGAATGCCTGAGTTTCTAATGTTGTTTCCCTCCTGGTAACTAACTTAGCGGAGCGGGATCTGGAGTCCAGGTGTCCCAGCTTTCTCTCCCATAATCTCCTGCATACTGACTTTTCTCACTCCTTTGCCATCTGGCTGAATGAATAATTCAAGGTTTTGTGTAAGAGCAGAGTAACTCGGCAGCAGGAGTGGCCGAGGAAGGAGGTGTGAGGCTGCCCTGGCCTTGAGAGCTGGGTGGCTGCCTGATGGGAGACCCAGCTTTCCGAGTGATGCACCACATGCTTCAAAAGAGGGGCTTGGACTGGAAAGACAATTCTCTGCAGTCAGGTTGTCAGGTGGCATATCCAGTACTTAAGTTCTTCCTCTCTTGCACAGTCTTATGACTTCCAAATGCTGGCTGTCACTTGGAGTTTGGGGGACATCGGCATGTTTGTAAGCGATAAACATATCTTTGCTTGTGCTGACAAATTTTCACTTTTGCCTCATTGCATCTTTTCACCCCCATACCATCTATAAACACAAAAAGGCAGGAAAATAATTGTCTCCAATAGTAATTTTCTAACTGGAAGTCAACATATGCAGCTGACTAGAAAGGTACTTGAAATCATCTTATAGGTGTTTTCTCAGAGACGACACTCTAGTTATTTGAGACAACTGTTTTTTCCACCTGGTGTGAAGGACGAGTTGCCTTTTGGACACTTAAATATTTCCGTGCTGTTAAAGCAGCAGATTGAAAAACAGATGAGAAAGTTCAAAGCCAAGGCTGAAGGTTCAGTTTCAACTTTTAGTTTTCTGACTTTTGTCACTTTGTGTCACAACCTAAATATTGTTTTCACTTAGGGTTATTAATTAAGAAATACTAAGTTTACCCATTTAAAATCTGTTATCTTTCTTCACAGAAAATGAAAGTGAATTTCATTGCTTTTAGTATCCTGTGTTAGATAATAATTGAGAGAATAATAGATTCCAGGGACCTTTGATCTACCATTACTGCAAAATAAAAATAAAACTTAATTTTTTTTCTCCCACTGACCGTAATGATTTTAACCTTGTGTACTAATTTGAATGGGCTCGTGGGGGCAGAGTCTTAAATGAGACAAAAATGAAGGAAAAATTGCTAATGCTGCCACTGTATATCTAATGAGCACTGTGTAATAAACCATAACCTCTTCAACATTTCTGTGGAAAATGGTGTGATTATTTTGGATGGCTGGCCCTCTGTGTACGGCTCATTACCATCTGGCATAATGTGTATTGATATAGCCTGTAATTGTCAACTCTTATTTGACATGCTGCCTTTAATAAATGTGACTTGCATGGCTAGAACCTCCTAATGGTTATATGGAAAACTGTAATTAAATAAAATATGTATACTTATGTAAAATACACACCCTTATATCCATAAAATAATTTTGTAGAGGGTCTCTGTTTTTCTTTATCTCCTGTTCTTAGTGGGAATATTTGTATGTATTTCCAGGTTAGTACTGCATTACCAGTGTGGATAACTAAATATATGAAGACAGACATGAATCTTGAATATAGGTTGTTTCCTCTTGCAGGACTTGCTTCAAATACATTTTGAAATATTTATTTTCTGTGCACTGTAAGACAGAATTAATATACCTGCCATAATAGAACAGGTTCCCTGCCTGATGGTGGCTTTGTGTGCTCCTGCCCTGGGAATGGCAAGTAACTCTAATGGGCCAAATGGCTCTAGTTTTGGTGCTTCTCCTGAAGAAGGTGGCTGAAATAAATGCCTTTGTAAATCTCAGTGCTGAAAGTATTTATACCTCCTTAAAGGAAAATGGGCTTCTGGCCAATGGCAAGTTTTCAGATAGAGGGACCAACATATGCTGCTAATCTAGTCATACATATTCTGTTTATCTGAAAAGTTTCCTTTCCTTGTCTTCGCTGTTCATTCATATATGAATAACTGAGAGATATCATTCTGGTAGTCGTATTGGCTGCCTTACAAAAATAGGATTTCCCCAACTTTATAAACTTTAATATTTGTGTAATGGGTGTTCATCTGGTGTTTCCTTCAATGGCACTGTTAATGGAGAATCCATAGCTGCTCTTTTTAAGAGATTTTGGAAAGCACTTTATTCTTTTTGGATTTCCTTAGGTTCAGGCTATTGGATTTTATGTTTGCTTGATAATCAGCATTATTTTGTTGACTTTGTTTTTTTGTAGTATAGATGCTTAAACTTTCTTTAAATATCTGTAGCCAAATCTACTGATTTAATATCCGCCTTCTCCATGCATAAAATAGCTTTTGTTCCTCACTTCATCTGTTTTCTTTTTTTGATTGTTAGGACAAAAACATTGGGAAGTCATACTTTCTCAAATTCTTCTTGACTGAAGTTTTCAAGTGATATTTTTTACTGGTATCAGAAACTCAGGGTTAACAGAGACACTACTTTTGCTAATATTCTTCCCTTAAATCATCTGTGGGTGCTACTGGTCTATTTGACCACAGCCACATTCTGTATCTTAGCTGATTATCTCAAATGACCTGTTCCTTTACCCTCCTTCCACCCTTTTACAAACTTTGGGTGCTTTCTTCTTGAAAGAGTCCCTAGTCCTGCATATCTGTGGTCTGCATTGAGATCTTTTGATTTTTTTTTTTTTTTTTTTTTTACATTGCATATTTTAACTTGAGTAAAGCATATTGAACCAGCTCAGTTGAATCCATATTGAGGATTGTTCACTCTCTTTGCTGTTTATTAGCTGTGTTATTAATTTTCTGTTGTCATGTCTCCTGAGTGTAAGTTCTCTGGACCTGCTAACCGTAAAATCTTACCCACTTCATGACCAATATTCACTTCTGGGCTAAGAGATAAGTAAACACCTGCTTGTGCAAATATGTTGCTTAAAATATAACAGGCTTTCTACAGTGCCTTGCCTTTATGCAGTTTTGTTTCTGCCTAACCTTTTATAATGGACCAATGCAGTTCTTAAAGTTGTTCTTGGTTTTGAGGCTTTTTTAGTATATCTGTTTTTAAATTGCCGTTGCTCAGCTCCCTCTCCATCTCTGCATTTTCTCATCCAGTCCTTTATCAAGTTTCTTCCTTGCCTAGCTTGTCTGGTTTGTGTTTGTTCCTATCAGTTTTTTAGTTTGTCTAAGCTAGATAGGGAAGGAATTATAGCTGATTCAGCTTTGTCTAAACCACAATTTTTTTGCTTTTTGTTTTAGTTTTTAATCAGCTTAGTCTTTTTAAGATTTTTAATTGGGGATTTGTGGCTCTTTGATCATATAGTGAAATATTTATAAGGAGCTTCCAAAAAGTATTCCCAGTTTTCTTTTTAATTTATCTAACTGATTGAGCCTGTTTTATCATTAAAAATATTGCTCATGTATAATATGTGCCTGTGAATAGTATCTGTCGTATTTATAAAGAATGTTTGTATGCTGTTTTAGATTATATTGTTTTCATATAACAAGTGTATTGAACTCATGTTCACTTGTACCTAAATTTGTCTGATATGAGGTCTTTGTAGCAAATTAATCTTTATTATAGAGAATTCAGTTAAATGCAACATTTCTTGAGCTAGCAAAATTCCTTTTAGAAATTCAACCTAGTGTCAGTATATTGTCAATATACCTACATATTGCCAGTACACATTATTGCATGAATTGAACATTGAATATCTGCATCATTATTTACAAAATGAGAGAAGTAAGTCTTTGAAGAAGTAAACATCTTAGCTCATGCTATTACTTGATGAAGGACTTAATATAGTCTACATAGCTGTTCATATAGTCTATAGCAGATACCAACTGGAATTTCAAGCTGCCTTTTATTAGAAGCTTAAATCTTTATAATTGCTTTATAAAAACACAGTATTGCATTTGACAGCTTTACTTCATTTTGTAAATGTGACTCTTCCCATAGGGATAATCACTAATTTTAAAATGTGATTATGATATGTGATTTTATAAGTTTGGCAATACGCTTATAAATTAGTAGCTCTACATTTTATTATTGATTTTTGGCATCAATGTTCAAGTAATCCAAGCAGTCTTTTTCTAGATAACTTAATAATTTTTTCTTTCTACCTTTAGGTGAGCACTCATGGCTTTTCCTTTGGTTTGTTCAGTTAGGTAAAGCTAGCCAGCCTTCCTTTAAAAAAAATAAAAAAACATAAAACCTAAGCTCTAAAGCTATTTTTTTTAACAATACTTACGTAATTACTGGCTCATGTCTCGAGTCTGTTTCTTCTCTAGCAGTGTAGGAAGGATCTCTGAGAACAGGAAAAGTAATTGATATCTCCCTTTTTAACAGTTTCTAGTGATTATGAAATCTATAATAACTGAAAGAAGATCCAAAGCGATTTTAGTTTCATATGTCCTGGTTTGTAGGGATTAAAAACATACCTAGGTCTGCCACCGCATCTCACTGTTCTTTTAATATCTATCCTTTGCAGAATGTGCTTTGTATCCTTCTTGCTAATAAAGTCCCAACATGACAAGATTTGTCTGTACAGCAAGTGCATCTGATTCTTAACCATGTCAGCCTAGACCACCTGCTCCTCATTGTTCACATAGCTGCATTGTCACTGGTTTCTGGATCTTACAGTAGCTAGGTACTTCTTACTGACCAGGTTTCCTCTTGATATTCCCTTCTTTATTGGTCCCAGCCTGTGTGCCTGCCTCTGGGAACTGGAAAACATCAGTTTGACTTCGTGATTCTGGTGGTATTTTCCTTCTGGCTTTTCAGATTAACACTTTTTCCGTTTAAACTGAGCTTGAGGTAGTGATCCTTACCTGTGTACAGTATGCCTTTGTCTAGATTCTCTCACCTATTTTCTTTAATTGATGCCTTTGTTTCTAGGCTGAGATTCTTTTTCTTTTAGGCTGTGTGACTTGAAAGGGGAGTTGCCGTGATGAGGCCACCCAACCCAAGGACAATGTGCTGTAGGTTGTGATCACTGTTCTTTGGCCACGGATGCTGATTATAGGAGTAAGCCAGACACAAGTTCAGCAGTTCAGGGCTTCGTTTTGCAAGTGTGGATTCTTGCAGCCTGCTATGGGGAGCTGGCTCCCAGGCTGGAGGGCTCCTGGCTACACTGTGGTGACGCAGTGGTGACCGTGTTGGCACATCCGTGGCACTAGGCAGAAGCTGATACAAGTTGGTTCACTTGCATGTTGCTGTCTGGAGTACAAAGTGGGAATTGGTTGTTCTGTGGTACCCCTAACAATGCAGTCAAGACCTGTGAAAACCCTTCTTCAAAATTCCTGTACTAAGGAAGGGAACAGGACCCTGACTTCAAGTCAGGCTTTTCACTCTCCATTGCCAACCACCTACAATGCTTAGGGAAACTGGCTTGTGAAGTTCAAGTGAATGCCTGCCCACTAAAAATCAGAAAACATTTTCAAATCCTGTAATGGGCTGAGGGAAGATCTTACTAAGACAAGTTATGGAAAAGAACCTAAGCAATAGTCGGTGGTGGGGGTGACAGAGAGTGAAAATGCAAGATCTTTTCAAAAATAAATAAAGAAAAATACATGAAGGAGCATTGGTAGAAATTTTGCTTCAAAAACTTTGTGATACTAGGAAGGGAAGGAGATGAAAGAGGTAGGATATTTTAAAAATAAAGTGATTGTTAGGAATGCAATTAAACATCATACTCAACAAACTTCATAGACCTGATGCCTTTCAACTTGATTTATCCCTCAGGTGGAAGACACTCGTACATCTTAAGACTAAGACAGAAGGAACCACAGAAGTCTTGGTCTCTAACCTTGTTAAAGGATAGGAGTTGGTATATGTTTTCTGCTGGTTAACAGATACATGAGTCATGGTAATGCAGTGCATATTTGGTGTTCTGCTCAAATCTGCTGCTTTACCCTGAAAATTTTCCCTGTTAGTGAAATCACAGTATCTGCCATACATGTTGACTGGCCTAAACACCTGCCCCTCTGCCATTTAATTTCTTGTAAAAGACACCATACACAGAAGATGGGAATGAGACTTTCCATCACTGTGATGCTATTTGTTACTCACTATGCATTGTTCTTCTAATCATGGTTTGTTAACTTTGACAGGTGAATGGGAAAAAGAACTGTAAAAATCACTGCCCTTTCTTGCTGTGTAACTAAGTGAACTATCTTGGTGCAGCACCAGCTAGTACCCAGAGCATACAGGATCAACATGAATGTACCTTCTTGTCTTCATAGAACTTTTCTTTCTGTTCACGTTCACAAAAAATGTAAAATCAGATACTAAGTGCTACCCAAATATATAGTCAGTACCTGAAATAATTGCTTTAATTCTTTAGTTAATGCTTTTTCATATGTGATTTTCCATTAAAGACACTGTTTCTTTTTATTTCAAATTCATAGGTATGTGTATATAAAGATTATTATAGTTGTCACTGAAATGGAATGGATGCTGATACTTTTAAATTTTTTTTTAAAGTCCTGAATGTAAGGCTTTTCATCCAAATCAATCCTTTTTGTATTGAAGGGAAACGATTGAATTGACAATCACAAAGAAAATGTTCAAATCTTGGGTGTGTACTGTTAGTCACTTTAATTCAAAGCTTAAATGATAAGAGTTCTTAAAGAATTTTTGATCTATCAGTTTCATTATCTTTGTTCATTGTAGTTGCCTGAAAAATTTTCAAATATGGTTTTTAGTGGCTAATTTAAGTCTTTGGCCCGTTTCTGTGAAATATTATGCCTAAAAATGAGATATTAAATTATTAATTTTTTTTTTTGCATACTCTGTCATCCCTTGAGAAGCCAGGTGTAGTTCTGAAGGTTAGCTGATAGTGAAAGGTGTACTAACTCAAATTCAATACAACTGTACTATTTAATATGTCTCTTTTATCATATGTTTTACAGAATCCTATTATTTCTTTTTAGAGTAGGACTTGAAATTAGGAACTTCGGTGGTGGTTTGCAGGGAATTCTTGCTTCAGAGGTGAAAGGCGTGGGAAGTGTGTTAGCATTTGGCGATAAAGCTTTCCTGATTCTTAGCATGCTTCCATTTAGGAACTTTGTGTGTTTAGACATGTTGACTGTTTTCTCAGTACTGCCTTGTACCAAGGTAAGTACAAGTAATTGCGGCAGCCGCTTGGTTTTTTTGTGACTGTGGACACTGGAATGAAAACAGGATAGAGGCAGTCAGAGTTTGTCATCCCATTGCCTTCTTTCTAAGTCCAGTATTGTTAAAACATTATATTTTTTTTGTATGTTGGGATTGGTTGCTTTCATATACGAAATTATTTGATCACTGAATTGTATTCAGATGGCGAAAGCTGTGTATAGTATATTTCCTCCGCCGCTTAGCAGCAACTTGGTAACAGCAGTGTTTATTTGTTGGATACTGGTCTTTACAAAGTCATGTCAAGGATCCTCTTGTATCTGCAGCATTGTGCACTTGTTATTGTGCGTGGGTATTCTAGGGATTATCACAAAAAACATTAAAAAATTCATTGCCTGGGATTTCTACAATAGCATTGATTCTTGTATTTTTAGTCTGCTAGGGAGAGAGAGTGGAAAAGCAGTATGTAAGATCAGAATTAGACATAGATTATCTGCCTAATATGATTCTTGTTAGCACAAATAATGTGAATACTATTTGAAGAACAAACGGATTATAGAAAAAGAAATGAAAACATCCAGATCCTGAGCATGTGGAAAGCATGACACTGATGTATTTGTGTAACCTTTTCATGAAGAGCGATGCTGAAGTCAAAAAGGAGATTTTGATTTCCTTCATTAAGAGCTTATTAAATGAAGAAATAGGACAGTCGTTGTTTTGCTTCAATAGTTGGGGGTCACAGAGGCGGGCCTGGTCTCCTCAGGATATTAATGCCTGCTTTCAGCTGGGGGAAATGAGCCGTCTCCGGAGTTAGCTGCAGCTTTATGTGCTCGTCACTAGGGATCCCCATATGTCCTGGGATCTGCGGCAGTCGGAAATGGCAGAGCTCGGCAGCGGGGAGCAGAGGGCTCTCATTGCTATTCATACCGGGTAGCTCGGCTCAGTCTGCCCAGAGCAAGTCTGTTTAATGTTGATCAGCTGTCCATCTGATAAACCGAATTGATACGGACATTTCCTCCAAGGGCTGCCCTGACAATGACAGCAGGAGCATCGGGATGTCTTGTTAGTCTTTTTCTCCGAGCTTGAAAATTTATTAACCCTTTGTTAGAGCCGAGCCAAGCGTGATCACAATACTGCGACTGCGTTGTGTGAGTTTCTCCCTCACGTCTTTGTAAAGCAGCCTCAACCTTCAGATTTATTGTCTACATGGAGAATGACTGTTTGGTTTTTGAATTGTTTTTGTCTGTATGGCGCCAACAATTTGTGAATTATAAATGCAGCTTTTAAAAAAGCTTAGGGTTTTTTTGTGCATGGCAAAATACATCAGGAACCTCTATTTGTCCTCTCCCTCCAGCTCCTCTGCCTTTTGTGTGCTGCCCAGGCCGAGTGACTGTCCCATCTCTTCTCTCTTGCTAATTGACACTGACCACTGCCCTAAAACAGTTGCTGCTGGGACTGTTCACAAGTGACATATATGTGGGGCAGAAGGTTACTTTAGATTAATATGGTTTGGGGCAGTTGGAACATGTGCACTGTCCAGAGGAAACAGAATTAATTTGCTCAGTGCTGTGCTAGTACTGAAGCAGAATCTAACCTGAGCATGTACCAGCTGGTATCTTTGTACGTGAAGATATGGATCAGTTTGGTTACTCAGTGAATCAGTGCTTGGCCGCTTCTGAGTAAGCACAGAGAACATAACACACCTTTGTACTATGTTTAATTAATTAGAACTTTAAGGCCTTCAGTCATCTGTTTAATTGAGGGCATGGATTGCATTTTGCTCATATGTGAAATCTCCATGGCAGAACGGAAACTGCTTGAGTCAGAGAAGATGTGAATGTGCTGAAGATTTTGTAAGAATGCTAGATACACGTCCTGCGTGTATTTAGCATTAAAAGGATGCTCCAGTGCATTGCTCTGTTTCCCCCTGCCCTTATCCCTGCTCAGTTACTTTGTCTGTTCAGCACCCCATTGTCGTTCTGAGCCAAGGTGGCATCTCTGGGCTTCTTAGTGTGACAGTCACTGTTGAGGGCTACAGGACTGAATTGTGGGAGGAGGGGGAAGGAGAGGGCTGTGCTGATGACACTTTTCTTGCCTTTTCCAAAAAATTAAAATAGAGAGCAAGCCTCTATGGAATGACCTCTGTGGAAAGCCTCTCACAGGGATTTGTAACCCCTACACCCAGAATGTATCACGCTATGTGTGGAGTAAGAAGTGATTTGTAAACCTGTCCAATAAAATTGGCCCCTTTGCTAGGCAGTCACCTTTGCTTCTGACTAAAACCACCAGTGAAATACCATTAGTACACAGTTCTAAACTGTTTTTCCTCTTCTGCCTGAACCCATCCCCTTTGGTAGTATTGAACTGCAAGGTATTCTGTTATGAATTTAACCCTAATTTGAGCAGTCATTGACTGCAGCATTCTTACGTTGTTTGGATTGGCTTGCTCAGGACTCCCCTGCTGATATGTCCTTTGTTTCTTTCCATCATTACGTTCTGTTTGGCATTTTCTCCATGTCAGTGTCCCTCAAGCTTCTGGTAGACAAAACAGAAAAAAAGAAAGCACCGTAGAGGACTGTATTGATTATTTTGCTTTATTTTGTGAAAGAATTCAAACAAAGGGCAGCATTCTCCCAAGTGGAGCCTGTGGTACCTGTGGTTTGCCTGGAAATGCTTAGTGACAGTTCTCTGTGTTTAACACCTCCTGGTTGTGGCTTCTAGAAGCACAGAGAAGAGCTACATGATAATTAATAAAATACCTATTTAGCACATGTGGTTGTTTGTTTATTTTCACTAAGAATCTCTGTTCTATTCATGGCATCAAACATAATTGTCCTTTTTTTTTTTCTTTGTTTCAGTCAGAGAAGTCTGGCTGAGATTACGGAGCTGATCCATACTGCCTTTCTGGTGCATCGTGGCATAGTAAACATTGGTGAGCTCAAGTCCTGCGATGGCCCACTGAAGGATATGCAGTTTGGGAATAAAATGGCTGTTTTGAGTGGAGATTTTCTTCTAGCAAATGCTTGCACAAGCCTTGCACAGTTGCAGAATACCAAGGTAAAAAAGAAAAATTCCTCTACTGCCAAAGCAAATAAATATTAGCAAGTATTTTGAAAGAGAGACCCCCTAAAAAATCAGCAGTTATGTATGTATATATGGAGCATCATTTAAAAATCAGCAGGCTTACTGTTATAGCTGTAAATTTGGCAGTCTGCTGCTGCTGGGAACGTGTTTAACAGTCTCCTATGGAATTACTGTGATGATATCCTTAGTATACATTCTGAAGCACTGAAGTAATGGATGGATGGTCAGTTTGGTGAATTTAAGGCATATGAAGTGGTATCTTTATGACATGTCAGGCTACAATACCTCTGGTAAACTCCCAGCTGAAGACGTTTTGTCTGTTATTTTCTTTCACTTTGTGCTTTGTGAAAGTTTTTCTCTCTTAGATAATTTGGGGAGCAAAAGGCTTTAGTGCTTTGTCTCAGGTGACTTTTTGCTTTTAATATTGTTAGGGATTTGGACACACCTGAATATTGGATTGCCCTATTAATGTGGATATACTGGCTTCAAAGGACAGCTGCAGTCCAACTGCTTAGCCAAACTGTTTGAAACTTTACAGGGGGGTGTTTTTGATGAGAAACAAGTTGCGTATATGTATTATCTTAGAAAATGAGACTGATGGAGACATTGAGTTCCTCTCCCTAGTCAGTTCTTCTTTTCTCCAGATAGGATCAACTACACAAAATCATTCTTGACCCACATTTATCTAGCTTGTTCTTAAAACCTCCAGTGGTGGAGAGAGATTCCTGGGCATCCCTGTGCCAGCCTAGTGTAGCACCTAACTGCGTGTGTGGCTGAAGAGCTAAGTGTGCCATTCCAATGGAAACAGTACGTTTTGCAGAGGTGCTTTTCATGAAATTGAAGATTGCTGCCATGTTGTAATGTAAAATAAATGTTTGTCATGTGCAATTGTCAATAATCAGCATAGTTGTAATTGTCAGCCTAAGTAGTCTATTTTTTTTAGATTCTCATGCTAAATCTCCTTGTGGTAGTAGAGTATTTCTGTGCTCCTTTGATCAGGAGTATGACAGTTTCTCTCAGAAGTGGTGTCATTTTCTAACACAGAGCTGAGATTCAAGAGAAGAGACAGAAAATTAGATGTCAATCTACTGGAATAGTGGGTTAAGCCATTATGGTGCTAACTTGTAGTAAGTATTATAAAAAAAGTTTAAATAGTGCACACCATAACCAAAATGGGGTGTAATTGATTTTAGTAATTATTATTAATTTGTATCAGTTCATTTTTTTAGTACCCTCTAAGTTTCTCAAGGCAGACCAAAGGATTTAACTCTACATCAATTTTCTGTTTCAACATAAGAGGAAACTTTTTCAAAATGTAGCAACTATTACTTTGCATTTAGTACATCATTAAGTATTGCAGCAGGAATGTATAATCCCTGAAGACTTGCCAGGAAACAAGCCTACAGTGAAATGAAGTACAAGTGCAAAGAAATACTTTTTTATTTTTTTAAAGCAATCATTATACTGCATGTTGGAAAATTCTGCCAAAACATTTTAGCACTTTTTTTCATTTTTCTGACATCTAAATACTTTCATAGCTTCTACATACGATAAGTGGGATGCCATTATGGAAACTGATTGACTTAGTAAATTATTCTTTTTCATACGTCTAACCCTACTAGCAAAGTTAGAAAAATTGAAATACAAGCTATAGAAATCTCTTGACAGGTGCAATGATTTAAACATACTGTATTTATTCTTTTGTAAATGATGAATTTTCAAATCTGGCATCTGTTTTTTAGCAGTGTGAAATAACTGTGACTTTTTTCCTTCATAATGTTTTGTGTTCTTTGATGTAAAAAGTAAAAATCACAGTACTGCTTTTTTTGCTGGCATTTAGCAAGTTGGCTAATGAAATGAGCAGCATTTTATCATGCACGGTACTGACCATGGTAGCCATAACCTCCACAGACATGCATAGCTATTGTGTAGACCAGAATTTAAATTAAAGGGGGTTTTAACATAACTGAACTCATTGCTACCAGGATAATTTTATTGTCTGTTAAATTCATGTCTGAGCTTGTGTATGATGCATTTATCTCTCTGCTTCTCTCGGGGCTGACAATTAGACGTGAAATTCTGTAGTCGTAATGAAATGCAGAGCTATTTTATAATTGCCAAGGGTAAAATTAGCAAAGTCAATTATTTTCCCTTAGGCTTTTCCCTGTAGATATTAAAAGGCTGCAAGGTAATTGCCTTAGGTAACACTTTGATTTTTAAATAACATTAAATATAGGAATTGTTGTTGTTAATTCGTAGTAATTTTCCTCTTCTTGCTACTGTTATAGAATATTACTATAATGATATTAACAAGAATCAAGGCTCAGGGTTTGTGTTTTTGGGGTTTTCTTTTAAACTAGTGCTCATATCTCTCATTAGTTTGCTAAAGTTATGTCAAAGAAGGTTTTGGGGTGGGGTTTTGGGTTTTATGGTTTTTGATCTCTGAGGTGCAAGGACTCTAGATTGCTTTAACTGTCAGTTAGAAAGCCTCCTTAAGGTAAACTCTGCTGTTGTGCTACTACAAAATCATTGCAAATTTTGTTTTTTGAACACATAACAATTCAGAAGAAAGCATTCTCATTTTCTGCTTGGCAAAATCATGGTACATTGATTATGAAGAAGAAGTTGGTATCAACTGAGACTTAAAATATTGAAGGGCAGATGCATGTGAGTGCTATATTTTTGTAATCATGGCAAAGTTCTACATCTTTTAAGTTAATGAAAACTGTTGAAAATAAACACTAATTTCTTCAAAAGCCTTTACAGTACAAAGCATTAGATTGATCAGATCACATGTGTTAACAATTCTCTTGTACTTTTTGATCACCGTATATAAACTAACCTTTTGGCTGATGGCACTTCTTGGCCTGCTGATTGCAGTGATGAGTCATGTTGTTGATTGAAAATTATATGGATAAAACCTTACTTCAGAACTGCATGCTCTAGCAGATTGTTTATTGCTAATCCATGGATTTTAGAACAGAATTGAGCCCAAAGATGAATTGGTTTGGGATCTTTTAGTAGCTGTTATATCAGCAGTGGAATGGCGAACCTTTGGCAAGGAAGGGCATGTTTGTGTTTTGCTGCTTAACTAACAATGCAGTAGTGTGTGGTGATGTGCTGACTTATTGGATTGGAGTGTGTTTATACGGGATGGCAGAATTATTTTGGTAGGTTTTCTCATTTTGAGTCTGCAATGCTCCAATACTAGGATTGTGATAAGGTATATGTAATATATATGTGGAAGCCATTGTAAACATCTAGGTGTGGGAGTGATGGAAAAGTAAATTATGTTTGTCTAACAAAACAGGGTACCTCCCAGCTATCCTGTGGGATATGTGACCATAAGCAGTTTCAAATAAATGTGCTAATGAATTATTAAGAAGTGTAAAACGATCTGTTTAATGGGTGGTTCTTCGTTGCCGTCTGAAGACAGTGTGTCTTTAACATTTGTTATCTTGCTTTGCCTAGACAAGGATGTGGGGATGAAACTGCTAAAAGCAAATCTTTGGAATAGAAGTCCCTCTTTGACTCTGGTAGCAAAAACTGTTGGTTTTGTCTTTGATTTCTGCTTAAGTAACCTCCACTTCCTATAATATTTTTAGGGTGGCATTCAGATGCAAACATAGCAAAAGTAACAAACATTAATTGGCATTTTTGTCACCTGTCGTGGATGTCTAATATGGGTATTTTACCACGAGTGATGTGTGGATACTGACCACAATATTATCAAATAATGTGCTTCTTCAGTGTTTGTAACAGAGAAGTTGGAAGAAGCCTGTCACAGCATTAAAGCTGGTGCTTCCTTGAGCATCTGAATCATCAGTTGTCTTATAAAACTATAGAGGAGGTGCTTAAAAGACATGATTAAAACCAGTTTTGATGCTCTTACACTTAAAGAGAGTGATGCATAGAACTTCAGAAGGCTGAAATGGTGCATTTTAGTGCAATGCCTAGAAAATGGTAAAATAATTTGCAAATCCATTTCTTGCAACTTCATAAACTGATAAGAGGGCGTCCCTTTGTATTTAAGGAAAGAAAACCCACAAACCTGCCAAACAACCAAAACAAAACCACCAAAAACCCAACATATACAAAACAAAAAAAAAAAATAATAAACCTCCCCCCTAAAGGAAGAAAAAAACCATCCCAAAAAACCTGAAGTGTGTGCTATGGTAGTGTTCTCTGTAGTTCTTACTGAAATCTTAAGAATTGACTCAATTTTCCCACAATTGTAATTCAGTGCCTTGAAATGATGAAGCTCTTCACATAAACACTTTAAAATCTACAGGCTGAAAGCTTGGAATTGGATTTAAGAATCTTGTCTGTCAATGCAGAGCTCTGCCAGAAGACCACGTTGTAGAGCACTGCTTTATTAAGCATTATTTGTTCATAAATAAACAGTAGCACAGATGTAGTACTTATGTAGTGGATCCATTTCCTTATGTTAAGTTTATGTATTCCTAAAGGCATAAGTGTGTTGTTTATCAAATAAGCCTTGTGTTTACATTAACATCAATAAGTTACTAATTTAAATCCTCCTGTGTCTTCCTGTTGCAACCACCTGAAGGTGCCCTGCACTTCAGATAAGAACTGTTTATCATGAGCGATGGTTTCTACTTCTGTAGCATCAATTGTGGTCCTGTGGGGAAGGCTCAATCTGGAACTTAAGCAACCTTGGTGTGCAGTGAAGGATATGGAGAACATCCTCTTTCTGAAATTATGCCAGTTGCTCTTTTGATTTAAATTGACATTTTTGAGCATTGACAACAAGCCAGGTAGAATCCACAATTTTAATTTTTACATGTCATGTAACAAAGGTGTTACTTGTATCAGACTTTTTCTTTCCCTGAATGATGTCAAGAGAAGAACATAACATAAACTTGTAAAAAAAAACTATCAGGAATTTGACAACAAATACCCTTTTAAAATGGAAACTAAATGTTAATAGTTTCCAGTGTAAAGCCAGCTGTTAGCAGCTACTGACTTGTAATAGATTCAAATTACCATCCCTCAGAACAGTGCATTTTGTCTGAGGTAAGTAGAACGTCCTCCTTCTTAAATGTAGTGGAGATGAGTAATTTTCAGAGCAATGAAAGTTATTTTTTTAGAGAGATTCTTCTTTGTTATCTCTGGTGAAAGATTTGAACCATAAATATCTGCTAAGTATGTTTTCAGCGTATAGCTTTATTATATTTTACATAACACAAACAGAGAAATTTATAACCTGAATTTTCCTACTGGGATTCAGTAGCTTTATTGATCAGAGAAGGCAGGATAAAAAAGTCATGGAGAAACATTGAGTACCAGAAGTAATGTGTTTGCTCCCAGTTACAGTGTTCATATAGAAAACTGAAGCTGGTGATAATATAATTTTTGAATCACTTATATATTCTTAATTGTTTTTAACTCCTTGTCTTTGCTCACATATTGACTTTCTTTTTCTTCCCTAGTACAGGCTGCTGTTGGAGATGAGTATCTTTAAAATTATCAGCTTATAGAGCAGCTGGGTGACAGGAATGTGGGGAGAAGCAGAGATCAGAGATCAAATTAGGTTAAGATACAGTTTATAAAGTTTGATAATGATGTCTTCTTGAGGGGAGAAAAAAAAGAAGAAAAAAAACCCTTCAGATTTTTATGTAGAGAACTGATTAAAGAGCTTTTCTGAAGCACTTTATCATGTCTATCTTGGTGTACCTTCCCCTGAGACACTGTTTGATGATGATGTACTGGACAAGATAGGGAGTAGGATAATATCTATATTGTTGAGTATTTTTGTTTTAATTTGCAATTTTAGAATGCCACAGGGGCATGTCTCAAAACCAGACACTACTGAAAAATGCAGGTGAGTTTAAAGAGCTCTGAACTGATTTATGGAAAAGTACACTTAAGAAACACTGCTTTGTTTGGATACTGGGAGGGAGAAGAAAACCAAGAAAAAAGTCTAATGTTTTTGAACCTTTAAACTAATGGGAGATGACACAGGGCAACATAGCTACCATGACTGAATTATTACATAATAAAGCTCTTCCTTAGGCAACCCTAAGTATGCAGTTCTGTATCTTAAAATATTGAGATACATACTGAATATTGTCATACAACTTAGCATAGCTTTTTTTGGAGAATGCAAACACACTCTTAAGTGCTGAGAAATGCATAATAATAGATAATTACGTATGAATAATAATGAAGAAAAGTGTTATTTGTTATAATTATTCTATTTAGACGGCACCAAAATATACTAATCTGCATACCCTTTGAGAGGTAAAATTAGATTTCATTTACTGTAAATTAAAATATAAAAGAGTTGGTAATTGAAACAAACTTTATGTTCATTTAATGGACATGTATTGGTTTTTCTTCCAAATGTTCTCAAACACTGGATTTTTAATAAGATTTATTTACTGAAGTTTTATTGACAACCATGTGAAATTCGTTTAGTAGGAAAAAGGCAATTTTTGTAATAGTTGGTGAAAGTATTGAAGCATAAGGGAGGAAAAAAAAATCTTGTGTGTTAGAGATAAAAGGTTAAAATCCATTGGAATCAGTACCTGGTAATCAAATTTTTCCCACACTACTGCTGTAAAACTTTTGTCTGACATTTCTGCTGTCATTAGAGGCAACAGCTTTTATGATATTGATGATGACATTAAAATTGTGGAATGATGCTAGTGAGTCTCCTAATTACTGCATTGTACTCTTCTCATTGTCTCTTTTGATGCTTGTGTCTGTGGAACAGTTTCTTGGCAAGTGCATCTTTTGCCATTGTTCTCAAGAAGTAGCCCCTAAAACAACACCTGAGCAATGAAACATTCTGTTTTCTGAATATTCCACTGTTTTTTTTTCTATTTAACATTTGCTATGTATAACCAGTAATATAATTGAATATTTGTAAAATTTCATTACCTTAATAACTGTGGTTATATTTTTGAAAAGTAATCTTTTAGAGAAGTTAAATTAGAGGATTAGGTGACACAGTTTATTAACTTATTAAATTAAAATTCTAAAAATTAGACAATCTGTAATTGTGATAATGTTAGAAACAGTCTCCTTTTAGATCAGTAAGAGTCCTGTTGCATTGCAATGAATGCCAGTTTTGAGATTAAAACTGCTTAACTTTGCCTTCCTAATCAGTGCATTCCTCAAATAGGTTTATCCTTTACCTTAGTGGCCTTTTGCACCTGTACTGGTTTTTAAAGCTAATGCTTATGTTAAGCTTTCCTAAAGTTGGTCTCCATGGTGGTTAGTATATGACTGCATGGAAAGAGTATATTTTTCTGATTCTTGGCCATGGCACTGCTGGAAAATTTTATGTTTAGATTTCAATCTGTTTTCTGTCCTCCCACTTCTGCATGAAAAAATGCTTCTAAAAAGAAAGAGTGATTTCTGCCACTTCCCTCGTGGATGTCTGTGACTTACAAACAGTACCTTGTAGCAGAATGATTGCTGCAGAACATGGAAAGACTGAAACTGAGACTGATAGCAGAATATGTCATCACAGGTATGGTTGTATCAGCAAGTCTAGATTAAAATCTTTCCCAAAAATACACTGCAAGAATATTTTTAAAGCTTCAAGGCATGGTGCTGTTGAGAACAGAATTGTGAGTGTTTGAGATTCTGCCTCAATGTCACATTGAGCGACTGGCGGTCTCAGGAAGTTTTCTGTTCAGTTCTGATGAATTTTCAGTGGCCTACCAAAGATCTTTACACCAATTTGCACAAAGTCCATGCAATATTCTTGCCTCTGAATCATCTCACTAACAATCTCCTCAACTTAGATCTGAATTCACCTTCCTCATAGTAGCAATCAGACATGTCCTTCTGCTTCTCTGGTCTGCCCAGCAGACTGAAGTCAGTGTTTACTGCCTAAGTTTGTTAACCAAATACCTGTCATTATTCCAGGTAAATATTGTCTTCCTTGGAGATAAACTGCACAGCTGCTTCTAACACCTGGTTTAGTAATTCTTTGTCTTATAGAACTGCTGTTTGCCTCGTATTTAACAGAATGGTTTGGAAAATACAGATATGCCATCTACATGAAAGAGAGGGCTTTTCAGAGATGACTAAACATCACTGAAGATAAAAACTAAAGCAACTGAAGAAAGGCTGAATCTGATGAGAGTCAAAGGTCATTCAACATCTCAAGACTAATGAGGTCTGGGTAGCTGGGGTCTGCTCCTCTTACATTTGCTCCCTTATTGTACAGCACTGAATTGGCAGTTGTCTAGTAGTGAACACAAATACTTTAAGAGTCAGAAATATTTACAGGCTTGAGATATATATGTGCATATTAAATATATGTATGTATATGTGTGTGTCTATATCTGTGTGTGTATATATATACATATATATCTATCTATACATATAAATGTAATTGAATGTTAAAGCCAAATTTTGGAATAAAACTTTTTTTCTTTTTTCTAAAGTTAAACCCCCTCACTTTTCAGAGAAATTACCTTTGAAAGATTTAAGACAAACATTAAAAAATGTCTAGATTTAATCTTTCTGTGACTGTTAACTGTGACTGTATGTATCCAAGATCAATGTCAGAATATGTAGCAAATAGATATTCAAAAGAAAACAAAATTTATTCTAAGAAATTGAAGCAATGAAAACTTTTGGTTATATGATGTTTTATCCTGCATGAGATGCGTACTGTGGGAAAGGGCTCTCAAGAGCCAGCAGTTCTGCTACTTCATTCACCACTGAATTACAGTAGGTATTGGCACTGCCTGCATTTCTTAAACAGAGATGTTTGTTACAGCTTTTTCTTTCACAGCTGTGAATAATCATGGAGGAATTCATTGCTAAATAGCTTTAGCCCTTACACAAATTATAAAATGAAAAAGAATTTTCACTGAACAGGTATGTGAAATGAGAGTACCGGTGAAATTTCTTCAACAAAAGCACTGGAAGAGGCTGTACAGAGTTGAGTCACCATGCATGGAAGTCTTTAAAAGATGTGTAAATGTGATGCTTAGAGACATGGTTTGGCAGTGGATTTGACAGTGCTGGGCTTAGTTTGGACTTGATGGTCTTAAAGGTCTTTCCTAACCTAATGATTCTGTGATTCTAAGGTGATGACCTCCAGAAACTATATTTGCAATGTCAGCTTCATTCTCTTTATAGCTGAAGAAATGGAAGATCTCAAGTTTTGTTTTCATGGCTTTTTTCAAAATCTGTTTCTCAGACATAGTAAGATTCCTATTGAGAGTGCATAGGAGGATAAAAAACAATCAGATCTATATTGGGTGAAATGCTGTCCCAATATTATCTGAAACAGACTTTTTTTTTTTTTTTTTTCTGGAGGTGGATTTTCATGACAAGGCAGTTAATATACAGTTTTGCAGGACTGCAGGTTATAGTGGCTGGGATATATTCAGCTGTACACCTGGAGTATGACTTCAACAGGCAGTAGAATTTTAAAAAGTGAAAATATATTTTTGTGATGATTTGGTTGCAATTCAAAGCTGTTAGCAATAGAGATAACAATCTGAGATTAGTCTGCATGGCCTTTCTTAGTCTCCCAAGAATGTAGCTATTTATAACAGGGGAATTATTCCTAGTACAATCAGTAAATTTAACTCTTACCTAAGAGAGTATTTGTCACCAGCTGTGTAACCTTGAGTGTATTATTTCAAAGATGAGGAAAGTTGTTACTGATGCTGCAGATGTAAATATGTAAAATCAGCTGTGGTCCTTCTCCAGAAGCTGCTGGTGTCACAGAGTGGTTGAGGTTGATAGGGATCTCTGGAGATCATGCAGTCCAAAACCCTCATTCAAGCACGGTCAGCTACAGATAGTTGCCCAGGACTATGTCCAGACGGATTTTAAATATCTCCCAAAATGGAGACTCTGCAACCCCTTTGGGCAACCTGATCCATTATTGGACACCTGACAATAGACTGTTTTCCTGTATCCAGGTTGCATTTCATGTTTTCATTTGTGCCTGTTGCCTTATCCTGTCAGAGGGCACTGTTGAGGAGAATTTGGTTCCCTCTTCTGCATTCCTTCCCATCAGGTGTTGTACTGCAGGAGAGGCTAAAATAAATGTGCTGTGTAAATAGGGCAATAGATTATATATCTTCCCTTCTCTTTTCATTGCTGTAAAGCTTCTCTTTAAAATGAACCTTTCCATGGTAAAATTTTTTATAAAAGTGCCTTGATATCTCAAGTGGTTTCAGTGTAATAATATGGTAAAATGCATAAAATTTTAGCAGTAATATAAGTAAGTTAATTGTATTTTTAATCAAAATGCTGATGTATTTGACTTCTTGTTGGCTAGAAAGAATATTGATTTCTCGATGGACTGTAACCACTTGTTAATATCAGTGTTTTGAAATTCAGCAGCATTTTACTTGGAGTCTAGAATCTGATTGCTGCTACCCCTGGTAAAGGAGGTTGTTGATTTGTTAGTTTAACAAACATCTGCAGCTTCATTAAGTTGATTCCCTCTGTCAGATGCTAATTTGTCTTCTGATTCACATTTGTTCAGGTACAGACTGTTCAAAATAGTAGATGCTACTTGCAGGTACAATTTGTGCTATTCACTTTAATCCTGAATTCATTTGTGAACATATCCCAGTTTAATAGTTGTCTGCAGCAGCGTGAGTGGGAGCAGCATTTTATAACCATGCTCTCCTGCATCACTTATGGATGGGGAGGTGTTTACATCTATAGAACCCCATAGTCACCAAACCTTCTTCATTCACTGTTTTATATAGAAAAAAGTTGTAATGAAATTGCCCATCCAAAAGGGTCAAGCTGAAGCAGTCAGGTATTTCTCTAACCTGGGTCACTCAGCAGCAGTTGTTCAGTACTTTAGTGCAAGGATCTGCTGCCATGGATCTGCAAAGGTATTAAGAAGCTGTGTAAGGTATCATGTGGAAGTAGACAAGGAAAATTATATTTCTTCTGTTGGTTATGTTGTCCTTAAGGAAAATGACTGAATTATGCATTAAAAGTCTTTACACTGATGAAATCCAATTCTATAGATAATGCTGCGTCAGCATAAAAAGGATAACTTAACACTGGTGAAAATCCCTAAGGCAGACTGACCTTAAGGTAGATATTTAACAATATATTGCAATTTACAAATTGACAGCTGCTGATTATTTTTTATCAATGTTTTAGAAGCACCTTCTTAACAAACAGTGGGGTGTTTACACTGTATTGTTATATTACAGTTTGCTACTAATTCATCATTATCAGAATGAAGAAAACCATAACTGTGTTTTCCAAGACTGCTTAAAGCATGCTAGAAAGGCAAATCACTGTCCTTCCTGTGTGTTCACTGCTAAGAGAGAGCCAGATCCAAAAGGCAGTAAAGCTCAAGATGATTTCAGACAATAAATCCAATAGGATTCAGTAAACATTAGATGAAAAAAAACATTCTGTAGGCTGGCACACTTGGTTACCTGTATGACTAAAGAGGAGATTACCAGGAAAGAAAATTGAATTTCACTGTTCTTGGAACTCCTTACAGTTTTCACTCTCCCCCACCCCCCTTTTTTTTTAGAAGTTATTATTGAACAATCAAAATCCAAAATCAGCTCCTTGCTGAGTTTTACCTTTAGCTTCCTAGTGTTGGAATGTTATTGGGTCAACTTTCTGTGGAATTTTTGGGTGTGCTTTTTTTGCTGCATTTCTCAAACTAGTCCTTCTTTGGGGTGGGAAGTGCAAGCTGAAGGAATTTTTATCTGTGTATATATAATGGTCAGGAGACCATCTAATTTTCTTCCTTATTTCTGTGGAGAAGTCCTGCTACATTTTCAAATCTACACATCAGCAGCAGGGATTAGGGTCTGTCAATTGCAGATGTGTGAGGAAAGGATATTGTTTCAGTGTAAGGATGGAAGGAATTACTTGTGGTCCTTCTCTGAAGGAATTTGGCAAAGCTAAGGAAGTTTGTCAAATAGAAATTGTGAGGGATGAAGAACAAGGTTATACCCATTGCTGTGTTCTTCCTAGTGCTGCTTCCTGTCTTCCCACAACAGCTTCATCCTTTCTGTGATGTTTCCATTGAAAATATCCAGTAGAGTCTGGAGAGACACCACATTACTACTCTGAAACAGAGTGGTCTGTGTAATCAATTCCATTTCAGCTGTTGAATTTAAAATAAAATGCCCATTCTTTAAATGGAGCTCAGATTCATTCCTTTTGTAAACTAGAAGGAAAACCAGGGAAAAACCTTTAAGTGGTGTTACGTTGCAGTAAACTTTACGCAAAGTGTTTTGAAGACGAGTGAAGAGAGCAAAGTGCTTGTGTTGCTGAATTGACAGCACCAGTGTTGTCTTTTCATCCAGGTTGTTTAAAAACCTTGTGAAGGATGAGTAGGGCTCAGAGTCCATTTTTTTACTGTGCTTGATAGAGTCTGAATCATATCTTTTAACTCTGGAGAAAGTACTCTACCAAAATGTCTTCTATTCTGTGATTTCCCTGCATTCCTTCCAGCGTGGAGCTTCATGTCCATTAAAATACACCTCTTTTTCTCTAGTCAGAGTTGAATCTTCCTTGACAGTCAACTGCAGTCATGAACTGGGCTGCTGTACCTGCAACAGTGAACATATGGCCCATGTGACACCATGTATAATGCTTTGGGAATTCTGAACTCTTATAGATAAGTCCTCAGGAAACTACGTGAAATTCTGATTTCAGGAAAATGAAGGAGGACATTCATTAAGTGATTGGTTGGATGTCCTGAGTAATTTTGTGAACTAAGTGAATTACCAACATTTATATTTATTTTTTCAAGTAATATATAGAAATTTTGAGCTTGAGTAATTAGACTCAAAGTAAAATTAAAGAGTCTTGAAGGGCTAAAGCTCTGCCTTTTTGATAAACAAGTTACTACACCTGAAAAGGGTAAATTAAGTTTCACCAAATTTCTGCTCTTTAACACTACAGATCTCTTCTGGGACTGAAACATAGCATAATCTTTTGGACTATTTTATATTTGAATGAATTGGAGAGGTCAGAGCATGTGTTCTACCTTGCTGTGGAATGAGCAATCAAATTGTTGTGTCCAGAATTTACATCATGTTATACACTTAGTCTGCCTAAATAGTAGGAGAGATTTTATCTTTAACAGTCATCTCTTTTCCCTATATTCATCCTAAAGAGATGGCCTTTGTGTTGACTTTTTAGAAGCAGAAGAATACATCCCTACAAAAAGTGGTGAAGTAATACTTCCTTGGAAAGAAAGAAAAAAGAAGAAGCACTGGCAGCACTGTTGCAAAATGTGTTTAAAGGGTATGGAATTACTTGCATGTGCATTTGTCACCTGCAAGTAATGGGTCATCCCCTGGGCTATACCCAGTCTAAACCAGCACTTTGGAAGATGCTGATGCAGAGTGGAAAATTAAAAATACAATGGAAGTTTGTTTTCTCTCAGTGTGTGGTTGCTCCTGCTCATCCCGAGTACCTGTGAGGAACCAGGCTTCTCAAAAACATGTTGAGGAGTGGAAAACAGTGGGAAGAGAGATTATGAATAGACTGTCTTTGGTCTGTTTTGGGATGCTGTTTTCAAGCACTAATTCTGGCAATTCTTTCTTCTCTTCCCTGATCTCTGAACCTTTTTAAAATGGAACTCAACTGTCAGAAGAGATGCAGTTGAGAGCACTTCATTTTTCATCTAACTTCCTTTCTCCTCAGACTTACGTCTCAGAAACGTGAGCACTGGTCAGGCAGAAAGGCAGCAACGAGAATGAGGACAGCTCGGATAGTGTTTGCTGCTCTTATGCTGGCAGACTGCATGATTTTCTGGAAAATCAGTTCACTCTTGCCATTTTCCCCTTATATAAAACAGTAGGGAATAAATTTAACAGGAGATGTTGATTGCTTTCAAATTTTCTGATGAAAAGTGCTACATAAGAGCTAGACATTGTATCATTTCATGAGTACTACTGAATCTGTAATAATTTTTCTTCCTCTGTCATTTTGGGATGCAGAGGAAAATTGCCTGGTTTACTCGTTTCTCATTTCCTTCCCCAGCGCTCAGGACCCCAGGCCACTGAAGTTAAGCAAGAGATGCTTTTCATAGATCAGATTAAGGGTTTGTGAGGTAACACAGTCTCATGCAAGCATCCCACTGTGCTCTTGAAACTGGAATTCCATTCCTGGTAGTGATCTGTATAGCCTTACATTTACCTTAAAAGTATTTTTTAATATATTTGGAAATAAGGGAAGTAATATTAATACTAAATTCTCACTAACATATAATCCTCAATATGTCACTAAATGGTATTTAATATAATAAGGATTCTTCTAAGAGGAAGAGGTACAATTGTTCACAAATGTTTCACCAAGCTTGTATTAAGTCAGTTAAAATTGCCTTGGAGAGTAGAGTTGCACTAAAAAGAGGGAGGAGAGGTGGAAAAAAGAAACCCCAAAACAGGGTCCTGCTCAGTCTAGAGTTTCAGGCAAGAGAGGAAAAGGTCTAGTTATCCAGAGCCAGCTGCATTGTTAAAAGTTCATACTATCACTTTGACATTTAGAGTAGGACTCTGTGTCTTTGTAAATTCCTCTTTGTATTACCAGTGTAGGTCTCTGAGCTCAGACCATTTCACAAACCATAACATTTTTGAGTGAGTGATTGATCTGTATTATGTGTCCTAGCCATCAGAAGAATCTTGGGATGTTGCTTGTATAAACTGTAATACAATCTGATCCTGGGCATTTAGTTACAGACTTTCATAGACCTATTGGCGATCCTCAGTCCTCCTGGATTTGGGAATAAGGCTTATCTGATACCTTAAAAAAAAAAGGTGGGGGGGTGAGGGTTGTTGTTTAAAAAAAAAAATAAAAAGAGCCCCTCATTTTCTCTGTTCCCCCCCTTAAATAACTCAACACATCTGGTAACACTGTAGGATCATTGTCCTTTCAGTTCCTTCAAAGCTCATATTGCTACAATATTTCTTCGGTGTCTAGTTTCCTAAAGGGCAATGTGATTTTTTTTTTTTCAGGCTGTTTTTGTAGGTCTTGCAAATTAACCCATATGCATTGCAAGAAAAAACATGACTTTTAATCAGCACCATTTCTAAAGTTAGCGCTTGCTGTGTGTATATGAATATGTATATGAACCAGTGTTCAAAAAAAAGAAAACACAACCTTTCTGCTAGTACTCAAAACTAGCATACAAATGTGGTTTTATTATCAAATAAAGCATGCCTAAATGTTAGAGTATCTTTCCGTTAGGGCTTTTATCATTTGACTTCTTGTCTTCAGTTACAAGAATGATAAAAATTGAAACTAAATCTTTTAATTCAATAAGAACTACATTGAATTTTAGGAAGCAAAAAGAGGAATCAGATACAGACTCATATGCATAGGAAATTAAACATTCAAGAAATTAAAACTTTGTGAACAACCAGAGGTAGCCTTAAGGTGTGCTTATTTGAAATGCCTGCATTTAATTTTACAATAAATCTGAGTATTTTGTTCCAATTAAGACAGTTCATGTGCACAACTTCAAATTTTACAGTAGTTCCAGGGAGACCATGGACTACTTGTTTTACATTCTGGATCAAGTTCAGATTTTTAGGCTTCGCTTGAATAAAATAAAAAGCCTGAACCCTGAAGATAATACAGATTGATAAATCTGATTTAAACATTCCCGTGTTGCAGACTTTCAGTGTATGTGGTACAGCTGAGCCTCAGGCCATGCACTAAATACATCCACAGTGCATTCCCAGGGCACCTGAATACCAAATGATCACGTTTGAAAGGTTACCTTTCTATGGATTCTGACTTTTCTGTATTAGCCACGAAGATTAGAATTTTAACAGCTCCCAAGGAGAGGTATTGTGAAGTATTTACTTGGCAGGAAAAAAACAAAACAAAACAAAGCCCAGATGAGGTACTGTCTCATATTCATGAACTGGGATTTATTAGTTCTGTGAACGTCCTTGTGAGAATACACTCTATAGTTCACACTGTAGGAAAAACAAGTCTTGTTTTTCATTTATATTAACTTAAAACTTTGATAGAAGAGTTACTGTAGTAGAGGTTTTAGCAGAGACATATCACAGAATATATCCCAGTAAATCTTGAAGTCTTTCACAATTAGCTTTCTTCATGGTTTATCTCTCTGGAAATCTGGCAGTAGCTTTGTTAGTCAATTTGGTGGTAATTAAAGATGTAAGGCTTTTTCTCCTTTTCTTTTACAGGTTGTGGAACTCATTTCAAGTGCTATTGGTGACTTAGTTCAAGGGATATATTATGAAAACTCAAAATCATCTGAGGTAAGAATTTAACTAGATTTATGTACCCTAGGCAATTGGTGATATTAATGTGTGACTACTGTAAATACGATGACTTTCTCACCTGTTTAACAGGAAGGAGAGGGAACAAGAGTTGTTAGTCCTGGTGGGTTTCAGCAGTAATATCATTATGACACCTGTAAACTCTGATAGAAGTTTCTAGAAATGCTCAAGGAGGAACTATTTTGTTTTTGTGAGTGCTTAGTAGAATACTGTCATGTGTCATTACCAGGAGCTCTAGGCAGATCTTACTACAGGCTTTCCAAATGCTTCCAGAGGTTCCTAGCCAAGGTTCTGTTAGAGGTATTCATTACAATGTTATCTACATCATTAATATTTTCATGTCAAAGCTGTTGTTTCCAAGCCCAAAGAGGTTTACAGAATGCTTCTTCTTGAATTTATGACATGTCCTTTCTTCTGAGTTCTGTCCTGGAGTGCTAGGAGTGTAGCCCTGTGTTCTCCATCAGAAGTCACTGTGCACATATTTCAGAAGTCAGCATGGGCCAAGGTAATAGCTGCCAGCATTTCACAACAAATAATCTTGTATTTCGTCAAAGGCAATTGCAGATAGTCTGTGTTATTGTTTGGCAAGAACAGTAATGAAAATTGGTCAGGTTAGATGTAGGTTTTTTTTATCTTTACTAGAATATTTAAGGGAATTTCTAGAGGCCATTTTTGAATTAGGCTTGCATGTTGGAGCAAAAAATAGTTTTTTTCATTTTCATTTTTTCATTTACTTTCAAACTAGTGTTTTTTTCAATTTTTTCATTTTATTGCATGTCTTAACACATGCAATAAAATCAGTAATCTAAAGCTGCCATGACCTCTACAGGTTTCATCATAGCAAGTTTTCAGTCACTGATGAGCACTGTGTATATGTATCGATCTTGAAGTCCACTGAGGTAGATAGATTCACTTCTAGTGGTGCTGTCTCACTTGCCTTGGAGACCTGAATCTTATGGTTCAGCAGGTGTTGTGTACCGAAATTGCAGCTCTGGTTTACTATTGCTGTGTTGTCATATGTAACAAAATTGATACCATGGTAAAATGCTGTTCTCATGGGCTGCTGCCCAGTAGATGCCTGCACCAAGCAACCCACAGTGGGCAAGTGGAGAGTGCCTCTGGACAACAGCGCTGTGTTCTGGAGGGTGCTGCTCCCCTGGACGCTCTCTGTCTCTCCTGCTCTGCAGCAGCAAAGCCATGTCACTAAAACTTACCTCACTGAAGTGTATCTGTCATTTTGACTGAAGCCAGGGAAGGGAATGATCACACTGCCGAGCTGAGTGAGAGCCTCCAGCAGGACAGCAGTAATGGCACACTCAGGAGCTGGCCACGGCCCCTGGGATGCATGGAAAGGATGGCTTGCCTGGAGTGTCCTCTGGCACCTCTCAGGACTGGATCCTGGGTGGAAGTGTGGCAGGAGGGCAGTGCTGGGAACCTGGCAGTGCTTCTGCACCTTCTGTGTTTAACCTGTGTATAAACTGACCTCAGCCTTCAGTGTTGCTCCCAAGGACTGTGCTCAGGGTTATATGTTAAAATAGATGACATCTTTGAGATTTTTGCCAAGAACAGTTGAAATGTTGTTTTCCATATTCCAGCAGGTTTCTAAATATGAATAGATTGCAGGTATATTTAAAAAACACTCATCTACTTTCTACTTTTTCATGTGTAGAGGTAAAGCTCTACAGGTTCATCTCAGCAATGAAACTGCATTTTCTTGAAACCATGGCCCCTCTGTAAATGAGAAATCTTGTGGACTAATTTGGGTTCCTGCCACTGCAGAAGATCTTTATCTTATCTTTCTTAATAATTCTTTTTCTATTTTCTGTTGCCTTACTGAAGCCCTCCACATGTGTGGATTGCAGGGGAAGTGTGAGATAAACTAAGCACAGCTGCATGACATTTACGCTGCCCTGGCCCAGTTACAAATAGCAAGGACTTATTTTGTTTCAGTGACTATTTCTGTCTAAGGAGAGTTGCAAGTACACTGTACCCTTCCTAAGGGGAGCCCAGTTAACTCAAAACACAATTAGCATGGTGCCGTAATAGAGACACTTACATGACAGTGTCTGAAGTTCAGCCTTTATAATGGGCAGTGTGTGGCTTCTGATGAGACCTACAACAAAGTGTGGCATCTGCTTTAATTTTTTATGTCTAGTTCTCTGAGAAATTTAGTTCCATATTGTGCTGAGACATATCCCTGCTGCTCTCCCTGCACTCTTCTGCCGAGGTGGTGTCCCATTCACGTCCTGAACATTTCTTTAGCAAAGACTGGCAAATAAACTAGCTCAGTTGTTGGTCTGTCTTATTTGTGTCCTTTGTGCATCTTCCCTCCTTCCCTAAGTGCAATTTGATTGAAACAAAATTATGAACTACATTTCCCAGAGGTAAGATAAATGCTTTAATCTGCTCTGCAACTAAATCTCAAATGTCAGACTTATTTTTCATTTTCAGAATAGGGCATAGGGATGCTAGTAATGCCATTTTCATTGCTGGGAATGTCCTAAATTTGGAAAAGCAGAAGGATGTCTTCTCACCTTGGTTTTTTTTTTCTTGAGGCAAGAAAACTGTACTTCATATGTTAAATGTCCTTAATGCAGTTGTTTTAAAGCTCTTTAGTACCATAAAATAAACTAACTTAGCACCAAGTTGTTTTGAACTTTGCTGAATGTCTACCTGAATGGTAAACAAAAATACAGAAATATCTCTGCAAAGTTAACCTTTCTTCTCTGAGACCCTAAGCTCATGTTTGCAAAGAAAAAAAAGAGTTTCAGTCTTCTTCATTTGGATAACCCAGTAGGAAAGTTCAAAGAATCATTTGACCTAACAAGACTGACCTGGTTTACTCCTGAATACATATAATGGATGTAATTATTTGACAGCTCCATTACCACTTTTTTTCCCCTGCACAGCCACGTGCAATCCTACAGCTGTCCCATTTTAGTACATTCTGTTTGATCATGCTTCATCTTTTCTGCATAGGTAAATCATTAGATCTGTGTGAAACTAGGAAAGAAAAAGCAAATATTTAACTTTTCATCATTATTTGAAGTGACGATACAAAATATGAAGTGTAGGCTTTGACACAGCCTGAAGGTTAAGGCTTGTCACTCATGTTCAAAGTAACAAACAGCTGCTGTGGTTTAAGATATTGCATTAGCAATATTTAGCTTATGTGTTGGACTATAACCTGGATCTGAAAGAGATATGGTAAACTATTGCAGTTTTCTGTGTTAAATCCCCTCTCAGCCCAAAATTCTACAAATGAAGGACATTCTTCCCAGTTCCCATTTGCCTTCCCTAAATCTAGGTCTAATTTGGGAGTAAAAATTTTGCCTTAGTGAGTGCAAAGTTGAAAATTGTCTAGTCAGGCCTTCAGTTGTGATTGTGGTTATCTGTTTTTAACAGAAAAAACCCATTGCTCTGAGTCTCTGTTTCCAGCTTTTAGGAGGCTGAAGGCTTCTAAATTGTTTGCTAACTCAGAGAATATTGTCATATTTATAAACCTCCTCTGTTTTAATATTCCAGATCATTTAACAAATGCTAAGGGGAGTTACTTTAATATTCCTGTCAATTCACTGAACCAGGGGTAAGAGATACAAGAAAGCTCAAGGCCAAACAGCAGAACCAAGAGAGGGACTTGTGCGTGTTGGCTCTTGTGCTTAACCTTCCAGAATACTCTTGCAATCTTAAAGCATGAGGGACTTTGAGGGGAAATAGCTTGGTTGGGTTTTGGCAATTGTTTTTTGTCTTCAGAATATGTAGCTGATGATAAGTGTGCATTAGCAAAGCTCATCATAGTGTCAACGTGGGACTATTATGTAAGATAGGACCATTCCCAACATGTTCCATTGATGGCCGGAAGAGCTGTTAGGAATTTTTGATGCAATTTTGTGAAAGTTGTGCATAACTAATATGTAAAACAAGTTTAAAAAATAAAGGCCTTAGTAGCGAGTACTCGTTGTATCAAACAGTGAATTAACAGGTGTTTATTTTAGATCACGGTAGGGTTTTTAATGAAAATTAGTTTATTTTCTGGAAAAGGATGGTCTAGTGCAGTGAGCTGTGCCAATACTTCTTTGATGTTTGGTCCCTGGCCCTGCTTTGAGGAGTAATGTTTTGGAATACTGCACATGTCCATCAACTGACTGCTGTGAGTCTGTACTATAAGTAATGGATTTATTTATTATTTTACTATAGGAAGTAAACCAAATATGTTTTGAGTTATATAAAACACCTTTTAGCAGGGCAGCAGAGCCAGAGCTTTTTTTAAACAAATGTTTTTGTTGCAAGACTAAAGAAAAGCATAAAATATGGAATTTCAGTAAAGAGCATCTGTGAAAAGAACAGGAAAATGTGTTTGGGGGGAAAAAGAGCCTAGCTAGAAAGAAGGCCAATGTTATTTATTTACTGCTTTTGTTCTTTTAAATACTAAGTTTTTCCAGGGAGATTTAAAAGTAACAGATGTGAAGAGATATTTGTCTTTATGATAAGTTTACAAACTTTTATTTTAAAACCAGGTATTGTTGTTTTTACAGTGTCATGATAAAAGTAGTCAGTAGTTTGCTTTATTGGCCCATTTTCAGACACCCTTGTTCTTCCAAAAGCAGTGAAGATGTGTATTAATAGACCAATAAAACATGCCCTGTCATGTTCAGCAAGCATGAATACATCTGCTGAAAGCTTATGTGAATCATGTGTGAAATGTTTTACAGGGTCTTGCTGCTGGTAGAGTCATTCATAGTTGCACTGGATTGTATTTATGTAAAACAAAAGTTCTTGAAATACCTAATTTAAAACTTTGACTATGCAAGGTAAAATTATTTCTATGTCTTTCTGTGGATTATTTGCCCATTGAGAACTGAACTAATGTTTGATATAAATGATTCAGACATTTGGATCATTTTGTGCAAGAGCAGATGGTTAAGAAAGAGCTGCCATGGTATGGAAATAAATGATGGGCTCTGTTACAAACTATAGCTGAAGTTTAAAGTCTATGACTTCTGCTCCTTCTTAGTTTTGCAAATGGGTTTGTGCACTTTTAAGACATGTTTTTCATTCATATTTCCTTAATACATTTTCAGCTGAGCCTCATATAAGAATCTTCTTTGGTGAGATAAATCAAACTGTGCTATTGTAAGTGTTGCTTTTTTACTGGAGATCCTTGGTACTGTCACTGAGAGCTGCCCTTCCTGATGGTTATGATCACATATTTTGTCCCACAGTTTAATTCTCTAAAAGTTTTTTTTTTTTTTTTCCTGAGGTGATTGTTTTAAACACAGTTTAAATCATGGAAGTAGTTTAATAAAAGAAAATCTCAACTAGACAATTTCTAACAAAGCAGTAACTGACCTTGCCAATAGAAAAATGGGAGCACCCTCAGCTGTTCTTCATTTCCCACTGGAAATGATGATCGACAGAGCTGTATTTGGATATTTTCCCTGTGCACTCATGCTGACATTGTACAAACTATCTCTAGAGTTGGCTGTTTTCTTCCAGTGATGGTGAGGGGTTCAGCTCTCTTCGTGCACCACTTCCTGCCCCTCTGACAGCATCAGGGGTGCTTGTGATCTGCACCCATTTCTTGGTGAGAGAATTTATGAATGAGGTCGGTCCACAAGCATTAGTTAATCAAATGTCTGAGCACTGTCAACTGCAACTAGAATTCATTTGACTTTAGAGAGGTTTTATAAGAAAGTCTTAGGAGTCTTTCTGGGCCAGCTGATATCCACCCACTGCTGACAAAACAAAACAAAGCTTACAAAGCAGTGAAAATTTCTCTAGAGCTGACATGATATCAGATTTTACAGCCTTTGCAATCTAGAAGTAGTTTGGGTTTTCCCTTGATGTTTTTAAAATAGTGTTTAGATATTGTCCTACATACCCTTGTAAGAATGTGGTGTGGTTGGCAGACGCTTTATATATAACGTGAGAGTTAAGCTTGGGAAAAAATAGCATTGTTGGAAAATTTTGCTGAAGAAAAGATGTGTCTGCCTCTGTCTTAAGCAGCAAAAGCTTTAGGGGTATGTGGTCATAAGAAGTTCTTTAATTAAAATCAGCTATATTCTGGCATGCAAGTTCATATGCTAAAGCACATCCATATGGACATAATACCTTTTTACAACTGGCTTGTTTCTGTAGCCCAGAGATTTACAATACTTACGTTTTTAAGATTTCAATCTTCAAATATGTGTTCAATTCTTGTGGGCTTTTTGAAGTTAGATGCTCATTTTAGGTGCTTGAAGCTTTTACGTAATGTTCATGTAGTGGACAATAACTTTTTCTGCCATCATTTTTAATCCTGTTAATGAAATTGAAACTTGTTTAGGAATATGGTTTTGTAACAAATCAGAGAATTAATTTTCTTGTATACATTGAGTTGTAAGCTGTTTAAGCTTCTTCAATTCCTTCAGTTGATATTGGATAGTGTCTGCACTTCTCTTGCTGCTCAAAGGTTACAGAAAGCAATCATTTTCAATTTATGGGTCTTCTGATATATTTTGTTAACTTCAAAATTGTTTCAAGATACCTTTCTAGAGTATTTTTTCTTAATTGATGTAAAGCAAATGATTATAAAAATCACTGCCAATTTTCAGTATCATCCAGCGAATTTTAGTAAGTACTGTTTTTTCACTGAGCAGATTGGTTGTTAAGGAAAAGATTGTGTTTCGTCTTCCAACAGCTCCTGATTTTAAATTTAAAATAAATTGACCTATATCTAAATGGAAAAAAAGAGACTTGATATATGGGAAACTACTTGAATTAAATGCTCATTTTGACATTTTGCCAGTCGTGGGAATTTGCACATGCTCTGGGCTGAGTTAAAATATTAAAACAAAAATACAGAAACAGAGGAAAGTTTAGGCTTGACTTTGTAAGTTGTCATATGCATAATAGCAAACATGTGGTTTCACTGTTCTTCACTTTCCTTGTATAACTTAATAGTATGTCTGAAAGCAAAGGCATTTTGATACAGCTCTGTGTTACTTGGCATTGCAGAATTCTCCTACTTTTTCCATTAGTCTCAAATTATCCTCTCCCTTGTAATACAGCACTTCTGGGTGATATCCATAAGGGAGGAAAATTAGAGCTGAACGGATGGATTCTATTTCATTTGTTACTGATTTCATGACAGATAATACCTTGGTAGAAAACTATAGGGTCACACAGAATTACTTCTTGCTCATTTCTAAGTAATTTAATTGACATAACTTTGAGGGAAAAGGTTTGTGGTATAAGAGGGGTTTTTATATTACTCTGTTAAAGAATATCTTTTGGCTTAGTGTTCATTACAGATTTAGCTGAACTGAGTAATTACAACATTTTAAACATTTTTGTGCTTTTTTTTTTTTTTTTCTGTAGCTTCTCATTACTGGTTTTATTGTTTCTAAGCAAAACAGCTGTGATCTTTTCTGGTTTTGAGGGTCTTTTTCCCCCCTCCTTAGAGAGTACCCAAAGGCATGGCGGTATGTGAGACAGATTAAAGTAATGTCTAGTTTTGAATATGTGAGTGAATTAGTAGCATATTAACACCTTACAAGTCAAAGAAATGGCAGCTGAATTTGGATTTTAGGAGAAAGTATTTGATTTGTGTTAATTAAAACACTGTGGAAAGTAATCCAAATAAATACATTGGATACAAAAGATTTTGAGACAGGTTGAGCATCTCTGACCTTACAGTTAAGGTGGTAAAGTTCAGTAGAGACATAACTGACTCTGTCAGCCCCTGAGAAATTTAATTAATCCTTGACACTTCTAACTTGCAACTTTATTTATTTTTTAATACTTTCAGTCGCTCCTCACCCTTAATATGGGAGCAGAAGAGGTACAAGCCCTTCATTTTTTCAGTGCAGTCTATAAGAATTTTCAACACCTGTTATAATTATACTTTTTCTTGACTACAAAGGAGAAATTGTAGGAACTTCTCAAGTTTGTTTGGAATTGTTGGTTCTTGGTAACTGGGAAGGGGCTGAAGTGCAAGTGTACTCTGGGGGGGGGTGGGGGTTGCTTATTGGGTTTGTTTTGGAGTTTTGGTTGTGGGGGTTTTTTTCTCCCCAGTCCCTCATGAGGACTATAGTTTCTGTTAATGTTCTGTGTGATGATACAGTAATTAAAAAAAGATTTATATTGAATCTGTTGACAGCTCCATATATTTTGCATTGTACTTTTTGAGAGGAAAATGAAAAAAGTTTTTGTTTGAAACTGCCAATATATTTATGCTGATACTTTCCTCTGTTCATCCCTAAAATAATTTATTTGGCACCATGGCACCCAGAGTTTGTTTTGTTACGTGCTACATGTTACTCACCCCTGCCACACTATTAACTTCTGTGAGCTGATGCGTGCAGTTTTGGTGTTTTCATGTTAGCCTTTGTTTCCTTTTCAGGAGAACTGCCTCACAGATGACATTGGCATATCTAGGTGGAAGGAGCAGGTTTTCCTGTCGCACAGTGCCTTGCTGGCCAAGAGCTGCCAGGCTGCAATGGAGCTAGCAAAGCACAGCCCTGAGATCCAGGACATGGCATTCCAGTATGGGAAGCATATGTCTATGAGTCATAAGGTACACCTTTTTCTTTTGTTCTAGGAGCTTAAATATAGAAGGAAAGGCTTGTAAGATGTGTTGCTCGTGAGCTCTGTTGTATACTGCATGACTTATACTGTGGACTTTAGCCAGCAGGTGAGTGTTGAGAAATTTGACTGCTGTATGGAGTGAGATGTTTGCAGAAACTGTTGGTATGAACAGAGCTTGTGAACTACCAAGATCACACTCTTGGCAATGGAGCTCATTATATTAAAGTCTCTGTTAACTTCCTTCTAGCACATCTTTCTGCAGCAGCTTAAAACTCTGCCTTCTCTGTTCCTTTTTTATTCCTAAATCCACTGTTCCATTAATAGGAGTTGCAGGAGGAAACATGTCATAGAATATGTTGAATTGGAAGGGATCCACAAGGATCGTCGAGTCCAACTCCCAGCCCTGCACAGAACCATCCCCAAGAGTCACACCCTGTCTGAGAGCATCATCCAAACACTTCTGAACTCTCTCAGGCTTGGTGCTGTGACCACTTCCCTGGGGAGCCTGTTCCAGTGCCAAACCATTCTCTGGGTGAAAAACCTTTTCTAGTGTTCAACCTAAACCTCCCCTGGCACAACTTCAGGCCATTCCTTCAGGCCCTGTCACTGGTCACAACAGAGAAGAGATCAGTGCCTGCTGCTCCTGTTCCCCTCACGAGGATGTTGAAGACTGCAGTGAGGTCTCCCCTCAGTCTCCTTCAGGCTGAACAGACCAAGTGACCTCAGCCACTCCTCATACAGCTTCCCCTCAAGGCCCTTCATCATCTTTGTAGCCTCATTTGGACACTCTGCCCTAGTTTCATGCCTTTCTTATATTGTGGCACCCAGAACTGCCCCCAGCACTCGAGGTGAGGCTGCCCCAGTGCAGAGCAGATCAGGACAATCCCCTCCCTTACCTGGCTGGTGATGCTGAGCTTGGTGGCCCCCAGGACACCGCTGGTCCTCCTGGCTGGCAGGGCACTGCTGACTCAGGCTCAACTTGTCATCAGCCAGGATCTCCAGGACCCTTTCTGCAGCACTGCTTTCCAGCCTCTCATTGCACAGTCTGTACATAATGTCTTGGGTCTTGGCTACTGGCATGCAGAGATTTATGCTGTGAGGCTCAATTGTCTGCAGCAGTACAGACTGAGCCACATCCCCTCTGAATAACCTGCTGTGGAGGGAACTTCCATAGAGGGCAGCTAGAAGTTGAGGAGGTCGGTCACCATGTCTGGACAGGAGCATCCTACACCTCTACAGCAGTAGGATTTCCTGGACAAGGTCTCTGACCTCCAGTAGAAGACATTGAGTCTGCAGCTGGAATTAGTCCAGAAGAAAACACAGATCTGCTTCTGCTATATTGCATCACTTGTGAGGTTAGATGTAGCTTGAGACAGGCAGACAGACCTTCCATCTGCTTCAGCTGAGTTGATTTATGCAGTTTCTAGTTCCTACAAGAGAAGGAAGTGGTTTTATAAAGCACAGTTTTACTGCCACAGGAATGCCACTATATGCTATTACTAGGTACAATTCTACCAGTAAATTACTTCAAGTGCAGTAATATCCTTAATAATTTGTATATGCTTTAATATTAATATATTCACCATTGACACTTAGTTGTGTATTAAGGATTTCATAATTTTCGTAGAAAGCTCCTAGCTATGTAGCATTTGCTTTGTCAGAAGGAAGGTCATGCTGTATCTGCTTCCTCAGGTACTCAAAAGTAGAATGTAGTACTCTGCACAGATGAAAACCTGATCTTCTTTCCACAAAAGACTTTCATTCTTCCACATTCTTCTTTCCACAAAAGACTGGATCATTCTCTCCTTTACATTTTTTATGTTCCTTGCCCACTCCACAGTCTCCTACCTGGCTGTGTTCCATGGCTTGCCCAGCTCTGCAAGCTGTCCTTTATCTGTGTCTTTGCAGACTCTCTTGCTTCTCTTTACCATATCTTTCCACCACTGCAAGGCTTTCAACATCTTTCTATCCCTCCCCCAAACTTGAAAAAGTGCAACCAGAGTACAAGTGTCAAAGAAGGAAGTGGTGAGTAGGTGTAGAATCAGGATGTGGACCTCAATTTGAGGAGGGGGTGGATACGTATAGACTGTTCCTGGGAACTGAATGTGTGTGTCTGTTCTTCTTTTCCAGCTACATTCGGACCTGCAGCCATTTGTTAAAGAAACTTCCAGTGACACCATGGCCTTCAGTTTAAATTCTGCTCCTGCAATCCTTCATCAGGAATTCCGTGGAAGGGAGGCATGGCTTAAACAGATTAGAGAGGTAAGATAAAACACTGTTTAGAATTTCCTGGTTTTGCCATTTGTTTATTTCTTCCTATCTATACTTTCAATCTGCACAGGAACTTAGAAATTAACAAAAGGTTTCCCTATGCTCTGCAGTGCTTAATACCTCTCTCATCCACACTTTAAACAAGGGGAAATGTAGGGACCTGACAGTCATGCTCTGTCAGACTTTTGTATATCAGTGTAACAGGCAGATTCATTTGCGTGGAGCATATGTGTGTTCCTCTGCACTGCTTGTGCAGTCCCACGTCTTAGTAAAGCTACTTTCACTGGCAGCTTAAAGTAGAGAACTTCAACCATCACTGTGGTTGAAAGGTAGGCACACATTTCCTTCTGCCAAAATTATGCTGGGAATAGTAATTTTCAGTGGAAGGGGAAAGATCCATGGAGCTTGGCTTTCTGACCACCACAAAATAATTTTGAGATCTAGCGGTCTGGTATCCTTGTTCTTAATTCTCTTATTTACCTATTTTTTCCTCTAATTTTTACATGAGGAAGGCAATAAGAATAAAATAACTACATGGTAACTGCCATGTACCACAGCAGGGTTCAAGTCCATTAATAGCTCCCTGGATGTTGCTGAAGGACAAATAGATAACTGTAGAAGATATCAAGAAGGGAAAGGGGGAGGGGGAAGCACCAAAATGGCCAAAATTAAGCATTCTGTTGAGTTCCCACATCAGTTGGACATGTTTTGTCTGTCTAAACAACAGTGATGACTGCCATTTGGAAATTCATGCGTGTTGTTTTACAGTTTGTTAGAAAGGCTGCTGCCTTCAATAAGAAGCTGGCTCTGTGCAAGCAAATTCATTCAAGATGTGCTTGCTGATGGCTCCTTTCTCTGCTGGTTTGAAAGCAGGAATCAGGTGCAGGATGTGGAATATAAACCTCTGTCTAGTTCTGACTTCACATACTGCAAGCAAGAGGCATGGTCTCTTCAGCTGTGAGATTTTGGGAAGTGTATGCAGAATCTACAGTTGTATTGAGCGGGGGGATCTTAAAATTAAGCAATCCCATTGCCACTTTGAAATTAGGGACTAGTGGTTCATAAAGCATTATGAGGATTTTTGGAATTCAACAGTCACAACACAAGGCTCATATGCGAGTTGAATGTAAATGGATTTGGAGTATTGCAGTTGGAGAATAATGGCATTTCCACAGCACAGTGTATAAAAGCTCTGAAACAGTTTCCCATCTGCAGAATCAAGAGGAGGTTGCAGGACTCCAGGAGTGCCGTCTGTCTGCTTACTAAATTTTCATACCAAAAATGGGCATTATGGAAACAATGAAGCAGTTCTGTCTGAAAAGGGTGGGCGTGCCAAGTGACATGCACTATGCAAAAGTATTTTCTATCTACTAGTACAGCTGTACTTCATACATTTATTTATTATACACACACTTTATATGTGGTATTTACTATGCTGCCACTACTACCAACTACAACATGGGACACCTAGTCCAGGAGCCTTTCTTGACTTGTGCTGGTTTAGAGAGGAAAGTTATCTTTGATTAACTACATGCTCTTTGAGATATCACCCACAGTCACATTCACTATGTGACATTCAGTGTAGGCCAAGAACTCAAACCAGAGATTTCCTCTTATTGGCAGTGCTTGTAAGGGTGCACTCATAAGCCATCCTCTCAAGCAATGCCATTTGTATGGTTTTAATAGGTCAAGCACATGCAGTGCACTCAGGCCTTCTGAGAAGCTTAACCAGTTGAGCAAGTCTGATGTAAAAGGTAAAAAAACCATCTGTGTGTCTGAGATGAGGGTCAGAGAAAGATAGAGAGCCAAAGTACTACTGTGAAGGTAAAAAAAGAAAAGAAAAAAAAAAAAAAAGCAGTGTTGCAGTCATAGTAAAGAAGGCTTAGGAGACAGATTGTATGAGGTTGCTGCCTGGAGGAGCACAACAGCCATTGACTTGAATGCTTGACAGGAGCAGATCATGAGAAAACATTCTTGCTGTTAATGGTAATGAGAATAAGCACAGGAGGAGGCACACTGAGCACCTTTCCTGCTATTGCTGCAGCTGAAAAGCATCTTCCTCAAGCATGTTGTCAGATTCTCTGCTGCAGTGTGAATCTGCATATAGGCAACCACTTGTTAAGGAATATGTACAATATAACTACTAGATGTATTTTGAAGAAGCTGTAAGATCCAATCAGGTGAATAAAAATTGACAAATCAAAGAAGATGGGAATATACAAATAAGGAAGCAGTAATTGGCAGTGGTTTTGCTACTCCCAAATGTTATCAGGCTGTCTTCTTAACATGCATTCCAGAAAAGCTGGCTGCTGAGAAGACTAAAGAGAGAAGCAAAGGGGTTTTGTGGATCAATCCCCTTTATCCTTCAGAGGAATCAGTTCTGTTATCTACTGTTCTCCTTCATGTTCAGTTTGTTTAGTCTCTCATCAGTTCTTTTCTCTATTTATATTTCCTCCTTTACAAAAATTAATTTGTTTTTTCAAGTCTGGGCCAGCTTAGCAACATCTCTTCGAAGCTGTGCTTGCCACATAGTGTTCCTCTTCAGTGCAGGTCTCAGCTCTTCTCGTTATCGCAGTTGGTCTGCTCCTTTGGGCTGATCTCTGAAGTCCCCACAGAGGACATGGAGAGGTAGCAGTCCTAATCAACATCTTTTCAGGAGACACATTGCAGAAGAATTGAGATTTGGGGTCTTCCCTTGAGGAAGCTAGAGAGAAAGAAACAGGTTATTTTTTTTTTCCTCAATGAATCTGGAAAAAGAAGAGCTGGAGTCGGATGAAGTGATAATGGCACATCCAGATCAGATCTCTGGGGAGGGGTTTCAGTTTGGTTAAGTGGTAGTGCTCTGGTTCTGTCAGAGCACAAGTGAGAAGGACATCTTCTACATCATAATGTGACAAAATTCAGAAAGTTGGACAGCATATTTGCCTGCATCTGGGCAATAAGAAATTTAAAATTTGTTTGTATTTCTTTCTGAATGTATTAGGAATTACAGGTTGTATTTATCTGTCGCTTACTCAAAAGGTGATGCTGATACTTAAATCAAAAGCACCTCCACCCTGGCAACAGCTCTGACAGGGTCCAACAGCCCCTTTTGGGAGCTCTAGACTATTGCCTCATGCAAGCCCATGTAAGTATACAGAAAGTTCTCTTTAAAGGAAGTAAATCCTGTTATTGCTGATAGGAAGTAGAGTTTATTACAGAATCTCATGGGAGAGATTAATTAATGCAAACAGCAAGATTTCTTAAGACCTAAACATTTTGGATTCACCAAATGTTTAACTACAAGTCATAATAAAAAAGCCTAAAAATTACACAGAGGATCTGCAGCTCTCATCTGAAACAGAGCCATGTTGTGTAAGCTGGTAACACATTTGGTTGTATTTTAGGTTTTCTGTATCAGATTCCTAAAGAAAGTAAGTTATGTTCAAAGTAGTAGCTCATTTAATTGCATTTTTATTCTTGCAACTCTGGTTTGTAATATGTAGTGTCTGATAAAAAAATCTCTTTCTTTTTAAGGCACAAGGAAAAGGAAACATTGTGGACTATAAGAAGGTTGGTAAATTATATTTATATCTCATTTTTAATATTTTTTTAAATATTTTCAAGAATATTCTTGACAGCTGAAGATACTTCCTTATTAAAGCTAGGTTGTAAGGTGTATGTGTGTATATGAAGGGAGGGAGAATGGCTCCTGCAATTTCTTGATTTTAAAAAGCCATTAATAGACAGCTGTACTGTAACTATACAATGTAGCTATTTAATAATAGTAATTTAATAATGTATCTAATAATAGTAATTTATAATGTAGTTATTGAATAATTATTTTTACTGTCATTTTTCTCACTTACTTACCCAAACTCAATTTTCAAACCAGGCTTCTGAAGGCTTTTGCTGTCTTTTTTTTCCTGGAGTCATTTGCAGGTTAGATCCTATCAGTGGTCTCTCTCTATTGGTAGAGTACACTGCTAATTTTTTTTTTTAATCTCTCCTTTGTTCCATGCCATCTATTAAAAATATACACATACAATAACTTGGTTTCTTCCAGTCCCCATTGCAACTTCTAGCTTTACAGAACTGTATTTGCTACTTCTCTATAATAAAAGCGGACCTGAACTAAGTAGCTTTACTGGAAGTAGCTGGGACACCTTGAAACTCTTAAAGGGCCGCAGGAGATGGCTGACAAGGTTCCCCTGGTTAAATATTGAAGCACAGTATGCTCGTGGTAGACAGAGGTGACACTGTGTCCCCAGCTCACTGAGCATGAGCCTGACTGGTTCTGAGTCTTAAGCAGATCATGAAGTCCAGCTGGTTATCTCCAGCATCAGTGGGAAATAATATATAAATATATATAAACAAATATATATAAATTACTGAGCCACGTGCATGGTTGAGAATTGCTTCTTGAAGTGGGGCCTGAAGAGTGTTACAGCTGCGACTGATTGCTGCTCATATGGAAGGCTAACACACAAGTACAGGTCAGATTATTGTAATTATTCTGTATTAACAAAAATTGGTATTTGGATTATTAAAAAACCTCTCTGCCCTTCCTTCCTCTTAGAATGGCAGAGGGATCTCAACTTACTTTGCCATTTAAAATCATTGTGCTTTTAGGTTGTTCTCTACACCAGTCACAGTTGTATCAGTTTTCTTTCTTCTAAATCACCACTGAGCGCAACAAATTTATTCTTCAGATGTGTCTTGAGGACACTCCTGTGAATGTTTAGGCTAGGTTACTTTTGCAAGTCCAGAATGAGTTTTCTCCTTTTAATTGTTATAATTGTGATCCACAATTGTCATTTCCACAAATCCACACAGTGTAATTTCCATACTTTGAAAAGAAAAGGCAAAGGGGAAAGAAAAGCATCTAAATTTGCTTTACTAAATCAAACATTTGTCAGGCTATTCTGTATTTTGACTGAAATTGTTTCAGATCTTGGATCCTTCACATGAAATTTAAAAACTTACATTATGCTTAGGCAACTTGGACACTTGAATAAAAGGTAAAGAAAGAGAGAAAGCCCTTCAAGTTTTGTATTTTGAGCAATTGACTTCTGCCAGAAAGCACATGGTTTTTGCTGGTTTTGGGTAATTATCTCCTGCACAAGCACAGATATTATGAGGTGAATGGTAGTGAAAAATTGTGCATGATTCTTGTGAGTTCAAACAACTTCTGGCTCTTTCTTTTTTTTAGAGGCCAGTTTCAAAAGCCTGGGCTATCGTATCCCTCTTTTCTATGTTTGTTGGTTTAAAATAGAAGTGGTCATTACTTATATCTATGCTAAATGAACTCAGGAACCTGTAGCTGTCCCCAGCAGAATAACTTGACCAGCACATGCACACAGCCAATTAGAGGGTATGTTGTGCTGTACAAATTAGTATTTATTTTTTTGCTTTTTGCTGTGTCCTCTTTCCTCTTCCATCACCAGAGTCAGTGCTTTGCACATTGCTCAGTCTTTTCTTTTCAGCATCACAGTCGCTTCTCATCTTTCTATTCAGTTGATACAGTTACTTTAACATTCCTAATCAAATCTGGGAGCTTGTGTCTCTTCGAGCCTTCAAAATATCTCCTCTTTAGTTTTGTAAAAGCGAAGATCACCAAAACTAGCTGTAGAACTTTTGAAAAATTTGATTATTTTTCTTCTCTTAGTTTTTATTATGAACTTCAGTGCCACTTAATTGAGATAAAAATATTATTTCTTAGTTAAACTCATATGTATACAAAAACTTAAGAAAGTTTTACCTTGCTTGCTGCACTTTCAATTAAAATAATGAAAATGCATTTGAGAAATTGAGGTCCACACATTTAACATGCCTTCTTAAAAGGCAAAAGTTTTATTTCAATTTTGAGACTGCTTAAGAATTCTGAATTATTCTTTTGGTGCATGTTATATTAAAATGGTACCCCTGCTTTTTTTCACTGACAAACAAATACCTGCATCATACTAGCAAGTTTGGTCAGGTCTCTGACACAAATATGGAAGTGAAATGCTTTCTATTAATTTGATTAGGTCTGAGATTGCCAGGTCAATAAGGTCGCTATGTTTTGCAAAATTTTTTAGGGATTTTTCATCTCAGCTTGTTGAATCTTTTTATCAGAAAGATTTTTGATATTGTCTGTGTTCTGAATATATATTTAGTCACATTAGTGTCTGAGTGTTTTACTCTGTTTTTTCCTATGCTATCACACCACATCCAGACAAATTATTGATCCATTGTTGTGGTGTTTGAAAGTCTCTTCCAGAGATGAAAAAAATGTTTCAGCTGTTTTTGTGGTGTTTCTCAGATAAAACAAGGGAAAGTACCAATGTAAGGGACAAATTTCCTGTATGTGATTGAAAGAAACAGCAACTTTCCTGTCTCCCTCATTTGTATGTAGCAAAAATCTCAGACTTTTTAAAATCAGGAAGCTTTTATCCATGTTACACACACCTTGCGTGCAAGATAAGCTGTGTAACTCTCAAACAACAAATTGAGATTCTCAGTTTAATTGTTACCACCTGATAATATTGATTAAAAACTCTCTGCTAAAGCTGACGCCTTAATGGTGCTTGGCATTATACAGGCTTGTTAAAGGAGTGTAACAAAGGCCCAACTAGTAGCAGAAATGAGTGAGCTAGGAGTAATTCTTGTTTTCTGGCCATGGCTCTAGAAAAATTATAATATAATACTAAATAAAGAAATAAATCTTGTATTTTGCAGCCGATGACTGTGCTATGCAATGATTTGTTACTTTTCTAAATGCAATATCCAGAAAAGATAAAGTCAAGTGCAAGAGAGGACATAGCAATTTTTTTTTTTTTTATTTTATTACTGTAGCCTTGTCCATTTGCTCTGCTGTCTCTTATAGAGGCCTTTCATCCAAACTGGCATGGAAAGTGTGGCATAGTCTGGCATGGAATGCTATGACATACTTTCTTAGTTTGTGTATGAAATATTGTGCACTACATCAACACCAGGAGCTGAGTTTGTACAGTGCTGGAAGGCATGAGTCAGGATGGGGTGGATCCAGCTGTTCATACACTGCATGGCACTAAAGTCTTGACTTCCCAGATGGTGGGAAAGAGAGAGAGAAGAAAAATAGGGAAGGTCAGATTTGGTTACAAGGAGGTTTCTCAGTGGTAGCCTACTGCCTTGCTGCTAATAAATAACAATAGCACAGTGCCAGCCAGAGGTGCAGGCTGCCCTTGCCCACCCCACTGCCGGCTGGCACGGCGAGTGCAGCCATCCTGTGCAGTGCTGGCTGCGGCTCTGCAGCCCATGGGATAAGGGACAGTGATCCCATGGCTTTGTTACCATGCCAGGGAGTCATCATGAGGTGTGTCATGGGACTGTAGGCCACAGGCTGCTCACCTCTTGCTCCTGAAATGCAGCAAAGAGTTAAAAACAGAGGGTTGTTGGCTGTAGATGCTTATGACCCTCTTGGTTTTTCATGAAGATTTGTCTTGTTTGTTTTGGAGCAACCACTGCCATTAGCTCCTTTTGTTATGTATAATAAAAAACATAGCATAGTCAGTCAATGGGGCTTTTTAGATGTGTTAGTAGTACTACAAAAGCATCCAAAACCATTCAGATGAAGCAATTTTCTTATTTTTTGGAATTAATATCTGAATTATCAAGGTGCACATCCAGTACCAACAATCAGTTGCATCTTTGTTTGTAATCAGTGGGTATTTTCCCACTTCTTTGGGGTATAAATCCAGCATAACTTTTGTTTCATTTAAGCAAATAATACGTTTTAACATAGAGATTGCTTGTGTGTGCTAAGATGACAATTAACAAACTATTTTATTAGTGAGACTTAAGAAAATTATGCTTTTGGGTAAAGAATCTTCACAACTGCCGTTGCTTAGATTTAAAAACTAGTGAGTCTTGTTAAATTCATTGTGAAAGACATAGAAAGGCTTTAGTGTCCCTTCCAAAATAATAAAGAATCTGTACAATCAATCAGTGTCTCAGGATGGCTTGTAATTTTTTGGCAGAGTATTATAAGAGCTGTGTAACAGCAGTGTTCCCTGTAAGCAGGCCATCCTTCCTCTCCTGTTGGGGACAGCCCTCCCCACATTTGGTCTCATCCTATACATAGTGTGGGTTTCCATTTGAAGTAAAAAGAAATTTTTTCTGTTTGTCAGATGAATAGAGAAAATAAATTCTACTCTATTAATGGAGGCTTCTGCAGGGCATTTGGGCCCTTTGAAGATGCATTTCTTTAACTTTTGTACAGAAAAAGTTTCTCAGAAAATATTTGATAAATACTGCCCCAGTTTCAGCTGGCATATCATGCTGCATATAGCAAACAAAACATTTAAAAAAATAAACATTTAAAAAAAAATTATATCCTATGGTGTTATGAAGTGATGCAAATAAATGATTGTCCAGTGTTTTTTTGAGAAGCAAGAGCTCAACCCTCTGTCCAGCCACAACAATGGATGCTGAAACATTCCAACGTAATTATTTAGAAAACAAAGAAAAAATTTGACGAAACTGATGTACTACCTATGAAATATGTTGATACTTTTTTAAGGTTAACATTTCAGCAGTCTAAAACACCAGTGCTTATTAAGCATGCTGTTTCCACAAAAGGGAAAACAAATTTAGGAAAGCCAGTGCAGAACACTGCAGACATTTTGAGCATTATTCCGTCACTCAGCCATTGATCAATTTAGATTTTGGGTTTTGGGGTTGCTTTTTGTTTCAGCCAGTACTGTGCACTTCAGAAATGTAGAATGTTTTAGCTTGCTTCAGGATCAGAGAGAATGCATGCTATTCAAAGATTTCAGTGGATAACAAATTATCTGGTTTAGGATCATCCATTTAAAACAATGTCAAAAAAATCTGAAGTTACTTTTGGCATTTTGCCACTGAAATAATTAATCCTAGGTTGGATGGAGGAAAAAGAAAATCAGGAATTTCAGTGCTCTCTTTCTCCCTTTGCATATAAAGTCTATTACGGCCAAAATATTCACCACGTATTCAGTGAGCCTTCCCGCCCCACCCTGCCCCCGATTTGTTGCTCCCTACAGGTAGCACTGTGTGAAAGGAATCTGCTTTCCTTTGGCTCATGAAGCAGAAATGTCTCAACAGAGAAGATTTGAAATTAATTGACTTTGTACTTGAACACCTGCTTAGTTTTTGACTCCTTCAGTTCTTCAGTCTCCAAAATCCAGCAGTTCCTAGCTTTCCTCTCTGACCTCTTGCTGCCCTCAGACCAGCTGTTCTGACCAGCAGCAGTCCAGAGCAGTTGGCCTGAAAGGCAAATCCTTCCCTTCTGTGGTATGGATGAGAAGCCCTCCCTTTGCCTTTTTAAAACAAACAGTCTGAGAAACATGGTACTTTGAACTCCACAGAATCATACAGTAATGGAAGCTGAAAGGGACCTCTGGGAATGTCTGGTCCAGCCTCTCACTCAAAGCAGAACCAGTGTGGGTTTGCTCCGTTAAGTTCTGAGTATCTGCAAGGGCACAGATTGCAGACATGTTGTGGAGGAGATCACGTCTCATCTGAGCCTCAGCTTGGCTGTGCTATTGCAAGACTATTCTTTAAGCTGAATTTAAATAACCAAAACCCAGTTGGTGATTTTTTCAGAGTCTTGGCACTTCTAGAATGAAGTAAGGCTTTAATGCCAATGGTCTGAACGAAAGCTTAAAAGCAAAAATGCAGTATTCCAGCATATCTAGCAGCTCAACTGGATAAAAGTGTAGCTAAGCAATCTGTGTTTTGACTTGTATTCAGTTTTAATTACTGAATATCATTCTGAAGAAGGTTGTGTGGATTAAATTGTTCCTACAAGTGGAAATATGCACAAAATTAAATACACCATATAAGTAGAGACTAAAAGAGCAGATTCTTATATTTAGAAGAAATCAATGAGGAAGCTTAAATAAAGTTTATAAAGTAAAAAGTAAAAGCAGTAAATTTTGCTTTTCTGTTCGTTTGCTGTGAAAGTCAGCTGCTCCTATCCAAATTTAAAAATAATGCATCTACACTGGATACATTGATTTTTTTTTCTTCTGTGCCCTTAGTTTGTGAAGTTCATTACATAAAATTATTGAAGCTCAAAATCTGTGAGAGAGAGTCTGAAAATGTAACTGTAATATAACCAAGAGTACAACTAAAGTCTTAAATTAGGGGGCTTTTGCATGCGGCAGGGCTGCTGAAGCCTGGTTTGTTACAGAGTTGGTTCCTGTATTTCTTTAAGAACTTCCCCACTACAGAAAGTCAAATTTGTACTTCTCTTTTCCCTTTTACAACCCCTGCTGAGATAGAGCTAGTGTGTAGTCTGGTTAGTTCAGACTGCTTTGCCTGTGTATGCTTGCTTGAGCTGACCAGCTGCTTCTGCAAACGCAATACAAAACAGGTACGTTTTTGAGGCCTATAAATTGTTCATTACTTAGGATGATCTCTAACTGAAAAGCTTGCCATACAAGCAGGTATTTTCCATTTTGACATTCCTTGAGCTTCACTGGGAAACATTCAACAGCGGATTAGTCTGATTTTTGTGTAGTGATTCCTCTGCCTATAGTTTGACACGAGCTTTGCGATTGTATTGGCTTCAAAGCAGTGCATGTGTCGGCGGGCTTACACAAGACAGGCATGTAAATGGATTGTGTCCTTGTGTTAGGATTTTCCCCCTTTCCAGACTCTCCTCTTTCAACTAAGTCATGGTACATATAAGTGAGCATACATATGCCTAAGCTAAGCTTCTCTGGCTTTTCACCAATTTGAAGACTTTCTCGGAGCTATTGTCTTTCCTGTTTACATGCCAGTATAGACTTCCATGAGTATTAGAAGTTATGCTAATGCTTTTTAATAAGCTTTAGCAAATCAGCAGAGTTTCCTTCAGGATGTGTGGGGTTCTGCTGTCCCACAAGGTTGTGCCTCAAAGAAGAGGAAGGGCCACCTTTGCACACTGCTAGAACATCTCATCTCGCCTATCCTCACCTTTGCTGCAGAGCCCTGGAAATATGGCTGATTCCCACTCATTAGAAGACATGTTGAATTAGCTATGTGATGCATTTATGCCTCAAGGCGAGTTCCTTTCCAGCACACAGTGCAGGAAGATTCCAACTGAAGAGGAGAATAAAATTTTTATGAACTGGGACTTGAACACTCAAGTGCTGTAATATGCTTTCAGCTAATTTCATCTTTAAATACAGATAATGAATCCACTTTCAGATAAGAAGCATCATTCATTCTGTGTGAATGCAAGTATGTATAGAAAGGGGATGACTTACAATTTGGGCATATCTAGGAATTTTTTTTAAGATATGTGTCTATTTTATATATATATATATATATTTATATATATATGATTTAAACTGGATAGGTAAAGCCATAGTGATGTATTGTTTTTTAAATAATTTGGGCACTGAGCTGTGAAAACACTGATGAAAAACATGACTTAGGAAACCCTGTATAGTTTGTTACTGTAGGTACCTGTATCCAAGAAAAGCCTTTTTTTAAATGAGCTGGTGCAGTGATGTAAGGCAGTTGTGAAAGCCGTGTAGGGCGTGTTAAAGATCATGAAGTGCTGTAAAGCTTTTGGAAAAATCGAATCCCAAAGATCCACCTGACCTTTGTTCCCAGGCTCTTGCATGAGGCATCAGGCTGGAATTGGTCTGGGAACACCTGCATTTTAGAGTAGAAAATATAATAGTGTTTCATGGCAGTCTCATGATGCTGTTAAAAAAAAAAATACTAATTAAAAAGAAAAAAAAGCCCTTAATAAAAGCTGTTAAGAGTTCTGCTAAGTTCAGGTATGGGTAAAATAACATGCTTTATTTTGTCAATTTTGTCTGTATTATTTTATAGGAAATTTAACCCATCATTTACCCAAGTTTTTTAGATGCCAAATCTTTCCAGCAACCTGCTATGAAATGTCAGTTATTCCATGAAAGTATTTTCCCTCATATGGTGTATCACCAAGCCTTTGTCAAAATTCCCTAGCCTTATTGATAAGATGTAGTTTGCATGAGTTCAGTATGATAGTTTGCCACATTTTACTGACAAAATTTGCTTTTGTCCACTATGAGCAATGTAATCACATGGTCTCTAAATAGAAACCCCTATTACAAAATACAGTCGTTGCACCTGTGTCATCCTGTGCTGGTTTCTGAAAGCAGGGGATGGAATGGGTGTTCACAAATGCAGGTTTTCACTGCAGAAAACAGGAGTGTGAGCAAATGGCTGGTTTGCCAGTTCCGAACAAAAGCTCTCAGGCAGTGGCTGAGGTATGAAATGTTCAGATATTTAAAAAATTTAATTTTATTTTTTTAGTTTAAGTGTGCCCTTTGGAGAATCAGCATCTTTCAGGCGATGAAGTAACGGGTGGTGTGGTTTCCATTGCACACAGTTTCGCTGCAGTGGGGAGCTAAACAGAGCGGCTGGGAGGATTTAAGGGCTTTGTCTGATGGCTTTGGCTTTGCCTTTACCTCGGGAAGAGGCGGCAGGAGCCCTGTGCTCCCAGAGGTAATTGTGCACGGCTGAAACGCCCCCCACACCGATGTGCCTGTGTTTTCCAACAGCTGCAGGAAGCGATCAAGGCTGGCAAAGGTGTGACTTCTGCCATCGACCTCTGCCGCTGCCACGGAAACAGAGCGCTGGCAGCCCTGGAGCGATTCCCTCCCTCGGAGGCCAGGGACGCCTTGGCCAACATTGTCTGCGCTGTGACCAGGTTTCCCTGAGCTGCTGCTCCGGGACGAGCGTCTCTCCCTCCGCAGGTGGAAGCAACCCGGCGGGGACACCAGTGCCGCCTCCCGCCTCTGAGCACCTCATCCCATCCCGGCAGAGGAACGCGCGCTCGCTGCCGCCGCCACCAGCAAAATTCGGGAGAGGAAAGAAAAAAGGTCACAGACGGTTTTCGCTTGTCGTGCCAGAAGCGCACTTGAGGCTGCACCGGTAGAAATAATTAATGAGTCCCGTTTCCGTGACCTCAGCAAATGGACAGGAAATAAGGCGGTATTGATTGGGCAGCAGCGGGGACGGCGCCAGGGCGGAGGCCGGCGGTTTTCCTGCCAGAGGGAGGGATGCAGGGAGGGAGGGAGGGATGGAAGGGCGTGAAGATCCAGGTGTCACAAGAAACCCGCTCGAACCTGCCCAGAGAGAGTGAGCTGCCGAAGCCGGGAATTAACATTCCCTTTTCCAAGGGGAAGGGCAGTTTGGGGGATTAATGGGGGAAAATCCCTCTCTGTCTGCAAGCAGTTATGTCTCCTCACACTCTTTTTATGTATTCAAATGTAAAATTACCCTGTGCCTAATGAGTTCTGTATTTGAGAAACTTGCTGAGAAAATGTGTCAAGCATGGTAAGTAGGAGCTTTAAAATATTTAATCAAATATTAATTTGGCTCTGTTAAGGGAACTGAGTGCCTGGAGTTTATACTGTGCCTATGTAAAATGTTACTCTGGGTCAAAGAATGAGGTTTTTCCAACTCTTCTGGGGGAGGGAATATCCCTTCCTCGGATCCAGCAGTTTGTTTCAACAGAGTCTTACACAAAAGAATTTCCTATGTTTGTGACACTTGTGTTAATTTAAGCCAAATAAATGTTAATTTGTAAGGCTAGACATCAGCCTTTGGCAAAAAGGAAGCAGGAATGCTCCTCTGTGAGTAGTCACTGCACTGAATAAAATGCAGAAAATACTGGAGAAGTTTTGAACGTCAGTTGTTGAATTTTCAAGTCCAATTACAGATGGCTTATAAGGTGTATCAGAAGCCTGCAATTTGAGACCGTCTCTGTTTTGTTCATAGGAGATGATTTTTGTGGTTTGCACTCGTGCAATCTGAGAATGCCGTTGACAAGAAGGCTGAGTTTACATAAATGATCTAGATTGAGACTCAGCTACCTTTCTTCCTTCTGTGGTGTAATTACAGCCCAATCTGGAGACAGCTAGCACAGCAAACAGATTTCATTACATCCCTCACTCAAACACTAAGTGGAGTTATTTCTGTTAAATTCTCTCCTCCCTCCTTTTCCCCCTGTGCTCCCTCCCTGTCACACAGCTTGTTTGTCATAGATCAGAGTGTTGCATTCCACCAAATGCAAAATATAAATAAAAACTCTATCCTCTAAAAATATACTGAAAATACATCCTGTGTAATGTACATAATATTCTGTGTACATTCTGCCCACATTATACCATGATATTTTATGTATAATAAGATTGAGTCCCAATCTTTGTTTAGGAGCAGCATCCAGAACTCAGGACTCACTTTGTTCTGGAGAATGGCTCAACACCAGATCCCTTCTTACTTACACTTTTTCTCTTTCCTGCCCTGGCATTTTCTCTCTTCCCAAGACTCTGGAACTTCTCCCTGAGTTACTGTTGTTACTGCAGCAGGAAGGCTGAAGACAGAAGAGAAGCACTAAGAAGCATGGTTTTTTCAAGACAGTTACCCATTAAGTTCCCTGAAGTTGTAGTAAAAAACGTGCTTGAAAGAACTACCTAAGTTCAACCAGAGTCACATTTCAGCTTTCTTTGGCTCTTGTTTTTACATATTACATGAAGTAAGAGCCATTCTTCATCTTTTCTTTGTCTTACATCTGTGCTAATTGGTTCATAATTATTTAGGGCTGCAAAAAACTTGGGTTGCTGGAGATATTCTGAGTCACTTCACCTCAGCTGTGTGAAAGAAACACCAAACATACTGCAAAACTATGTACACCTCACTTATTTTTTCATGCAAGTACAAGTTTTTATTTGTACTTGTACCAATAAAAGGGAATCACCAAAAATTAATTACTTTTGGGGGGGGGGGGGTATTTTTATCACCAGAATGTTTTGATTGCTCTTAAGTAATTCAACCTTAATTTTAAAAAATACCAAACAAACAATGTGAATTGTCCCTTATCAATATTATCAAGTAATCTTATATTTAAGGTATTTGCCTGTAATTCTTCAGAAATTTTTGTTGTCTTGTTTCCTCCAGGTAAGCTACAAGCAAAATATTGTACTTGTCTGTCAGACTCCGGGTGAATTAGTCATTGCTGTGTACTAATGTACTCCTCACTCCTCATACAGTTTCTGAGCAATGTGTAACCTTAGGGCTGTTCTGGTCTGGTCATGGTCTTATTTTTGTCTCCTCGGTTCCTTGTCCTCACCTACCTCTAAAGCAGGTCAGGGAGAGGGAAGCCAGTGGACTGAGGAAGGCATTCACACCATTTACTTCAGTCACCCAGCTACTCAACCAGACATTCCTGGTGGCTGCTCCTCTGAACTTATCACCACTATGGAATTGCTGCACCATTCCACAGATGCACAAAATACAGGACAAGGTCCCAGCTGCTTTTTAAACCAAATTAAAATAAAAAAGTTATCCTGATCTACTGCGTCCCGCTTGTGACGGAGTTAATTTTCTTCGTAGTATCCTATGCAGTCCCATGTTTTGGATGTGTAACTAAAACAGCGTTGCTCACCCGCTGTGCTCAGCAGTGCTTGCACACTACCAAGGCTTTCTCTGCTCCTCACTCCAGCACCCAGTGAGGGGCTGGTTGTGGGCAAGGGGCAGGAGGGGGCACAGCTGACCTCAGAGATAGTCTGTGCTGTACAAGATCATGCTCAGTAATAAAAACTGGGGATGGGGAGGGGGGATGTTCCAGGAGTCTGTTGCTTGGGGACTGTCAAAAAACTGGTAGTGATTGCTTTTTCCTTGCTTGTTTTTCATGGTTTTGTTTTCATTTTTTCTCCTTTTATCTATTAAGCTGTCTTTAACTCAACCCACAAATTTTCTCACTTGCTCTTCTCTGGGGTAGAGTGTGGAGACACTTCTCTATCTGTTAATGGTTAGGGATTTTTAGAAGAATCTACTGAAACTGTGTCTTTTATTGGTGGCATCAATTTCAGTTTCCCACAATATTTTTGACCTTTAGGATTGTAGCCTCAAATTGTTCTAGAAACAGAAGTAGTTCAGTAAAAAGCTCTTTCTCTTCTCGTCTGAGGGTCTCCTTGCCCCCAATCATGCTCACTGAGCTGAAGCACCAGCAAATACCAGGGGGAAATAGACTTTAATCGTAAGGCACTTTATACTCTATATATAGACTACCTTTATATTCTTCAAATCTCCCTCACCTGCTTGTAAACACTCTTTGAATGATTTTGCATTTACTTTTAGTAAAGCAGCAAGTCATGCAAATACAAAAAACCCTTGTTTGCCTGCCTCTGGCCTCACACTGCCTCAGCTGGATAGAGAGGAATGCTGCTCCCTGCTCCTGTGTGCTGGGCACAGAGGGTGGGATGTACCACATTGAACTCAGGCATGTCTAACCCCAGATGTGCTTCATCTCAGCCCAGGAAATACCTCTATGAGGGACTGTATTCATCCTTTCTTTGTACAGAGCTAAAAACCCACACTACATCCCATGGTGGGGGCACTGGCTGAGCAGCTCTGAGGTGCTTAGCTGCTGTCCAACACAATTCTTTTTGGTATGCAGGATGGACACTTAGGGCTCAAGATAATAAGATGTTTTACCAGAGTGTGCTAGAGGGAACCTTTTATGCCTGTTCAGCTGTTGCTGGTCGCGATGTTGACTTACTCACTCTTGATGCAGGTTTATTTGTTCCCTTGCCCACTCTCTGTCTTGCTCAAGAGTAAACACAACAAATTGAGAGCATGTTGAAGGCTGGGTTTGTCTTTTGCAGTTTGCTGTGCTGTGTAGCACTTGGTTGTGTTTTCCCTTGGAGAACTATGATGAAAGCACTGGCCCTGAGCCTAATCTGGTATTTGGGCTGTGCATTGCTGCTGTCCCAGTACTTCGGGAACCATCTCGTGGAGATAATTAACAATTACACCTTTTCTCTCCTTTCCTCTGAGAGACAGTTTGTGGAGGAAACAACAGCACCTTCCCCTTCGCCTCCTGCAGGTTTGCTTTCCGCCTTGTTACAATGACTGTTCAGTATTTTGAACACTCCTGGGTAATCAGAATGTTCACATCAGTGTGTCTCAAGAATCTGTACCCAGCTTTTCCTAGGATTAACTGAGTATTTAGGAATATCACACAGGGATGTGCCCTGAGGTTGTGTGGTCATGGGTGGTGAGGTATCTAGAACAGTTTTTACCTCTGATGGTGTGGCACCTGACTGCCAAACAAGTGCAGAATCCTGAAAAGGCGACAGTACATTTGAGAAAAGGTGCCCTGGCTGTGCTAAAGCGACACAACTTCTCACGCTGTGCTGGGCCTGGCCTAACACTGCCGAGAACTCTTCAGCACCCTTAGAGGGCAGAGATGGTCTCTGTGTCTGAAGATGCACAGAAAACACCATGGCTAAGCCAGACACCCACCTCTCAACTCTTATCAGTTACCCCTACAGTCACAAAGAAACAATGGAGGCAGAAGTAAATTGCCTCAGTCAGGGAGAAAGCTTCTCCCAAGAGGGAGCAGGAGGAGGATTTGGAGAGGCAGCCTGTTGCGCAGCAGAACAGTCACAAGAACAGGAGGGGAAAGAGAAATCATGAACAAGGCAGAAATCATCAACTCTTTATCCCTGAGTAAGCTGCAAGATATACATAAATATTATAGCCATCAGCCTGGTGAGCTAATTATCACCTGGCTGCTGCAGTGCTGTGCTACTGGAGCCAACTGTCAGGAATTAGAGAGCAAGGCAGCCCAGCAGCTGGGATGCCTCACAAGGGAATGGGGGATCAACAAAGGATTGGAAAAGGAGCAAAAATCAGCAGCCTCTGGAGGCAGCTTGCATTGAGTGTGAAGAAGTATCCTCTTGAAGAAGTTCTTGCAAACTATTAAAGCAAGAGTGGACAAGCACTGAGAGTATCCAGTCTCTGAGGGAGTTAGCAGTGGTGGAGGTGATCTACGGCAGCCGGGATAACAACCAGGCATCTGAAGACCCAAGTGAAATCCAGTGCCTGTGGTGCATGCAGTGGAAGTTTGTGTGGAGCACAGTCACCATATGCCAGCACCTGTGCTCGTGACTTGGCCAGACATCAAGGCCCCAGCTGTGGGTAGATTGGCCAGCCTGCTCCAGCAATTCAAAGAGAATCTCCCACCCACCCCTGCAGGCCTGTGCCTCAGCTGGGGAGGGACTCCCAACAGGTTCCAGCTATTCAAAGACTTCCTCCTCCTCCCCACCAGCCACCATCCAGGCTGACAAAGGAGCTGTTTTCTGCTCGGGGGGAGGTACCATGTGCACATTGGTGTGTCACCCTGTGGTTCTGTCTGCATTATCTCCATGAGGACGGCATGGGGTAGTGGGATGCCTCAAAAGTGGAAGCTGGGGTATGTGAATTGTGAGGAATTTGGTGGCCAAAAAGGGCCCATACAGGAGAATTACCACTCTGGTTGCTATTGAGCAGTTCCCCAGCAGCGCAGAAGGACTGATACTGCCTTTGACCCCAGTGCGGAACTTCTGGTTAGCAGAAAAAGGATCAGGTAATGAATACACCATGCAGGAATTGAGGGGCCCTGCCTCTGGCCAGGGAAGGAAAGGGATTTCCAGGTTTATTTGAGTGCATGGATTTGATGGCCTGGCACACCTGATCAGCTGGCTGTGCTTCTCTTAATGTAGCCCTCCATGTGCCTTGCCTTATTGGCAGGAAAGAATGCACACGTGGCCCATATTTGACCTAGTGTTGAACTTGACAGTAGTTGCTAAAAGATTGAAAAGCTCTTTTTGGTTTAATGGAAACATTAAGGAGGCATTCTCTGGAGCTGCTGGGGAGTGCTTCTTGCCCCAAGCAGTGCTAAGGATGCCAGACCAGTGTTCTCAGGGGTACACCTGCTGGGGAGATCTCCCCGTGGCTTGTTCTTCCGAGCAGTATTTGAATTTTCATCAGTACAAAAGGCTAACTCAGGCAATTGTGCCATGCTGCAGATTTGTCAAGGAAGTGGCTTCTGGGTCAGAGCACTGGCTGCCACGACTCTCGTCAGCTACTTCAATCTCACAGAAGAGTGAGGCATCAAACTTTTTTATTCTTTGTAGTCTTCAAAGTCTTTTACCTGCACAGTGTCTTACCAAAAATAAAGAGCTAAAGCTTTTCAGTCTCTCAAAGCAGTTCAAAGGAAAGAATATTTCCAGTTCTGAAAGTCATCTGTTCTGACGGTCTTTGAATTAAATTATCCTTTTTTGTTCCACCTTTTGGAAACCAATCCCTAAAATGCATTAATTATTTACATAATTAGCATTCACGTGTTTCTCTTTTAGGCTAAGCCTGGTTTTCTAAAGCTAAGAGAAAGTGGCCACTAAGCTAAAATTCGTACAGCGAATTCCTTTAAAATAAACAGAAAGATAAAGTACAGAGCTTGCTCTGAGTTGACAAGAGGGTGACAAACAAATTGGCACCGATACACCAAAGCCTCCTGCAGTCCCCTTTGTCCAGCCCCTCATGCCTTGACTCGTGCGTGCCTCTGCCCGCAGCTCCCGGCCTTCTGCCGTATTCCCGGCCCCGACAGCAGCCGCAGAATGCTCGGGCTCCCCCCTGTGTAGGAGATCCCTTCTCTGCAGTGCGTGAAGTTGACTTAAATTCATGCCTGTTTGCAAAATGCTTTAGTCGGTGTGCCTCTCTTGAGGCGAGGCAACCTTTTTCTCCAAAAGAGAAAGAGCAACAAGACGGTTTACCTGCTAAACTGGAAAGCAGCGTTCTACCCACTTCCCGTGGTGAAATTGCAAGTCTTCTGCAGGAGAAAAGAGGGATCACATCATACAAGAACATTCCTCTTGGCTAATAGTGACAGGCAGGTGTCCACTGATAACTGAAACAGTAGTTCTCAGATTTATCTTTTTAAAGAAATTTCTATATTAAATTCCATTTGAGGCATATTTTGATATATTGTGTAGGAGAACTGCAATTTTGCAGCAACATTATAAAAAATCTTATTTTGACATTTCCTTCTTTACCCTACTCCACTTTGTCTTCCTCCCTTCACCCCTTGCCCCAAATATCAGATTGAAAATACTCTGCTTTATTATTAGAACAACGCTCATCATTTTTAGTTTTAAAATTGTACACAGAAGTATTTTACTTGAAACAAAAACAATATCTTAAAACTAGACTTTCTATACCTTAAATGACTACCACAAATGACTGGCCTCAATTGCAAGGTTCAAATCTTAGCAGTTATTAAATATCAAATTCTAAAAATTAAATGTTATGCAGAAGCCATTAGAAAAATCTCAACAAGTACCAAGAGATTAGGTTATTTTTTTTTTTTCCCTATAAAAAGATATTAACCCTTATTTTAAAAAGCTTTACTCACTGCAGAGGAGCATGATGGTTTTTCTATGTGACCAGCTTATCCAAAACACAGCGTGGTTAGGAAATGATGCTTTTTTCCCCTCTTGGCTAGTTTTGATGAAAGCTCTCCAAGTTGCACATTGTGTCTGAACATTTCTTCATTCATAGCATGTGCCCATCAAAAACTGTTTTCTGTTTGCAGCATTTTAGCTGTACTATTTATAAGCTCGTTGAACAATGCTACTAGAGGCTGTAAAAGGTGTGTATTTCATATGCAAATCACTACCAATAATTTTCGACAATTATACTTAGTTGCTTGCATCATTATTTTCATAAAAATGGGTTTAGAGGGAGAACATTACAGAAAAAAATGTCTGTATTGGTAAGATTTATTTTTAATCAAACAATTTTATTTATATCCAAAGTATAAAAAGTGTGAATGTCCCTACCTCTGCTCACATTATATAAGACCACAAGCAATATACATGGCTTTTAGATGGAATATGCTAAGATATCTTTGCAGAAAAATAAACAGGGTTTAAACATCTAGTATCTCTTGAAGATGACTGATGCTGCTAAAAGTGGTCACATTGCTAATAATTAGAAATATTTCTTACATAAACTTTTATGAAAAGTAATTGCTTTCAATCACATTCTATTGTAGTAATCCAAGCAGGTGGATTTTTTCTTATTGTAAACCCAGGTCCCCACCGCTACAGTTTTTATTAAAAATTCAGTCCAGATTGAATTTTCACCAATATCAAAGGGAAATTTCTGTTGGATGAAATGCATTCACCCTTTAAATTCATGGTTGTTCTCAAAGGCCCTGCTGTAGGGTATGACTAGGTTATACTAGATAGGTTATAACTAGGGCATCGAGTAGCCATGAGCCAGAGATCCACATTAATGCAAGTTCAGAAGGGAAGATTCCTATCCACCCAAAGAGCAAGGTTCAGGAGTAGCTTCCCAACAGTAGTGAGGGTAAAGACCGAGTATGGGGAATCCCTGGCTGCTTCTAAGACAGTGACTATTTTTTGTAAAAAGGACTGTATAATATGTTGGCCATGACAGAAGAAGCTGGACCTCAAAAAACCTTGAAAGGCTGTTTCAGTCAAAATATTCTTTCTCCATATAATGGGCAAGATATGGAACTGAGTGTTAAGCACACGAAGGAGAGCATGCTGTTTGCACTTGGCTGGGAGATGTGGACGTCTTTAGGAGAAAGGACTTTCCAGGCTGTATTTACCTTTTCTGGATGTAAAACAGAACTGGGCAAACACACCTTTAGGGGATAAATGTTTGATCCTTCAGAGTTAGTTATGGTGTCAATAACAGGATGACTGTGCATTAAGTGAGCATTACTTCTTTTTAAATGCAAAGCTGTGAAATAGCTCACAATGGCGCAGTTCTTGGCTGAACTAACACAGAGTAAAGAGAACTGTGATTTCATTGCCAAGAGATTAAAAGAGGCTTATGCTTCCAAGAGTGAAGTTGCTCAGATTTGTCAGTTTTTAAACAGTTATGGATGCAACTGATGTCTAAGTAAACTGCTGCAGCACAGAAGGAGAATTTAGGTTGCTCACTGGGTTGAGTTACTCTATTCTTGAAGCTCCTTTACATTTCTGTTCTGCTCTTCCACTTCAGCTTCGATCTGGTTTTTATTTTAAGCTTTTATATAAAATTCTTCTTCCATTGGTGCTCAAGTGTTACATATCTGCTGTTTTGCCAGGACACTCTGGTGCTACTTCAGGCTAGAAAAGGGTTTTCTTATAATGAGTGTTCATTTTTTGGAAACTTTTTCTCTGTGAGCTAAACTCTTAAGATTTCCAACCCACATGCACTTGGAGATGAACCGTCTTGTTTTAAAATCCAAAAATGCCATTTATATATATTCTCTATTTTGAGATCCTTGATTCAGCAAGCAACACAATTACATCTTGCCCATCTCTGTGAAGTCTAGCTAAACACCAAATTTTGAAGTTTCCAGTGGCATCTATCATTATACCTAAGAACAAGAAGCAGTGTTGCTATAAAATTTAAAAAAAATCCCCAGAGTGTCGTGTAAAAATTGTGGTGGCATCTATCATTATACCTAAGAACAAGAAGCAGTGTTGCTATAAAATTTTAAAAAAAATCCCCAGAGTGTCATGTAAAAATTCTGTTTCTTGAGGAAAAAAAAAAAGCAAAAAAAAAAGCAAAAAAAAAAAAAAAAAAAAAAAAAAAAGCAAAAAAAAAAAAAAGCAATTATATTAACTGGCACTCTAATCCAATGTTTCCCAACTAGTGTAGTATTTTGCTGGCAGAACCCTCCAACAATGCTTGCAGCCACAGGAAGTTTAAAAACATAAATAAAGTTCAGTTGTCTGCCACTGTTCGTCTCTGCCTGGGTTACAGCAATGTATGGATATTGCCCGCAGCATGTTACTTGTTCAGTATTGTTGCCTGTGGGCCAACAGAGGTTCCAGATATTCCTGTGCAATGTGTCCATACATGTCCTTTCAGTCGGACTGGCTGTGAAGAGCATGAAGGTATGCAAAGTTTGTTATCAAGTTGCTTTATTTGCCATTAAATATTTTCGTTTTATAAACTTTGAATTGCAGAACGCATTTTACTGCAAATCAGATGAGTTAATGGGACCAGTTTTTTAATGGTGCCTTTCAGATGCTTTTATTTCAAGGCAGAAAATGTTGGAACCTGCATTCTTTTTTTTTTTTTTCCCTAATATATTCAGTCTCTTTGAAGTTTATTTATATCAAATACATGCCTAAATAATTTGAGGTGATTCCAAGCTGCCTAATTTAAGTATCTGCCCGATTTGGGTGAGTGAGTGCCTGACTCGTGGCACCGCTGGAGTTCCGAGTCCAGCCGGACACCCGCGTCCCCCCTTGCCGTCCCTCTAGAGGGCAATCCTGCCCGTCCCACCCAGCCCAGCTGCGCCGAGCCAGCCCGCAGGAACCCGCAGGAAATACGAGACTCCATCCACTTGGCCGTCCCCAGGGACAAGCACCCTTTCAGCAAAGGCTGGAACACATTGGGGTTGAGAAATTGCAGTGTAATGCAGAGAGCAGCCGCTTGGCTCCGGGCTGCCTGGCGAGAGCGGCACCTCCCGTGCCGGCTGCACACACAGCGTGGCCAGCAGCGCAGGAATCGCTGAAAGTCAGCCCGAGAGCAGCACAGAGGAGTCCGGTTACCGGCGTGGGCTTGTCTTTCTGCACAAGGGGCTTGTTTGCTGATTAGGGTCTTAACATAAAAGGTATATAAGTTTCAAGGAGCTGGCTCCACACCCCGCTGTTTCTCATCTCCTTTCCTTCCGGGCTCCATAACTCTTGTGTCTGGCTGCACAGTGGCCTAGTTTCAAGATGTGGTGAAGTGATAGACGATGTACTCATACCATAGCAATACTTTTTACAGAATGAAACTGCCAAAATTAGTTCCTGCTGAAAGTGCTTTTGACATTCCATGCCACATCTCTGCCTACTGAGTGCTGATGTAGGCTATTGCAAAGATCCACAAGAAAGAAACCTTGCTGAAGGTTTTGAGTTGGATTTGAGTTTGATTTGCTTATCCCAAATGTTTGCAGCACAGGAAGCAAAAAGGCTTCTAAATTTAGGTTCATTCTTCTGCTCCTTGTCATCGTACCAAGCACCAGCACACTGAGCTGTTCTGAGTCCCAGCTCAGGGACAAGCACTGCCAGCTCTGCCACCTCCCTGCCAGCCACCATGGCTCCTCACCCCTGCCCAGGGGAATCTCTAGCCGACTGGATCCTTTGAACTAACTCAGAGAAGGCATTCTCCGGGGAGGGCTGGCACCTTGGAGTTTCTGCAGGTAAAGGTCTAGGGACCTGCCTTAGCCCACCCTTAGAGAACTCCATACAAGTGCAAACAGTGCTTTCAGCTTCCCTGGGGTTCTGAGCACATCGGTGTTGGTGACTGAAGTCTCCTGCAGTTTGCTCAAGTCAGTAATGGCTCATTGTATTCGAGGGCAGTGGTGATTTTTTTACTGAAGAGTTCTCTCGCTAGAGCACCACTACTCCCCTCCCCGGTGACCTGGAATTTTTCACAGATTGCCGCAGTGTCACAGAGTGGCTTTTGAGCCAAAGGCATAAAGTGGGGGAAAGATGAACATTTGAATAAATGGCGTGTATAGCACAAGTTCAAATGGTGAAAAGAAATGGGACTTGTCTGGCTGGGAAGCCAATCTAAGCTTGCTACCTGCATTGCCTGGAGACAACTTGGCTCGCTCCCTTTCCATTGAATACTGTTATTGCAACAATATGCTCGTGCTACTTTGTGCTTAGCCGAGGCCCTTCAGGTCTCCTCCTGGGCTTGAGTCCCTAGTAGCTACAATGCCTCAGGCCAGCACTATAGAGCAGAAATGAGGTGGAGTTCAAACTGGCAAGGTATTTTCTCAAGGGCTCTGAAACTGAGTTTGGGATTCCACTGGCTTGTTCTTGCCTTATGGTTGCCTTTCCTTAGCCCCACCAAGTAAAGCGTTCAAGTAAATCCATCTGAGATCTAGCCCTACTGAGCAGCTGGGCCGGCTGTTAAAACACGGCACCCTTTAAGAAAAGCCTCAGTTATCCTTACAATAAAGGAGGGGGCAAACCATACCATAAACTTGGGTGTTCATAGCGCTAACAGGCTCGGAAAAGTTCGCGGGTAGTGCTCTTTATCTCCAAAGAGAGAATGATGCGCTAACTGCAGAACACTTGTCTTGCTAATAAATGTATCTTATCCTTATCCTTGGAGTGATTCATCGGAGGAGTTACAGTGCTGGTAGTTCCCGCTTTTAAGCGCTCCTTTTAACAGCTGTCTATCAACAGCAATAATAAAAGGAGCAGTCAAAGTTAAAATCAACAAACTATTATCTGTTAGGATTATTCATGGATATGACACTGTAAACATACCAAAAGTCCCAAATGCTAAATTTAGAAGAGCGACATAAGTGGAAGAACAAAATTTTAGAGAACTGCATCTAAAGAAAGCGCCAAAAATCTGAAATGGTGAGGATTTTTTATTTTAAGAGGCACTCTTTGTATTGTTCAGTTCAGAGGAAACAGCATGTGACTAGCAAAGTGCTGAGCTATTTATGGGGCAGATTTATCTGAGATTTTTGTCCAGTTATTTCTCAGTCGACTTACATGTCTTTGTATTACTTTTGAATAAAAAAAAAACCAAAAAAAAATTAAAAAAAAAAACAAAAAAACGTTTGAAATAACAAACTTAAGGTTTATTTATCAGTTACATTCACGGCACTGCTCAGAGCTCATGAGTTTTACCTTCACATTTACTTGCTGCTTGCACAGTGCGTATTTGCCTTGTAACTTCTATCGGATACATCTCCCATGCTGCACAGAATCCAGCATCCTTCACGGCAGCATCAGCCCTCACCTACTTATTTTATAATAAGCACCTTTTATAAACATCTTTAGACTGAACTTCTTTTACTCTGGAGAAAAAAACAAACCGTAAAGCAACTACAACATAATTAGAGCACTTGGCTGTGTACTTTTATTAACAGCAAAATTAATCTATTTATTAGGAATGGCAGCACTGGCCGAGTTCACTGTGTAAGTAAAACATTTCACGCAAAACTGCCAAGTTCCAAAGGTGTGTTACATATAGCCAAGAAAACAAAACTGCTAGAACTGGCCATAGGTTACAAAACCAGACTTCGCTCTCCCACTTTTTTTTTTTTTAAATTATTTTTTAATCTTTGGGAAACGGTTTGGTTTTCTACAAGCTGTTAGTCGAAAGGGCACGTATGATTTGGCAGACTAATGTAATATCTTATGTGCTCCTGTCAATTTCAGGGAAGATAAAATCTACAAGGATACTTAATTAAAAAAGAATGCGATGTCTGTTTTATAAATCACTGCTGCCATCTGCCCCGCAAACGCGGAGCATGGAAGCGGTCTTGTGTTTAACCAGCGTGGGAAAAAGCCTGGATCTGAATTAAACCAACTTACTGAAGTAACTTTTTTTTAAAAGTACAGGCTTAAGCCTAACGCGGCACCAAACACCGGCGTTTCCTACTTGGCGCTATGCACAGAAACCCGCGTTAAGGTCACATAAAGGCGGGCGGGCAGCGCTCCCACGGGCGCTGCCAGCTCCGGGCATGCCGGGGGCCGGAGCCTGCCGGGCCGGGCAGCGGCTGCGTGCGGGTGTCACAGCCCGTGTGTGCGAGGAGCTCTCGGCGCGTCCCCCAGCTCCGCCCGCAGGGCTGCCCCGGGCTGACCCGCGGGCACGCCGCCGTGGGGACGGATTTACGGCATCGGTGCGGCCGCGGCCGGGGTCTCGGGAACCGCCGGGCGACCTCTCCGCCGGCCCGGCCGGAGCCCGGCTCTCTCTGGGGATGACCCGGATCCCCCCGGTTTTGTCGCAGCCTGGCGGTGGCGGTGGCGGGACGCGAGTGGCGGGTGGGTGTTGGGAAGGCGCGCGGGGGGATGCGGGACCGTGTGCCCGCGCGCGGCCACGGAACCGCGCGCGTTCCCAGTGGCAGCGCCGGGGAGGGCGGGGGGTGGGGAGCCAGGGGACGGGGGAGGAGCGGGCCGCTCTCCCCCCCACCTCCGCTCCCTCCCTCCCCTGCCCCTGCCCCGGGGCGGCGGGTGGCGCTGGCCGCGGCGGGTCGGGGCTCGGTGTCCTTGTGCGGAAATGACACACGGTCCCGTCACGTCACGCGAGAGCGCAGCGCGCGGACCCTCGCACACAAAGAGCGGGGGGGAAGCGCGGGCTCCAGCGGCGGCCGCTCCAGCCGCCCCCGCCGCCCCGGGGCTCCCGTGGCCCCGCGCGGAGCAGAGGTAAGTCTCGCTGCCGCCGCTGGTGAGGACGGGCGCCGTTCCACGCACCCCACGGCGAGCGGGGAGCGCCGCCCCGGCGGGGGGGACGACAGGGAGCGGGGGGGGGCAGCGGAACGGTCACGCCGCCGTCACCTCCAGCCTCACCTTAACCCCTTCCCCCTCCTCCCCCGCGCGCCGGCCACATAGATCCGCCCGGGCAGGGTTCGGACCGGAAGCACCAACCGCCGCCTCCGCCTCGGGCTCGTGGGTCTGACCGCGGAAGCGGCCGCGGCCGCGCCGCGTGCGGGGCGCGCGGGGCGTCCCCGGCCGCGCCCGGCCCCGCCACGGCCCCGCCCGGGCACCGCCCCGCGGCTTCGCGGGGCCACGCGTGCCCCCGGAGCCGGGGCCGAGGTCGGGGTCCCGCCTGTCCTATCATACACGGCGGGAGGAGCGGCGGGCGGTGGTTGCGCTGGAATCCGTGTCGGTCCTTGCTGGGTCGCGCTCTGAGGGGCCCGGTGAAGGGCACTGCGGGGGAACGGGCCGCCCCTGCCCCGAGCGTCTCCCGGCAGGTCACCCGCGGCTTCCCCTGCCCGGATCGCCCGCTGCCTCCGCCCCGATCGCCGCCCGCATCCCCTGCCCCGGTCGCCCGCTGCCTCTACCCTACTTTTCCCTGCGGTGTGTCCACACAGCCCTTTGTAAATAGAAGGGAACAAACTCTGAACCAGCAGAATGCGAGCCGGCCGCAGGCCAACAGCCATGTGACGGCTCCCACATAGCGTTGACGCAGTCCCAGAGTTTTTTTGGGTTGAAGTGTGAGTAGGGTTTGTCGCTGCCGCCTATAAACACAGTGTATGCCTGACCCATGGGGCAGAGACATCTAAGCAGGGAAAGAGAAACCTTTTCCCTGTTTCCAACTTTAATGATTTACATCTCATAAAACAAATAATTACCCGTGCGTGCTCATACATTTTCTTATCTTCTCCTAAATCAAACTCAGCATTGGACCAACTGAATTTTTATCTTTGCTAAGTATTGTCATAGGTTAGGTAAGTTCAGTGGATAAAAATAAACGGGAGGTGAATGCAGTTTGGAGGAGAACTTAAACTGCACAAAGTTCAGATGGAACAGTATTTTAAAATAAAAAGAGAGTGAGAGGGAAGAGAGGAAAGCAAAACATTTTTAACAGACCAGTGGAAAACACGTGGTTGAAGAAAAGACAAATTCATGCATTACTGCTGGAAATAAACCAGGTTAGTGTTTTGCTGACCCCTGCAAGATTAAATTGCTGTTTGGTAAAAGTACAGAGGACTTCAGTTTTAGGCAAGTTGTTTTAGGCAAATTGTGAGAAAACTGAGAAGAGTGATTTTGGTTTGTTGGGATTTTTTTTTAAATTTACTTAATCTGCATATTTAATTAAAATGAAATATGAAAGACCCAAATTAAAAACCCTCTTAGATGCCCTCTTAGTCCTACTGGAAAAATACCCTTGTTGCAGGCTGGCTTCAGTGGAGATTTGAGACTTCATGTCCTGCTTTACAAGGCAGCAAAATGGGTTTTCAAAATATGAAAGTATAGGGATTTTTATTGTCTGTAAGAGTAGTGCTTCCAACAACATCTGCTGGTTACTTAAAATCTTTTTCTTGGTAGTTTTAGAACTTACTGTTCATGTATTTGTAATCAGAATGCTTGTAATGTTGGAATACTGTTTTCTACAGTACTTAATATTACAAGTGTCAGTACTAGATATCAAGAACAAATTTTATTGAGAAACAAGGCTGCAGCACCCTATTACCTCAAAATGGATAGAATAGAAAGCATTTGCTTTTAGTATTTCATATACCGTCTACTTGCATTTTGCTCTTTGCTCAGTTAAATGAGGCAACATTCAGATCTCAGTTTCTTTAAGATGAGTGGTCAGTTTCAAATAAGCTACCTTGTTTTTGTTTGGTAGCGTTTTTTTAATTGAGGTGATTTCAGGTATTGGACTTCTTCTACCCTCTGCTTCTTCAAAATTTATAAGGCCTTGTCAAAATTATGTAAAATTTGTAGTCAAATCACTGGCCCATAGATCTGAACAAAAGCCAAACATTGCCTCTAAGAAATACATTTTCCAGCTTAGTCTTGGAGTGGTATTTATGTCTAATTTAGTTGAGTTGAATTTGTATTGAATTGTTTTTTACAAATCGGAGGAATAAAATCTACCCTGAGGATAATTGCAATATTGAAATTATTGAACCCAGCGCTACAGCTGGGAAATAAAAGATGCAGATTACTTGGCACCCAAAGCAGAATGCAGAACTCGCTGTTCTCTAGGTTTGCTTCTCAGCCCAGCAGGAGAGCTTTCCAAGAGAGCCTGGAGAGCAGCACACACCCTGAACAGGAGGCAGCTCCTGGGCAGCCTGAGCAGCGGGCAGACGCCTCCAGTCCTCTTTGACTCTGGGACTGTAGGGCTGGGTGTTGGGAATTGTTATTTCTCTTCATTATTTCCAACTGTTCTATAGGAATCAGTCTTCTAAAACATCACGAGGGACAGAGTTCCACACTGTTGCCAGGCACTTAGAGCAGCACTCTGCTCACCTGCTGTGTGGAATGGGACTGCTTCCACCTACCCACACCTGCTTTCAAGGCTCTGGACTTCCCATGGGAAGCTTTGGTTACTTTCTGTGGTTCACCCAGTGCATGTTAGGAAATACAGGCAGAGAGTCTGAGACAGGGAGCAGGACAGACACTTGAGTGTTCACTGAGATTAATTGATTATTCATTGTCACTTGCTGAGAATGAATAGATGTACAGTGCTTTTGATTGGCTCTGGATAAATCATACTCTAGTTGCGTAGTGTAATACCATTGCAGTTTGGTGATAAAATCCTGTTACAGGATGGTATGTGTAAGAGGAGGTGCTAATTTTGACTGTTAAACAGCAGTTGAATGTACACGTCTTGTAAAATTTAGCTCATCTCCTTAAAAGATCAGCTTTTTTTTTTTGTGTGTTCCTCATTTATTTTACTTTATTAGGATACCTATGCTGTAAGAGGGGTGTTGTATCTTTCACTGCATACTGAAAGCTAAGGAAACTGAGCAGTTTATTCTGCCTATGTTATCAAGCACATATTTAATGTGACTGGCAAACATGTATGTCTTAACATTTGCCCAAAATGTAGAACAGTTGACCTCTTCAGAAGCAACACTCAAGAACACTTTTCATTATGACCTGAGTTTTATATATGAAGCAATGTACCACCATGAGGCTTTAAAGGGAATAAACTTAATACACAATGTCTCAATCCCTGTGTTTTTAATAACATTCTTGTAGCCAGTAATGAAGAATTAGGGACATTCCTGCCAACCTACATGAAGAAGCTAAAATGCTTGGTGGGACGATGTTGCATCCAAGAAGCAACTTCTACACTTTTTCCATGTATTAGGGAACTGAACAGTACAATGTTATATGAGGAGTTAAATTCTAAACAGCAAGCTTCTGTAAAACTGATAATCATCATTTTTCTTGTTATTATTTAGTATCTTGTTTAAGGTAGTGATTAATTTTCATTTATGATCACCATTAAGGGTGATGAAATCCAAGTTGGTTTCCACACGCAGCATGTGTACAGTTTTATAGTTTCCTGTGTGGTTTTCACACTATTTTTTTTCATTTGTCAGAACTCAGTACATTAGATATGGGAGTTCAAAGAGTACAGAGTTACTCTAGTTACAAACAGCAGGATAGCAGTATTTTTTTCTGGTGGAATTTTTTTGTTCCATTTTAAAGTCAGGATGTGAAAATTATCAGTCAGGCTTTCTTTAAGAATGGTTGCAAAGGCAGAGAACTGCCTTCATGTTACAAGATGAGCAGGATCTTTTCTCCCTGTGTTGTGCCTTTATAATGGTCAAAATCATAAGAGGGTTTGGGAAAGCATCTTCCAAGGCAAACACATGAGTAATTGTTAGGTGGTAAACAGGAGGAGGAGAATGCACATTATGGAAGATTTAACTTACGAATCAGTTAGGATTCAGTTCTGTTTTGTGTATCAATAACTAGATACACCTTATGCTACTTTTAAGTGGCATTAAATATGCATTATACTAGATTATATGAGACTGAAATACATTCTGAGTTGCAATTTCTTCCCTTACTCATAAAATCTGTTGTACCCCAGTGCTTTAAATCCTTAAGACTTCAGTGCGTATTTTGGGTAGGTGCATTTTTGGTAGATGGTTCACGTGTTCTGTTCTACATGCAAAAGCAGTATCAGGGTGGTTGTTAACACTGAATGCGCAGAGAAACATTCCAAACCCTTGTTTTTGAGGTGTTTTTCCATGCTTTGGAACTCCCAGCACTGCCCTGTGCATTGAGCTTCTCTATTAACCATGGGTAATACCATTTCAATATGGAATGTCGTTACCAAAATGATACAACAGTGCAGTTAAGTGTCATGACCTGGTACATTTTTGGAATAGAGGCAGATGTCTAAGCAAGAGTAATTGAAGTAGGGAGTGTTAAGTCCCTTCATTGAACTGTCTTGTTCATTGCCTAGTCTGATGAGAGGGGAGAGCAGGATCTGTGGGAAGGGAATTTGTCCAATAGTGACAGACAAGGTGTTCCAGGACTCCTCTTCTTTCCCTACTCCCTTGGATCTTGCTGTTGATGTAGCTGTAGGTGTTTGGTTTGTTTTGGAATCGTTCTTCCAGAGGAAAACAGAAAACAGGATGCAGTGCAGCATCTGTCTGTATCCCAGCAAGAGAAAGCTGCCAAGGCTGGTTGCTCTGCCAGTCACCGTTGCAGGCGTGGGTTCCCGACTTCAGCACAGAGTGTTCACTCTTTCCTGGAACTTGCTAACAGCTGTCCTCTAGATAGCATTGAGTAATTATTAGGCTGAGGATGATAGGTATATTTATCTTACGTTTTGAAAAAAATACATATAAGATTGAAATATGTTTTGTATACTCAGCATGACAGGGAACAACTGTTGGATGTTTGCTTTACTGTATGCATTTCTTACTCAATTGCTTTTTGCAGTATTTGGCCCCAAGATCTTTTAGACTTTTTTTACTCCAGCTTTGCTTATTCTCACAGTCTGGGCTAGAATGCTACCTCAGAACAGACTTTGACACTGCTACCTCTTTTAAAGAGGAAATAATTATTATTCGTAAGTACTGACAAACAATATTTTAGTGAATATTAAATGTTTTATCATTAGTGAACTTGAAACAATCAACAAAATTATTGTTAATCTTACATATACAGGCATGCATGCACAGACACAGTCAGCAACAGATACAGGCTTCCCCCCTTTCCATAAATCCTAATATCCTGTGGAAGTGATGATGCCTTTGCTCTGTTGGTGCCTCTTTGTTGGCTCACTAGTCACTCATGGGTCCACTGTGATCCAGATTTGAAGCGAGACAGTGGAATAAATAAGGTCTCATTAAATAGCTGAACCAAGCCAGTGGCTTGATGATATGAGGAGAGATTTTAATTCCTCCTTTCTAGCCCAGACCTTGTGCATACTCCTGAGCTGGGCCTTTTATCTCTGAATTACAAGGAAAGTGACCCAGGAAAAAAAGAAGTGAGTTGATTTCTGACAGTTTATCAAGATGGAAGGTTAAGGTGGGCACCCATGCTTGACCAAGGGAGCAGGTGGGGCTGCAAGGCAGGGAATCAAAGGGACAATTGAATCCTGTCTCTTAACAGAAGCTGTTTTATGTTTGATGTGCTTCATTTTCTCAATACCAGAGTTCTTACAAATCTCACAAAGACAGGAAACTAGATAAGGAAAGAGATTATTACTAGGGCTCTCCCAAAAATGAAAAAAATTGGAGTTTGTGCTTTTTTTTTACACCAGAGATCTCAGGTATGGAACACAGTATTCCTAGGCTTCATTGGTTCTGACACTAATTTTGACTATTCACTTTTAATTATATTCTGGCAGTTTTCAGATTAAAAAACCTAAAAAGTTAATGCTGTATTTCAAATTTGTGAAACAATGTTTTAACTCAGTGTTATTTGACCTGAATGTAGGGTGGCTTTGGCCTTCCTAATATTTCCTTCAGAAAGTTAACTGTTGTTTTGCTTTAATTTTCACTTTTTTACCAGTGTTAAAGAGTGGCTCTTCAGATACTCACTTATCTTCTCCTTTTAGTTTGATTTTTTTTCTCTGATAGAAATTTTTCTAAAGTGTTCTTCCTATTTGAATAGTAGTAATAGCAGGAATTAGAAAGAAAATATAATTCCCTATATTCCCTCCTAAATATTTTGTGTTGTTTCATCCACTGCCACCTTTTAATCTTTTCTTCTGACTTTGTGGTTAACATTTTTTACTGTTTTGCTCTGATGAGGCAGTCTAGGATTATATGAAAAATCATTTTGGTCTCAATTTTAGAATGTTCTGTAGCAATATTGATAGATTTGCTTACTGTCACCTCAGGCTCTCACAAAAAGACTGTGTGTCACGCTCCCCGAGTACTGACATGTGTTGGTCTTGTACCACAGCCCTCAGAGCCACGCCTAGTGCAGCATGGAAAAGTGCAAGGAAGATGCAGGCAGTAACTATCAATGTGTGTGGGATATCAGGGCAAAAGATGGGATTTCCTTAAGGTCCAGGAGAGCTTTTTGATGGTGCTGTGAGAAGTAGACTGCTGTAGGATTTTTCACGAAGAGCTGTAGTGGCTTTGTCTAAATCTCTAAATACTATTGAGTTAATAAGACTGGGTATTAACCCATATCAGGGCTTATCAGGTGGTTTAGAAGTTGGTGTGGGCTACTTAGTTTCATGCTGTTATGTCTAGAGAGTTTGCAGACATTTAAGTGACATGATTATGGTACTGTTAAGCGGGCATAATTGATATATGGATCAATTCATAAATGCAAGTGCTGAAATAGGGAATTATGGTGGGTAAAAGGATAAGGTATCTGAGGGGTTTGTAGTAGCTCTACATCCAACTGAGAGAGACTTATTTTTATATGTGATGATGAAGACAATCTCATTTTATCCCCTTGAGGATGCCCTTTACAAGGCTGTATATAGGGGCCATGTAGAAGATCAGCACATCAAAGAGTATCTTGGCTTCAAGGGTGGCCCAGTATAAGCTGATTTTATAAATCTGTGCGTCTTTTGTTTGGGTGCCACCCATTGTAAATCGTACAAAATCTAATCCAGAATGGAACCTCATAGTTACTATTACAGCCATCAAATTGCCTACAAATTGAAATTCATATCTACACAGCATTCAAATGTTTACAGAGTTTTTTAACAGTATTTTGGGTTGTAAAAGAAAAGATATAGTATTCAGCATTATTCAGGAGAGAGGTACAGGCTGTTTTTCCTTCCACAACAGGTTCTCTGTCTTTCTCTCCCCATCTTTCTTATCAATTTCATTATAATTCCCACTCCTGGGCTGTGTGTACACTTTTGATTGACTGGTTTTATTGACTTGCACTTGTAAAGCAATAATATTCTGGGGCCAGATAAGCATAATGCTGCGTGTAGAGGAGCATGAGCAGAGTGTGACAGTTTGCCAGTCACCCGCTCACCAGATGAGAGTGTCAGTTTGCAGCTGCATGCCCTGCAAGGGTCAGTGATATCTGACTAAGTTGTTTGCTTTGTAGATCTCCAAAGATTTAGAATATCTTTTAGGAACATGTCCAGAGATTGATGCTTTGCCCCCAAATAACTTGCAAAATTAGTTTTCAAGTAAACAGAAATACAGATGAGTTTTTCACATGAGAAATAACACTAAAATCATGCTAGCATAATACATATATTTGCTTTTCCCTACAAAAATCACATTATTTAGAGGCTGAGAGAGAAAAAGGACTTAGTGTATATCTATGTGCATTATTCTGCTGGAATTGATGCAATTTATACCAAAAGATCAAAGATTTTTAAATAAAAACTTACTCCAGGATGTATGTTACTATTAATGATGAGTTTTCTTTCTGTGATGACTTTGTGTCAACCACAAGAGCAATATGACAAAATTTGACCGTAATAATAGTGATTTTGTACAGGGTGAAGACTTCAATACAATTAACTTCCATTTTTATACTGCCAAGACACTTTACAGAGAAGGTTTGAATGACTTTTACATTTCTCTGTACCAGAAAAAGACACAGAGTTTTAAATAGTTCCCTACCTGCTGTATGTTATCTACAATATAGTTTGCCTGTTGATGGGTCTGTAGATGGCTTACCAGAAAAAGACACAGAGTTTTAAATAGTTCCCTACCTGCTGTATGTTACAATATAGTTTGCCTGTTGATGGCTCTGTAGATGGCCGTGAAGGTTACTGAAAATAACTAGTTATTACAAACATACAGACTGGAAAGACTGGGATTCATCTGTGGGCTGCTAACTCAATACTTCTAGATGAAAAGTAATTACAAGAGGAGATGTAGATATTCCCTGATTCCAGAAGATGCTAATATTTATTTTTGTATTTTTGTTTTGTTCTTTAGTGAGATAGAAGATGAATTCAGCTGAAATCACTGATGATGATGAAGGTAAAATATTATACTTTGTATAATTTTTGATCAGGCAAAACTACTTGTTGATTCAAAGTATTTGCCACCTAACAGAGAATCCAGTTGGATCAATACAAATTACACTAATATTTTTTTTAAAGTTATCTAAAATAGGGAATTATCTTTGTTAGTCATTATTATTTCTGCTCTACATCCTTCCTCCCCTCCAAAAAAAAAATCTTCCTCCTGTAATTATTTGTTTACACTTTAGAGTCTTCTTTGGAGAAGAAACTGTCATTTAGTAGAAAACTGAATGATTTGACTTTGAGATGGCCCCAATATACACTTACCATAGAAGCAATAAAAAATAATTAAGTTTTTCAAAACACATTTTCATAAAAAGAAACAAATCAAGAACATTATAGTAAGGGTGTAATGGTTTTCTGGAGAGGGTGCTTTATCTTTCTAAACATTCTCTTTTTTCAGTAAAAATTCCTAAAAAAAATGTGAAAGTAGAAACAGAAAATGAAGATGAAGCTCTAGACTGCTCAGTAACTTCCAGATCTGCTGAGAAGCACTCACTGGATGGTGCAGTGACTTGCCTACAGGATTCCAACAAACGGAAACAGACCTCCCTTGGCTGTGATGGGTCAGGAGGCCAGCAGGATGCCTTACCCAGCGTGAAGAAGAGACGCTTTACGCAAGAGGTAACTTCTCTACACATGACTCTGATTTTTTGGTTCATATTTCCTAGGCTAAATTCTCTGCTGCTATAAGTAGAATGCAAGTCTTTTAACTAAATTTGGATTGGTAATGAGTTTGTTGCAAATGTGGCTAATCCTAAGCCAGTTTGCACACGGCTGGGTATTCTCTAAATAACATGGAAGTGATCATATTTATGAAATACAGTTAATAGTTATAGGTTAAGTAATTTATGTGAATTGTATTTTTGTTGTTCAGCAGATAACATAGGAAGGGGCAGTGATTTGGAGTAACTTTGCATGACTCTGATTACAGTCCCTCTCATGTCACACAGTCCTTCAGCTTGATCCTGAGTGGTAGAATCAGGGTTGTAATTCTTTTTTCTGTGACAAAGATTTAATGTCAATGAGAGCCCTATAAATTAGTGTACTATTTGAAGGATAAAAATGCAGGGATGCAGAAGATTTCAGCCATATCAAGAGTGGAATGTATTATAACATCTGGTGTGGCATCCCAGCTTGGGACAATCCAAATGTTTCTGTAGCCAGTGAAGGAGATGCCCAGTCTTTTCCATTGTCCTGATGTTGTGTTTCAACTCTATAGCAATGACAGATTTTAATTAATCTCTGCTGAAATTGAGCTAGTTTCTTTTTGTCCTTGTCCTTTTCAGTAGGGAGAGCAATGATCATCTGTTCCTAGAAAAACTTTCTGCATGTGGGAAAATTCGTGTGATGTTGTCCACTCAGTCCTTCCTTTCCAAGATTAAAATTCTCTTTTTCTCAGCTTTTCTTCAGGAGTCACCTTATATTTTTGTTGTTCCATTTGAGAGTCCAGAAAGACTAGTGTCCGGTGTTGGATAGTCACATCTCTCCTGCCACCCTCTAGAGCAGTATAATGACCTCCTGTTTTTCACACTCAGCACTTTATTAAAATAACCTAGATTCAAATTCATCCTCTTTTGAATAACTTCAGGCCCTGGGTTATATTTAGTTTGTGACCTATCCTAATGCACGTATCCTTTTCTGCTCTTCTGCGCTACCTAGCCAGTTATTCCATGTTGTATTTGCACATTTCATGTCTTCTTTATAGCCATAGTTCTCTGTGATTCTTTTTCTTGACTATCATCTCTCTGACTTCTTATGGCTGTTTTTTCCCCTGAATGCCTGTGGTAGGTAGGTTTTAATCTTATTACACGGTTTCTTTCTTTTCCTTTTCCTTTCTCTTTTTCTTTTTACAATTGTTTTCCTTGCATTCAGATTCTTAAAAGAGCTTTATAATGGTCTCTGAACTGTGCTTGCTTTGCATTTTCCTGTTTGCCATTAATAAATCTTAAAGTTTAATTTGAAATTAATTATAACTTTGGATTTATAGTATTAGAAGTTGACCCAGTAATAACGATGAAAATTCATTCTTGGCTGACCCCAATGAATCAGCATGTTTAGTTAAATAACCAACCAGAAATAGTCCTCAATCTTAACAGGATTTTTAAAGTTAATTACTTCTCTAGTACGAATATTTTGTTTTAATTGATGACTTTATTAACTATTTCTATTTAAACAGTGGAAAAATCTTAATTATTGTAAAGAATGTTGTGCTTATATATTTTTACTGCATGTCATATAGGCATCTTATCTATGATATAAACAAAGCTGTACTTCTTTTGTGCTGGTAATTACATTACTAAATTACTTTTTATCCGAAGAGTTCACTTTTTTTTAAAATTTTGAATGCCACTTCATAATCAGAAATTAATTTTCCCTGATTTTCTCTGAAAAAACAATGTGTAGAAGATTGTAAGTTTAAAAAAGTTATGTGCAGGGCTTTTCTATATTCTTATGTGTCTGAATCTATGTTTCTTGCATTTATTTATTCTTTACTCCTGTGCTTGAGTATTATGTGCTGTATTCTTACAGATATTTAGACTTTGTTTCTTAAGCATTACAAAGGTCATAAATGGACTTGAGCATTGAACAGAACAATAACTAAGCAACTTTTAAAACTTGGCTTAGGATTCCAAGAGAGTATGTGAGAGACTATTTCACAATTTCTTATATTGGTCGACATTTTGCAAAATACTGCACTTTGCAAATATTCTTTAAATGTTTAGAACATAAAAACTTGCTGTGCAACTGTAGTATAAAAAGCAGCACTATCTTACTTATATTGAGTCTCAGAACAACATCTTTGTTTCTTTTTTGATAGTACATTAGAACTGATCATCTTAAATGGGTGCAGTATTATCTGAAATTCATGGATGTTTAAAGATCAGTGTTACAGAAAACTAATTAGTTAAACTGGAGAATTTACAAAAGCCATGTCTTTATGATGTGGATAGTGTCGTTCCCAGATGGAAGCTATAGGCAAGATAATTAAAAGCAAAAGAAAAGAAAATGAGAATGCATCTGAACTAAAATATCCTTAAATATTTTTAAGGCCCAAATGTTTTGTCATCTGCTAGGGGAACACTGGCTATGTGTTTCTGAAATGCAAATATTCTGAAATGCAAATCCATCCCACAACCAGATCTGGCTACTGGGAGCTGCATTAGTGAAGGAAGAAGTTCAGCTGCTGTCGTAGTGAAGATCTGCTGTAGTTGTTAGCACGAGCTCCAGAGCACCATGTCCAAAACTGAGACTGCAAACTTTAATGATCTTACTGTCAAAGTAATGAATTAATGTTCTTTAATGCACATCCTAATATTGATTTGGCCTGACTTTGTGTGTGAGGTGCACATCAATAGAAGTTACCCTCATATTGCCATGTTTTATTATATAATTAATTAGGGAAAATAAACAGAAGGAGGTCAAATGAGAACTGACAGATACCTGGTGGCCCATGGCAAGCTATTTAACAGCAAGGTATTGTAGCAGTAGAGAAGGAATTGAAAGAGGGATATGCTCTTTCTGAAGGAATATTTGGTATATTCTCAGTTAACAGAAGTGTTAATGAAAGAGCAACTTAGGTAGTAGGTCTCACTGGTTGTGTAAGAAGTGTTTTGTTTTTTTCTTTAGATGTAAAATAGTAAAAAGCTTTGCAATTCGGGTTGTGTGCGTGACTGGGGAGCAGTATTGTTGGTGGAGATTTTCATGGCCTGCTTTCAGGTGATGTCTGTGGGGCAGAGCTCTGTTGCTACCTGGAACTATCGCTGTTTCTTCACTGACAAGTACAGGTGGTGTATGACAACTTCAGTCCCGGCTTAGGAGCCTGCAGTTTGGTAGGGGCAATGTGGATTTCAGTCTGATCGCAGCTCAGTTGCTATGCTGGCTTTATTATGAGTGGGACTGGAGTGGGACAGTCTTCTTACTGGGACTGGAAACCAGGTGTCTTAGGCACTGTGACAGCCAGGGATTCTGCACACTGAAATGCATCTCCTTGGCGTTACGTATTCGTTTGATCATCTCTCCACACAGCTTTGGATGTGCAAACACAAGGTTTTGTATGTAGGGTAATGTGATGTGAGTGAGAGCAGAACTTGGAAACAGCTTCTGTTTAATTGAATGCTGGTTTCTAAACTTGGAGTGGAAACCAGCTTGTTTTTTCTAAGTCTACCTTGAGTATACATTGCATTAGAAATTAAAAAATAATTAGATTCAATTTGTCACTGCAGTAAGCAGATGCTAAGTGTGAGTGCACATAGGGACCACATTGATTTAATGAGTAACAGTTCTGTTTCTTAAGAAAGAAACCTTAATTCAGGTTCCTCACTGTAGGACATAAAGGGGCCTTCACTAGGATTTCAAATTTCTTGTGGCTCTCAGCTCAGACCTGAAGTCTGTGTTTAATTTGTTTCAATACTTGAATGCAAATTCTGTAGATTTTTATCTAATTAATGTTCTATAGAACAAGCCAAGAAAATTGTTTCAGTATAGAAACATTTACAAATCTGGGAATGTTTTCTCATGTTTGAATTCTTTATGTTGGATTTTGATTCTGTTGTATCTGCTTAGCTTTTAAGAATTATTTACAATATCCACGTGTTTGCAAAAAAAAAAAAAAAAAAAAAAAAAAACCCAAAAAACCTCGAAATCACCCAAGTCCTGCATATCTACTGTGAGATTATTAAAATGCTTGGTTCCAATTTCAAGCAATGAGGAATAATTACAAATAATTGGAACATTAAGTCCTTAAGAATTCATTACTGGTTTTGTATAATTTATAGATTATATAAATTTATATAGTTTAAATAATTTAGAAAGTTAGAAATCCATGAGTCTAAACTTCCTTGCCTTTCAGAAATAAAAAAAATCTTCTGTTAGGCTTCCTTTTAAAAAAGATATTGTACCAAGGTACTTTCCACTTTTTTATTACTTAAATAGAATACCTTTTAAAAATTAAGTAATTTCTAGGATTTGTTTAGTAGTTCTGCATCATTATAAAGATATTTTTTAAAACCTGTATATAAAATTTTCACATCAGAAAAAAAGAGAATAAGCATTTTTTTTTGTGGTGTATAGTCTTTGTGACATTTTCAAAAGCTAACCTAAAGAGAGTGCCGGAATGTTAAATGCAGTTGTTGGAGGCAATGGCAAGGTCACAGGACTAGGAGTCAGAAAATCTAGATGCTATTCTTGGCTCTGTTGCTGACTTGTTGCCACCCAAATTCTTGACAGCCCAAGATCCTCCTCATATGCAAGGTGAAGCCTAATGATACTTAATTTGGAGGAGTAATTAGAGAGCTCTGTGGGTAGAGAGTACTAAAAATTATTATTGCATTTCTATTCCATGGAGAAAGCCATGAGCCAAAAAAGGGAAAACAAAAAGGAAACCTAAATAATACTTTACTGTATTTTTATTTTTCCTAGTGAACTTAATAATTTTTATTATAACGAGTCCCCTGGAGAAAATTTGACTTTGCATATTTACGTAGCAATGCTTGCTTAAGGAGCACATATTTATAGGTAGTATCTTTAAGGCAGCCTTACTAATACAATATTTATTCATTTGAAGGGCTCCCTTTCAAACATGAGGAACAGAGATGCTGGCTCACCCACTCAGGTAAATGCAGAGCAGCCAAGCAAGAACAAGAATTCTAATGTAACATGGCTCTGTGAAGAAGAATCCTTCAGTGACATAATCACTCCATCTTATAAAAAACCTCTCTATGGCATCTCACACAAAATCACAGAGAAGAAGAACCCACCAGGAGCAGAGCAATTTGCTTCTTACGAGTTGTTTGAAAAAATCAACCCCAGCAGTCCCTCACAAATTCGGACTTTGAACGATCAACGCAAGAGAGACTCGGCCACAGCCATTGCAGTAGCAGCAGCCACAGCAGATTCAGAATCAAATATATATTCTTTGATACAGAAAATGTTTTACACGCTGAACACCCTCAACACCAATATGACTCAGCTTCACAGTAAAGTTGACCTGTTGTCTCTGGAGGTTAGCAGAATTAAAAAGCAAGTCAGTCCAGCAGAGTCCGTTGCTGACTTCAAGCCTCCCCCAGAGTACCAGCTGACTTCCACGGAACTCAAACAAATCATGGATCAAAGCACATCGGGCGGAGACCTGGCTTGCCGGTTGCTCGTGCAGCTCTTCCCGGAGCTCTTCAGTGACGACGAGTTCGGCAGGAGTTGCAGTGCATGTGGCTTTCTCAACAAAAGGAAACTTGAATCTCTTCACCTGCAGCTTATTCGTAACTATGTGGAAGTTTGTTATCCTTCTGTGAAGAATACAGCTGTGTGGCAGTTGGAGTGTTTGCCTCAAGTCAATGATTTTTTCAATAGATTTTGGGCTCAAAGGGAAATGGAAAACAGTCAGCAGAATGTGCAATCATCCAGTTTTTATGAGACCGAGCAGGTTGAATCCTCTCATTTTATGGAGGATAAAGAGCAGGAAGAAGCTTTGTCCTTGGACAGGAGTAATGTCATTGCCTCAGATTACATGCTGGATGCTCAGGATCTCAATGAATTTTTAGATGAAGCTTCTTCACCAGGAGAGTTTTCTGTTTTTCTGTTACACAGACTGTTTCCAGAACTCTTTGATCACAGAAAATTAGCTGAAAGGTACAGCTGCTTTGGAGACTCTGGAAAACAGCTGCTAGATCCTCATCGGCTTCAAATAATCCGTAGGTACACTGAAATTTACTTTCCAGACGTGCAAGAAGAAGAAGCCTGGTTGCAGCAGTGTGTTCAGCGAATAAATGATGAGCTTGAAAGTACGTATATGGATGGAAGTGAATGTGACCAGATGAGAGATGACTGTTACGATTCTTCTAGTTTACCAGATGATGTATCAATCATAAAAGTGGAAGACAGTTTTGAATATGAAAAGCCTGGCAGACGGTCCAAAAAAATTTGGCTTGTACCCATAGATTTTGACAAACTTGACTTTCCCCCTCCTGATTTTGATGTTCCTGTCCCAGATTACCTGTTAAACAAAGAACAGATTAAAAGCATATATGAAAGCAGTCTTTCCATAGGCAACTTTGCTTCCCGATTGCTTGTTCTCTTATTTCCTGAACTATTTACTCATGAAAACTTACGGAAGCAATACAACTGTAGCGGATCTTTAGGCAAGAAACAGCTTGACCCCACTAGAATTAAATTAATTCGACATTATGTGCAGATACTGTACCCCAGAGCAAAGAACGACAGAGTGTGGACGTTGGAGTTTGTTGGGAAGCTTGACGAGAGGTGTCGGCGAAGAGACACGGAGCAAAGGCGCTCGTACCAACAGCAACGGAAAATCCACGTGCCAGGACCCGACAGGAGGGAATTTCTCACCTATGCAATAAACCCTGAGAGATTTCGGGAAGAATTTGAAGGGCCGCCACTGCCACCGGAAAGAAGTAGCAAGGATTTTTGCAAGATACCACTCGATGAACTTGTTGTTCCTAATCCAGACTTCCCTGTGCCTTCTCTGTATCTGCTGTCTGACAAGGAGATAAGAGAGATAGTGCAGCAGAGCCTGTCGGTTGGCAACTTTGCTGCCAGGCTTCTTGTAAGACTCTTTCCTGAACTCTTTACTCCAGAGAATCTAAGACTGCAGTACAACCATTCAGGTGCTTGTAATAAAAAACAGCTTGATCCCATCAGACTGAGACTGATCCGTCATTATGTGGAGGCAGTTTATCCTGTGGAGAAAATGGAGGAAGTGTGGCATTATGAATGTATACCGAGCATCGATGAAAGGTGCCGGCGTCCTAACAGAAAAAAGTGTGATATACTGAAAAAAGCTAAGAAAGCAAAAAAAGTGACAGGCTCTTTAAACTGCTAAGACTTTGACCACTAAATTATTCTCAAGAGTATGCTTTGGTTTAGACTGAAGGGCCTGTCAGGAGCTGAGGGTTCTCAGATCCTGGGACAGTCAGGCACTAAATTTGTTGCGTTTCAGTGTGTATGTTGCATTTCTGTTGGCACCGCAGCAGTGGGAAGTGGCTGACTACATTAGTACATGGGTAAAGACCATCAGTGACAGCTATCAATGACTCGCTAAGAGCATGATATTCACTGGTGCAAATACATGTATTGAAACTATTGCTCCACTCCCCATTTCTGCATCTTCCTTTTCTATCACTTTCTAATAATAAAAAAATTTTTTTTATGGTCATGCTCTTCAAGGGCAGTTTTTCATTGTACCATTATAAACAGTATTTTTAATCAATTCGGATTTTGAAATGTGTATACTAAGTTTAATTTAAATTTGAATGTGCCATTTGCATTGGAAATCATTGGAATATTAGACTTTGCTTTTACAGTAACTTCAGCTTCACACTTGTTTTGTTCTTCATGATATTGAGGTACTGGAAGTTATAATACTGTGTCAAAGAGTGGGTCAGAATGGTGTCATTTGCATTTTTGACTGTTACATTGGTTTTATTTCCAAAATCAAGAATTTCTGTTAAAGAATTGAGACATGAGCATAGACACCGTATGAATGGGGGGTTTTTTTTGCATTGACACCACAAGCTTGATACTGCCCCCATGAGTTCTGTTATTGTTTTGTCCAGTGTAACTGCTGGAGTGACTGAGGATTGCTTGTCTTGGGTAAAGCCAGCAAAACAGACCCAAGCCTATACCCATGGAATGTCTTCCCATCATCTGCTTGCCACCCTGTTTGTAAAATAGCAGAAGCAACAGCGACATCAAAAAGACCTGAAACAAGAAATTAAAAAAAAAATTAGACCTTACTTTCTATCAAAATCATGATTCCAAAGGTTTCCAGTGTTGATATTGAATTGCATATATAAAAAGTATGTGCAAAGATTGGTTTTGCAAAGATTGGTTTTGTGGTGAAATCCAGTGTTTCAGGGTCCCAGCATATGAGCTGTGGTAATGTAGCTTGCTCTTTCCATGAATGCAGCAGCATCTGGATATTTTGGGTGTAGGGATATGGAACTCCCTCACTTCACCAAATTGTTTTAGTGTAATTAGTAGCTATTTGGAGACATAACTGTGTATGTATAACTTAGGTTCATATGGTCAAGTTTGCATCATTAATATGTTCAAGTGTAACAAAGACCATCCAGAATGCAATATGAATTTGCTGTATGACTTGTCACTGGAGAGTGCTGCTTTAAAACTAGTTTTTTCTTTCTTTTTTACAAAAAATTAATCCTGATAGAAAGGGTGAGAGAGAGTCAATTATGGATTTTTAATACAGTAAAGACAGTGGTTGCCTACAGAGCATCACTGGAACACCTTGGAGCAATTGTTGATGTTCTCTGTGGTCCTTTTCTGTTGTTTACTTAGATGGGTCATAGCAAATTTTAAGTCAGTTCCAATGTAATTTTCTATTTTAGCATTTGTAAGGAAGTACAAAATATTTGATATTTTTACTTCAGATTTTTAGAATATATTGTTTGTAGACTCATATTGATCCCTTTAAAAGGAAAACAAAATGGTTTTTCCTGATGGCAAGAACTAGTAAATGTATTGTGTTAAACTGGGAGTAAATCATAGTTAGTAGCATTTGCTCATTTTGCCCATATGCTAGAAACATTCTCAGAGAATGTATGAAAAAAAGTCATGAATGTACTAAACGACACATTGATACTGTTTATATCCATTTAAATGTTTCCTGTTGGTTTAAGTAATAGCAGACCATATTCAAAATGGATATCAGAGCAAATACGGCTATAATAAATCAAAATCATTTTACCAAAGATAAAGAACTGATACCACAATGTCTGCATCTGTTCATTTTAGTGCATAAATTTGTCAAATTGAATGTATCAGAAACCAAGACTCTCTTGTCATTGTATGCTACCTAGAAACTCTGTGAATTTTTTTTTACATGCACTTTTATAGGATATATAAAATAACTGAAGATCTTAACAGCTGTTTAATTTGTGGTTGCAAATAGCTGGCCAAAAGGTAAGAAATACAATTTTATTTTCTTAATGTCATATGTTTCACCACTTAGTGATGTCAAAGCTCCCAGAAGAATTCAATATATACTGAACTTTTTTACAAGGGATAGATGTTACTAGCTAGCATGCAAGGTTGAGACATACTGGCTTTTACTGTAGATGTTGATATTAAGTAAAAAAAAAAATCAGTCAGTTGATATTATCTAAAAAGTAGTGAAAAAAACCAATTTGACAACTTTGATCACAAAAATGATAAATTATAATTTTTGAGACTAGGTATAAAATATTTTTGTTGTGGTTTTTTTTCTCTTCTTATTGCTGTGCACATTCCTTTTGTCCGACTCTTCACAACCCTTTCATGACTCATTCGATTGTATGATTTATAACTGATATCAAGAAAATACAGACATATAAATAATGGCATAGTTCACTAACCCAAGCTCTTGCAGTGCATCTGAAGTACAGCCACTTCATCCAGTTGGTCAGTCTTGTAAATATATTAAAGGAATATTATTTTCATACAAGAGGAATGTTGTCTGGTGATTGTTCAGGTACAAGCAGGATTATTTTCCTATAAAGTCTCTTACTAAGGTCTGAGATAACCTTAGGTAGCTGGACAAATACATAAAGGAAAACACCCCAGTTTGCTGCAGCCACTTAAAATGATTTTTCTGTCTTTCAGACTTCTTCTCTTTAAAGGAATAAACTTAAAATTTTGGAAGCGAAACTGTGATAGGAGGGTTGCTAGATATTGAAGTGTTGGGCGCATAGGTAGCCATGCCCACTGACTTCCTATGGATAAGTGTTACTTTCTACCTACCCAGGTAAGGTGGGTGTCAGGTGTCTCTACTTGTTACAGTGTAACTATATCAGCTTTCAATAAGTATTGAATAGCCCATTTCTAAGCTTTCTAAAAGAAGCAGTGTAGTGTTATTATTTTTGCATCTTATGCATTTTCTACAACTTAAACATTTCCTTAGAAGTTCTGTAAAAAATATAAAACAGCACATAAAAGGGAGGTGACGTATGCATCCGTTTATTGCCTGTTAAGTGTATTCAGGTGACACAATCAGCAACAAATGTGTTGGCAAATGAGAAAAATCTTTACATAAAATCACTTAGTTTATGCTGATGCAGTACAGCCAACAGTGTTTCATGTTCTAAGAAATGCTTGTGGCTTTTTAAATTATCTTCAAAATGCATATAATTTATTTCTAGGTACATTTTTAAAATTTTGTCATTCATGTCTTTTCAATTATTGTTTGATGTTTATGTTGTAGCACTGAGAAACAGAATTGTGTGCTCAATGCTCTACAAAGGCACACCAGGTCTAGTTTCATGCTGGAAGGAGCTAAGTTGAATTCTACACCCCCCAAGAAGCCCAGAAAATAATGTACAGGTTTTATTTATAGTTTATTTTCATTCCGATTTCATTTTGCTGATTAAAGCAATGTGGAACAGCTGGAAAATTCAATGTCTTAAGCTTGCCTTGAGGACAGGGCATAAATTGACAAGTGCTCTTACTTACAAAAGTACATTTTAGTTGATTGCACTTAAAATTTAGGGAAGAACAAATGTGGCAGGTTTTTCTGAGTAAGTGAAACAAACTCCATCACTGTCGTTGCCAGCATTTCTTTTCTGCCTTGGTTTGACTTCCTGATTTTTTTCCATTATTACTGCAAGTCAACACCAATGGAGTTACAGATTTTTCCTCAGAAACATTTTGAAAGTATATTTTTAATGTGCCTGAAGTTGATAAAAATGAATAGATGAAGTTATGGTTTAGTTTCCTCTTAATTCTCTCTTAAAATTGACTTTGCTAAGAAAGGCAGAACAAGTAAGAAATATGCATTTGTCTTCATCCTTTCCTACCTACTTTTTTTGTTGTAGTAAATGTTAAGACAGATAAATTTCTAGTAGTAATAGTGCTTTCAAGTCCTTATTTTGCCCTAAAATTCATTCATCAAAACTTCTTGCTGGTAGCAATAGTCTTAATTTTTTATGGAAATGTCTTGCAGAATACATAATGCCTGTGTTTGTCAGAGCTCACATAAATCCTGTTCTGAGAGGTCATCTCTCCTGCAGCAGAATGCCAGCTGAAGGAGCTGCCCAGGCTTTGCCAGTTCCAGCGCTGGAAGCAGATGACTCCTAACAAAACCAAACCTTCATCACATTCACATTTTCTTGTACCTCATCTGACTGGCAGGAGATAAGCCCTTACACTGTATTATTTTTACCCACTGTATTCCTTTTAACTTTTGTAATTTTCTGGATGCTGTCATTTCTAGCTAATGGCCATGAAAGCCCCTGAGACATGAGCAGACCACTTGCTTTCTCCAATTCCTGGTTTGTTCCATCATGGAACTGTGGTCCCCACTGAGCATTTTTCTTTGATTAACAGTTCAGAAGGAAGAACTTTGATTCCCGTGGGAAAGGAAGAACTCTAATAGAAGAGAAATAAAGCTGTTCTTTTCCCACTTCTACCCTTTCTTACCCACACCCCAAGACGAAATTGAATAGAGCAATTTTTAGCTATGTTTTTAGCTATATTTTCCTTAATTTCTGTTTTAAAATTTAGTGAAACTGACTTCCCAGTCATAAAATCAGTGAAATTGCTACATGTCCAATCACACTAAAATTGATGTTAATAGATGGAAAGAAATTATTACTGAATTTTGGAGGAAGATCAGCTAATTAGTATCTATACAGAGCACACACAGAGAAATGTCAAGTAATCACTCCCAATTTCCTTCACAAATTTCATTATAGCAAAACAGCTGTTTGTCCTTGTTTCCAGAAGCATTTTGTAGTCTTGTGTGTTAGAGGTTACTTCTCTGGAAGGCAAAATATTCCTTTAATTGTTACACTTGGAGGAATGTCCCCTTTTGGTTAGCTCATATGGGGGTGTGTTAGCGAGTTCTACAAATGTTTCCTGTGAGAAGAAAATCCCAAGGTAACTGTCAGCTGTGGGAATGAGTCACTTGATAGGATTGCACCCTACATTTGAAATCTGACCCCTTGTAGAAAACCAGGAGTTTGGTATTATGTCATGTAATGTTGTCCTTTGTCTCTTGCTCCCTATCTCTCCTTGTTCCAAGAGTTCAAACAAAAGAGGGTCTCCCTCCCTGTAGTGCTTGTCTGTATGCAGAAGCACTGGAAAACAATGAATTTTAGCTTCAGTAGTGCTCAGATGTGCGTGGCTCACATGCATCCCTTTGCATTCCTTTCCCTTCCATGCCAAGCACTGTAATTTGGTAGGTGCTGAAGGCAGACTGTCCTGTCCTGACATGCCATTACAGGAAAAAAGCAACCAACCCCAAGAAACAAAACAACATAAAAACCAAACCAAACCAACCCAATCAACCAACAAAACCCCAAACCCAACTCCCTATCAGAAACACTTGGGTGCTCTTCTAAGAAAAAAAATATTTGCTTATTATATGTGGCCAGAGGGGTCGGGGAATACACCCTGCCTGTTTGTCAGTGTGTAGGCAGCAGAACTCGGAACCTCTTCAGGAGTGCCAGTATATGCCTGCTTTAGTTGACCAGGCTCTCTTCTGCCAGACCCAAGTCCAACTCCTGTGGGAGCAATTCCTCACTGCTGCAGGCTGTGCCAGGGTCAGTGGGCTCCTCCACTCACAGTCTGACAGTGCCTGCCTCTTAAGGGACCAGGCAAAGTCATTGGATCAGATCATTGGTCTGTGCAGGGGCAGGCAGGCTGCACATTCCAGGTCCATGCCTTGACATCCAACATGAAGGTGGGTTTGCCTGTGATTAATGCAGAGGTAGCTTGGACAGCACAGTCATCTGGGCAGCCTCCTGTGAACTTGTCAGTCGCTTCTCAAGCTGTCCAAGCCTCCCCTTTCCACCTCTCAGCAATATCTTCATTAAGAAACCTTTCATATAGTTCCTCCATCGCACAGAGCGGTTGATCCCCAGATCAGTTTCTGTGTGCTTTACATGCCCCAGCAAAAAGTCCAGCAAGAACTGTGGAAATGACATGCCTGTTCATACACCTCCCAGAACACATTCTGACCCTTCTTTGGGTCAGTTTTAGCTCACATGATATTTAAAGGCTGCAGAAACAAGTGCAGCCTGCTTGGCAGTGTCTGACTCCAATAAAAAGGTCTGATCAATAGAGAAGCTTATCCAGGACAGATCAATGTAGCCAAGCGGAACAGCTACTCACCTTCCTGCTGTCATAGTTTTCCTCTGAGATCACCCTGCCTTGTGACTGAAGCTTTCTATTTTGAAGCACATGGGTACAGTTCCCTCTCCAACCATTTCAATCCTGAAACCACAGAGGGCTGTCTCATGCATCACAGGACTCCTTAGGAAGTCTGCCTTTCTTTTCCTTAGCTCATACCACTGGTGGATTAACATTTAAAACTTATGAAAGCCTGTTTCTACCTTCTGCTGTCAGTGAGGGCCCGGTTTTGGTGGCAGTCATAGAATCACGGAATGATTTGAGGTGGACGGGACCTCTGAAAATCATCTAGTTCCAACTCCCTGCCATGGGCAGGGACACCTTCCACCAGACCAGGTTGCTAAAAACCCCATCCAACCTGGCCTTGAAAACTTCCAGGGATGGGGGATAATTGAATAATTTGTTTCAATGTCTCACCACCTTCAACATTAAAAAAAAAAAAAAAAAAAAAAAAAAAATTAAAAAAAAAAAAAATTCCCTATATCCAATGTAAATCTATCCTCTTTCAGTTTAAAACCAGTGCCCCTTGTCCTGTCACTACAGGCTCTAGTGAAAAATCTGTCATCATTAGGAACAGGCTAGGTCTTGATTGCTTGTGCTCTTGTCTACTTTCATTTCCAAAAGGCTTTTCCAGAAGTCAGAAATTTAACTTTTTGGCATAATACTGGATTTATATTCTGTTCAATTCAAATTACCTTGCTACATGCTCTTTGTTATGTTAATGACTCTCAGGGATGCAACTTCCCTGCTCATCTTGGATGCCAGGAAGGTGTTGACTTTTTGTTGTCTGTTACTGTTTTTATCCTGCACAGAAGAGACTCTTTCAGAAAGTTAATTTCTTCACATCCATACCTTAGCAATTCCCAAGCCCCAGAGCATTCCTGGCATTTTTTGAGTGGGGTCTTCCTCTGGTCCTGCATGCTCTGGTGTAAGCTACTACTGCTGGAGGTGACATGCAGTGTGTACATGCTGGCAAGCATTTGACAGGTTGCTGACCAGCAGCTGGAGCTCACTGACATATTACAACACACCTCTCTACTTGTTTCTCTCACACCCTTGGAGATTATGGCAGTCACTTAGAATAGCAAGAATAAGTGGAACTGGGGAACAGAGGATGCATCTCATTTATTTCCATTGCAGTTGGTGCAAGTTCCAACAGAGTGGTAACAGCAATGCCCACCATGAAAGTACAGCCCGCTGTCTTCCTCTGGGTGCTCTGCAGATTCCCTTCACTTCTGCAGAGTAAGGATCACCAAAATCCCCTAGGAAAGCTTTCCAGGATCATGTCCTCTTAAGAACAAATTTTTTTAAAGGTCACTATGCCTGTAAATCAATAGCTAGACATGTATCTGCATCTTTAAACATCTACACAATCAGGGAAAAAAACCCAAACAAACAAACCAAGCAAAACAAAATGAAAAACCAAAACCCAGCCAAACTAAAAACAAAACAAAACAGAAAGCAAACAAAAAAACCCCACACAAACAAACAAAAACAAAACAAAAGCAAAACCAAAACCAACAAAACCAAACCAAAACAGCACAGATTTTAGCTATGCCTGAAGAAAGCAAGAAATTATTTTAAATCCTTCACTCAGCAGCCATCACTTTGAGGCTATGGAGAGGTACACCCTGCTTAAACTCAGCTGTTGAGTAGCTGTTGCCATGAAAGAAAAAGTGTCCTGGAATATGCTCCTGCTGCCTCTTCAGGGCTATCTTTGTCCTTCTGGGCTCTCCAGACTAGGCTGGGAGCAGACAGTACTGGATGAACAGTTACCTGCTCCTACTGGCCAGCTTTCCTGCAGACACACACCTGTGTGTGGCTGTCTAAACACACATAAACAATAAAAAATCTGCATACTTCACAGTTCATCCAACAGGTTGTGTTGGAGGAAGCACATGTTTAATGTCACCAGGGCAAGTGGTTATTCCTGAGATGCCTGTCCTAAGTGACAGTATTTTCCTGAATTAATACAGACGTGAGCTTTTCTCCCCAGTGTGGTCTGACCTTTACGCAGCTCCTTACAATGTCTAAGTATTAAATATCCACCTAAATGCCACAATGAAATTGATACATGACAATCTGAGATTTCATCTTCCTCTGCATGGTTAGTTAAACAGTAAAAATCAGCAGTACTTCACAGAGCTCCTCACTGATCTGTGTCCTCCATGAGAGCAGAGTATCTATCACTGCCATGGTTTACTCATAACTTCCTGACACACCTGCTGAGAAGACTGGCCTGGCTGAACAGAGAGCTTTGGCTGGAACTCAGTAAAGAAAAAGGAGAGTTTATGACCTCTGGAAGGAGCAGTAGGCAACTCAGGAGCCCAGCAGGGATGTTTTGAGGTTATGCAGAGAGAAGAGTGGAAGAAACTGGAACTTAATCTGGCTACTGCCATAAAATACATTTTAAAATGTTTCTATAAATACATTACCAATAAAAGGCTGGCTAAGAAGAATCTGCATCATTTATTGGATGGGTGTGGGTGGAAATGTACTGACCAAGAAGGTTGAGGTATTTAATGCCTTCTTTGCTTCACTCTCTAATAGTAAGAACAGTTGTTCTGGAGGTACTCAGACCCCTGAACTGGACAAGAGGAAGAAGAATGTAGCCCCCATAATCCAAGGGGAAATGGTTAGTCACCTGCTGTACCATTTAGACACAAGTCTGTGGTGCTGAATGGCATCCACCCAACTGTACTCAGGGAGCTGGTGGAAGAGCTCACGGAGCCACCTTCTATCATTTACCCACAGTCCTGCCTTGCCACGGAGGCTTCAGGTCACTGGAGGTCAGCCAGTCTGATGCCCTTTTACAAGAAGGGCTGGAAGGAGGGTCTGGGAAACTACAGACTGGTCAGTCTGACCTCAGTGCTGGGGAAGATCATCTTGAGTGCATTGTACGGCATGGCCAGCACAACCAGGGGATTGGGCCCAGCCATCATGGCTTTGTGAAAGGATGGTCCTGCTTGACCAACCTGATCTCCATCCGTCCTAAAGCAACCTCCTTAATGAATGAAGGAAAGGAATGAAAGGCTGTGGATGTTGTGTACTTGGACTTTAGTAAAGCTTCTGATATTTTCCACAGCATTCTCCTTGAGAAACTGGCTGCTTATGGCACAGGTACACTATTCAGTGGGTAAAAACCTGCCTGGATGGCTGGGCCCAGAGAATGATGGGGAGTGGGTATGGTCTCTTCTCCCAGAGAACAAGGGAATTGACAAGAGGAAATAGCCTCAAGTTGCACCAGGTGAGTTTTAGACTGGACATCAGGAAAGATTTCTTCACTGAAAGGGTTGTCAAGCATTGGAACAGGCTGCCCAGGGAAGTGGTAGAGTCACCATCCCTGGAGGTATTTAAATGGTGTGTAGATGTGGCACTTAGACACACAACTTAGTGATGGGCTTGGCAGTGCTGGGTTAATAGCTGGACTCAATGATCCTGTCTCTTCAACATAAAACTTTCTGATTCTATGATTCTCTGTCACCATGAGGTTTTCCTGCTTAGGAATATGCCACTGCAATCAGTATCCTGCTGTATTCTTGGTATAGCAGCAGCATATGTAAGCATGGAGTTGGTACTGTTAACCTTTAATTAAGATTAAATAATGAAAAAGGAACTTTACATAATTGAGGGCTTTCACCCTGTTTCATGAATACGGAAATAAAACAAAGAAAGCCATTTTGCTTGATGTGATGTCAGCTTTAATGTAACCTTTCTGATTAACAAAATTAGACAGCAATTAAATAGTGATCAAATCAGTCTTTATTGATTCATTATTTATAAGAAACCTCCTGGAAATGTAAGTGTTGGATCTTTTAACTTACAGTACCACAAGACAAAGCTAACAGCAAAAAGTGACAGGCTTATTGCATGATTATTGATGTACGCAGCAGAGCAAGATAACATTCTGACACAAGCCCTTAAAAAAGGGTACTGTAATTTTGTTCAACCAAAATTCATATTTAACAAAAAATATGTTTTTCTGCAAAAATCTTACGCTGCCACATGCAACCCCTTGTTACTTCAGTACATCCTGTTTGGGCACTTTTAAGTTTTTCCAACGCCTCAAAATAACTTTGTATTTTTCACTTTCAGTTTTATCAGATAATTTTTTTAAGACTACCCGCATAACTACAGCAGTTCCTGTTTCTTTATCTTCACCTATTATGAGATCCAGTGTGTCACCAAGTTTCACCTGGAAACAAAAAGAGAAGATGAGTGATTATAAACATTCCCTGGGGGAAACAAATCCCTGCCATCTTCCTTTCTTTCCACTTAATATTCTTATCTCACAGGAGAGGAGGAAGGCAGCCAATACCAGGACTATTATAGATCCTCCAGTGATGAACTTCTAGGAAAGCTGTGGCAATACGCAATTACATGTCTCATGACCTTCCCTGCCAAGAGCTTCACGCTCCATGTTATACAACCAACACCTAACTCTGTGAAAAAGGTTTCATGCATGTCTTTTCTTCCTGTCAACACAGACACAAAACAGCCAAGTGCAAAGTTCTTCCTCCTGCCTTTAAAACAGTTTAAAGTGTTTCAAAGAACAGAGTGCTCAGAAACTGCCTGTGCTCCTCTCAAAGGTCACAGAAGCAGTACTCCTCTCATAAACCAGCCTTAACTCTATGGGATCAGGAATCAAATCTTCTCACCACATTGCCCTTTGATGACAGTAGCCAGCACCGAGGATCACCTCACATAAAGAAAGGGTTGGTAGAAGGACATGCCTGGCGACCCTTCTGGCTCTCTCCTAACTGTGGTCCTGTGTGCTCTATTACAGGTGCAACAACCTTCCCTCAGCCACCCCAGTTTCAATCCCTTTCTATCACCAAACTTCCTCTTTTTCTTTAATCATGTGCCTGCTCCACCAATATCTCAGATTCAATCATTCCTACTCCATCAACCTTGCACAGTGATATCATCACTTCCTTCAGCAACTTAAAATGTTCTGTCCTTGCTGCCTTCTCCTGACTTTCAGACTTAGATTTGACTGTCCAACCACACAAGTTTCCTGTCTGCCTTAGGGAATAAAGTTTTACCCAGAGAACCATGGTCACACCATCCCCCCCAGGTGGAAGTAATGTTAGCAATGCTGTGCATTCATCTTTGCAGAGTGATCTAGAGGGAAAAGACCATGCCTTAGCTATTTTCTTGTACTATAATAAAAAAAAAAAATTTAAAAAGTCTTACAGTTCTACTTTTCTTCCATAGTTTTTCTCCATTCAGCCTGAGTTCATTATTGTAGAATGCATCTTCTACTTTACTGAAGAAAAACAAGGTTTTATTGCAGTTACAGTGTGCAGCAAACCAAATGCAATTGTTTCTTTGCAGAAACACAACACCACCATTCATGGGCAAGGCACATTTCTACACCTCTAATTTGTGTGTAAAGGACACCTTCACTTAAGGTCAGGACAGACTTGAACTGGAAGTAACGAAAAGGGCTTTCACAGATATTAAATGAAATAATAGCATATAGTTGCTCTGTGCCAGAAAAGCTGTTTCTCGAGATCTGTCTCCTGAATATCCAATAAATAATATCCCCTTTCCTGCACCAGCCAGTTTAATAATTTGTTAGTGATCAAGTTATACTAATATTCTGTTCCAACAACATAGTGACATCAGACTTCTGCAGGTTGCATTAGATCAAACACTGATATATTTATACACTGCACATTTACCTGGTGGACCTGTGAAGCTTATACTTACCAGCCCCTGTTTCTCCATTCATTAAATAGTGCATTATTTTACTCCCTCAGTCTCAAATTAGACCTTTTCATATTACACAGTACAGTATTTTGCATTTCCTTAATTTTAAATAAATATGAAGTGATACAAAATGCCTCCTCAGCAATCTCAGAAATACTGCAGACAGTGAAAAGCAAAATCAGGCTGTTTCAAGGGGGGTAGGGTGAAATAAACAGGAACATTCATACATTCAAAACATAGATTTAGAGAGTCAAAAAAGCTACACCAAAAAAAAAAAAAAACACCCACAAATACGGAGTTGTTCCAACAATAAAAACTTATCAAAAGTCAAATTTTAGATGCATGACATCTTTCTCAGTAGCAAGTTGTTTCTTGTGTACTTACTTTCTTGCCATGTCTAGACCAGCTTTCAAGATCACATCATATCGAAGAGACTGCACTACTTTTTCAAGATCCTTGTAATCTTTTACTACATTGGGGTCATTTTCAAATTCATCTTCCAAATTACTTTCATCTTCATCCTCTTCTTCCTCCTCTTCTTGTACGCTTTGTCTGCTCCGTTTAGAGCTTTTGCTGCTTTTGTTCCGCAGAGAAATTACTGAGATATACTCTGGAGAGAGTCTTAGTGCACTGAGTCTGACTGGGGAAAAACTGAAACATCTCCTGTAGTTTACTGTGCTTGCTTGACAGCTACAGAATAAGCTTCTCCTCCAAGTGGGATACAGTTTATTTGAGGGAAGTTTCTCCCACAGTCCGAACCAGACATTTAGTTTTCTGAAAGTGCTGATGGGGAGTCTGAAGCCAGTCATAGCATAACCTAAAATAAACCAAACATTCATATGTAAAAATGAGCAACTGCTTTGACGGATTGGAAGGATTTCCCCACATATGGCATAACAGTTCCCACAAAAAGATGAGTATCCAGTTCCCCATAAAGTGATGCATCACCTGAAAGCACAAGGCTTTAGGTGGCTTTATGATCCGACTTTCTCATACACTGGCCAACACGACAAAGAGCTAAGACACCAGATGAGAAACAAATGCAGAAAAGCCCAGCTGAATACTCCTTTTATAATTCCTTTTCTGGTGTTCAGCATTAACTGTGCAAACACATTTGTGGCACTTTCCTCCCTACATCCGAAATACAATTCACAAAATACACAGAAACGCTGCAATCTGTGTCATAAAAAGCACAGGGAGATCTCTATTTAACATGAGTCATTGTCAATACAAGCAAGTTGCTGAACACTGCAAGCAAGCAAATCCAGAGAAGCCGAAAGCTGCTTAACCTCTGTTTCTGCTTGGACCACAACACTCCCGCGTGGCAAAACGCTGCACAGCGTCCCCCCCTGTTTCTCCAGACGGGAACTGGCGCCGTGCTAGTGCTCGGCAGAAACAGCAGGGCTGTGTACCGCAGCAGGCGTGACACCAGGAGTGACGCCAGGAGTGACACCAGGAGTGACGCCAGGAGTGACGCCAGGAGTGACACCAGGAGTGACACCGGCAACAGCAGGCTCACATGAAAGCTCCGCGGTGCTGCTGCTCCTCTCTCTAACCTGGGACAAGTAGGTGGAAACAGCCCCAAAACACCCCAGATGTCCTTCAACGCTCCCAGAAACTGATTTACAGCCCCTACTAGCTGGGTGCTGCGCTGGCTTTTACTGTGATCTTATATCCAGGGAAACACGTGCTTCCTTACGAGATTACTCTGGTTTCCCCGCACTCAAGTGACCCCTGCCGAAATACTAAATGAGGCGGTATTTGTGGCTGAGAAAAAAAAAAAAAACCCTGATCAGTGAGAGCAATTACTGGCCAAATAAATATAACCACACCTCCCCCGGCTTTTTTCTTGTATCTAAATATGTGGACTTAAAATATATGACAGTTTTAACTGTAGGACGGTACAGCGATTGCAGAAGACACAGGCCTCTCCTCACTTCGGGGGCAAATTCCAACAGTTATTTGAACGTGCAAACAAATATTATTGCTTCTTCTCAGCGCTCGACCTTCGTTTGTTCGGCGCAGGCCAGCGGCTGCAAGCAGGCCAGCAGGGCCGTGAGCCCGCCCGCCGCAGCAGCCGCGCCCTCTCCGCCGCGCTGGAACCCTCGGGCGGCCACAGCCTCGCCCGGCACCCCCTGACCCGCCGGCGGGCTCTCGGTGGTGGCGGGACCGAGCGGCCCCGCCTTCCCTGGCGGCTGCCCCGGGAGGCCGCAGGGGCCCGACC
>NW_024525823.1:6347517-6723821 GCF_017590135.1 Pyrgilauda ruficollis | reverse complement strand
TCTGCCGGGGCCGGGGCTCGGCGGAGCCGCTCCGCGCCCCGGGGCGGGCCGGGCAGGGCGGGCGGCGCGGGGGCCGCTCCTTCTCCGCCCCGTGCCCGCCGCTCTGCGAGCCGAGGCGCCTCACGGAATCGCGGAATGAGCAAGGCTGGAAGAGCCACAGTGGTCATGTGGCCCAACCTCCCTGCTCAAGCAGGGTCACCCCGGAGCACGGGGCACAGGATTGTGTCCAGGCAGTTGCTGAGTATCTCCAATGAAGGAGACTCCACGAGTTCTCTGGGCAGCCTGTTCCAGTGCTCGGTTATCCAAGCAGTAAAGTTCTTCCTCATGTGCCGGTGAAACTTCCTGTGCATCATTTTCTGCCTGGTGCCTCGTGTCCTAACAGTTGGCACCACCGAGAAAAACCCGGCTCCATCCTCTTGGCATCCTCCCTCTGGATATCTGGGGCTGTCTCTCCCCTTCTGCGCACTGTGCCCGCTGGCTGGGAGCTGAGGCTGGAGGGAGCTGGGAGAGAGGCAGGAGGGCAGCAGCTGGAGCGGGTATCCTGCCGATCCCTCCTCAGCAAGCCGGGGAGTTCCACGGGAGGAGCCCTCTGTGCTTGGGCCACCTCTGCCCTGTCCTCTGCTGGTCCAGCCACTGATGGTCACCTGCTCCACTGAGATGTGCTGGAGCTGTTTCCCATTATAATTTTCCCAGCTTTCTAGGGAAGTTGGTTTTTTTTCTTTGTTTTCAGCCCCTCATTTTTTTTTTTTTTTTTTTTTTTTTTTTTTTTTTTCCCCCCCGTGTTTTCAGCCCCTCACGCTCTGACCAAATGCCCAAACCAGAAAAATATGAAAATCTCTCACCGGGGAAATCACTCCAGCAGAAGCGCAAGTTTTCCAACCACAGATTGATTTGAAGGGCTTGGCCACCATGACAATTTAATCCAAACCCCTCTGTGGCTTATGTTTTCCCTTATCTTTCTTACTTTCCTTCACATAACATCTCCATTACTGGAGGTAATCCATAATTCCTGCTGTGGAGCTCAGAAACTAGGAGAGATCCGTCCCTCTTCTGTCTTCTCCCAGATTTCTCTACGCTGTGCGCCAGTCTCTTGGTGCTTCTGAACTCTCCGATTTCTCAGCATTTGGGGAATTCTCTGTATCCATACAGGCACAGAATTGGTAGCATTTTGCCCTCATGTAAGTGGCTGCACAAGGTTAAGGGTAATTTTGGCAGATGGAAAAGCTCCTCAACTTTACAGCTTTGCTTTAAAATGCTGGCCACCTCATCTGACAGACCAGTCATCCCTTGGAAAAATACTGGCAAATCTGAAAAGTGATATAGCTGCAGAACTACTGCTGAACAGCAGCTGTGCAATTAGCGTGGGCATTATAAGTGTTTGCTTAATTTTACACCTGTGTAAACTTTGTCATAAAATGTTTGAATGGGAGGTTTTTATATCAGGGATATTTGGTAATGGAGCAATTAACGGGCAAAGCTATTTCCCCTCCTTAGAAACTTCACTGGGAAGAAATCTCTGAACACCTTTGTGTCTTTGTGCCTTTTGAATGTAACAGTGCTAAGTCCTGTGAGATTCTGACCAATTTCAGTTGAGAATATAGCCTCTAACTTTTTTAGCACCTTCCCCCCATATATCATAAAATATACATGCATACTTACTGAAGGGGGGAAAAAAAGAATGGTAAGAGTAACTTTCTTGCATTCATAGTGGAACATAGTGATTCAAAACAGAAAAAAATGTCAAGAGCAGCATGGATTCCCTTGGCAGAAATGCTACCTTCTCCAAGGAGGAAAAATCTCCTCAGCCAAAACCCAGCAAAAACCACCCCAAGCCTGTCTTTCCATACACCCCATTCTCTTAAAATCTTTTGGAATTTGATTTGTCTCATGTAGGATTAAAGTAATGATCTAACATTGCTGGGAGTAAAGTTAATTTACTCTTTGTAAACCAAAATATAAGTATTAGTGCCTTTCTATGTTGTTCAGGAATTACACATCCTTATTACACCTTCATATTGAACAGCAAGGTAAAGAGAGTGTCTGAAGTCATCCCGTCTTTTATATTTTAAAATATGATGATACAGTTGCATCTCACAGAAGCAGAAATTAATCAGATGCAGAGGAAATGCTACTTGATTGTCATGAACAGGCATCACGGATCTGATTTATCTCATCATTTCGCAACCCCAAACAGAGACATCACCTCTGTCACACTTGCTTAATTTCCTAGTCCAGCTAAGAGGGCAACTGTTCCAGTTGTACTAGTTGGAAAGTACATCATGTTATTATTACATCTCAGTCATGAAAGCAGATGCTTACCAAAGTTTTTTGGGATTTCCCCCCTCCACCCTCCCAGGATTCATTCAGCCCTGGACTGTAGAGGAACTTCAATGTCTCTCAGGTCTTCTTGTCAGACTCCCTCCGTGCCACAGAGTTGAAGGGTCATGAAAGAGAACTCCCAGCCTGGGTCAGTATGCGCCTTTTTTAATAAAAAACAATGAAAAAATTAAGTTAAGAATGATTAACCCTGCATTATATATATGGAACTGTAATTACAACCAGAATGTTCCGAGGGGGTAAAGACCTCAGTGTAATTGTTCTCAGTCTACCATTAGATGGCGGTGAAAAGCTCCTCTCAAAGCTGTCACGGGCTCAGGCTTCCCGCACAAGAGGCTTTGCGCAAGCACTCATCAGTCATAGCTATCTCTGGGCAGGATGTTCTTTAAGCTGCTTTCAGATGACTTTTTTTTTTTTTTTTTTTTTTAGTAAAACCTCAGCAACATACAGTCAAAAGTTTCAGTTTCGGTAAGAAACAGTAATCATTCATCTCTGACAGATTCATGGTGGTAGATTTCTTTCTTATTAGTCTGTCCAAGATGTGTTCTTGCCATGGCTATTCTCATAGAATTAATAAAAAAAAAAATTTTTTTTTTCCAATGGAGTCATCTCCTCTCTGGGAAGAGTAATTCCTCTCTTGTTTGATTTTCATTTTGTGTATTACACTATACTCCCTATGCCATTCACTCACAAGGAGATCAGTCTTTTAGGTTTGATAGCTCAGAGAGGAAAATTCTCAGTATCTTTTGACCTGTATGTTTGAATCTGTAACTGGGAATTCCCTCCCCACAGCCTAGGGTTTTTTGTTACCTTTGTTTTCCTGCAAGGTCAGTCAAGTGACAGCGCTGGATCTGCTGACACTCATTGCATCTCAAAATAAAGAGCCCCATGCTGCCATTTGAGTGCTGTGAGTAGCTCTGACTGACATTCTGCAGTGCACATCTCACCAGATTACTTGTCTCTGCAGATTTAGCTCCAGCATTGCGTTGTTGGGACCACACGCTTTTTAAGTTACAGTGCTTATTTCAAGGTGAGAAGGTGACTGGACAGTGTTCTATGCATATTTATGCTGCCTGGCCAAACAAAGTGTTCCCATACGAGCATCACCTTTAAGTTTGTCCATATTCATTTGAATAATGAGCTTCCTGACTGCTAATTCACCTCTTCCAATGTCACACCTATTGTAACTGCTTAGATGTTCTTTTTTCTTAGTCCATAGCCTACAGACAATTCCTCTAGTTTGTTACTTGCATTCAATCTGTTACCAAATAATCTTATTATCTCTTTCTCTAAAGCTCCTCTCTGAAAAATAACCTTTCATGTAGCAGAATCTCCCTTTCCAGCTCTTCCAGTGCTGCCTTTTCAGCTGACACGCTGCTCTAAACTTCCCTTTCTCGCACATTTGCCCATATAATCTACTGTGCTATCTTTTACCATGAAACATTTTGTTTATTCTCTTTAGGATACCTTTAATGTATTCAGCTCCTATCCCAGTATACTGAAACACCTCTACTTACCAACTCTTTGTGTTGTCATTTCATCTCTTGTGGTAACAACTGCATTATGAACTTCTGCCCATTTTTTCCTGCAGCCACATTGGCATCCTGCACAGAGAATCCCTTTCCAGAAGTGAGCAAGGTTTCACAAAGCACCTTTACTTGCACTTTACTTATTCCTTGAAAACCCATCTTAGACATTAAAGATGAGTAATTAGGGGAGTAGGGGAAAGGGGATGACTTTCAGGTATTGTTTTGTCTTTCTTTAAGTGATGGAGATGCAACCACTTGTTAATGTAGCATTTCTCTTTTTTCCCCCATCCTTTTCACTACCTGACTAATTTGGCTTTTGTATTCTTATTATCTTTTAAAGTAGGAGGCCACATTGAGCCATAATGAGAAGGAAGATGGAGGTGGATAGTGCAGATTGCTCTGACCAGCACTGAAGAAATGCTGTGAGGCCACTCCATCAGTCAGAGCATGGTGAACCACCTAAACCAGAAACACATCGCTGCCTTGCCAGTGAAAACTGGTGTTACATCAGTGGTTAAGCAAGTGGGAGGAAAACAGTGAGTAACTTCCTTCAGCCAATCTGGTATTAAGTCCAGCTACGCCGAGATTAAAACTCTGCAGTTTCACTGCTAATTCTTTAATTTCCCAGTTTGGTGAGAGCTTTGCAATGAGATTTGTTTTGTTGTTTCACCCTCACTTTCTTGTTTGCCAATTGTCTAAAACACGGTAATTTTTTTGGTAGGAAAAGTTATTGTGCTGTTTCCCAAGACAGGGTTTGAGACTTTCATTCATTCTGTAGTGAACGTGTTCAGGTCCTGCTGGTGTTGGTTGCTGCTCTAGGATTTATCTAGCTACACTAACAGTGGGTGGCAAATGCAATAAAAACCAAAACAAATCAATTAAGCATTCATTATTTGAACCTTATTTATTAGCCATAAAACAACATAGTCCGTGAGCAAATGTTAAGTAGTTTGAATTATTTGTTTACTTCTGTGTTTCCTCTGTATTCTCCTCAGATTAATGTCTTTAGTTACCAGAAATTAATGTTCTCTTTTCTAATTGATAGCAACAAATTCAAGATATACACATGCAAGTTTAGCACTATTAATTTCCAGTGGGGAAATTTCAATTGTCCCTCCATCTGTGTATAATTAATGTTTCCTTAAAACAAGCAAACTAAAAGCCCCAAACAAAACCAAACCAACAATATTTTGTGTCAGGTTTGTTTTTAAAAGCAGAAAAAAGGCTGAGCAAAGTACTTCAGCTTCCAGTGTGACTCAGGGACAAAGTTTTCTTGATTAGCATCTCTAAACAGAAAAATGTATCTGTTTCAATGCACCTTTGAGATACACACACACACACAAAAATACACACACACACACATAAAGAAATAATATCAATAAAGGTGCAATAAGGAGGGATAGAATTTCAGAATAATATGACTTGGTGTCAAGGCTGTCCCGCCCTTTCACAATGTCCAGCTCCAGAGGTGTAAAAGATGTGTAAATCACATGGCAGGAAGATCTGGGATGCTTTATCTCCCAGGGAAGCATGTCCTTGCAAAACTAGCTGTTTCAGCTCTGGGTGTTCTCATCACTGTGTGACCACTCCTTCTCTGAACCTTGCATAATGATACCATGTGATAAAGTATTCACCATTTTAAAGATACATGAAGTCTTAACACTCCTAGTGATACATGATACAGGTTTCCTTTCAGCAGTTCCTCTTTTCAAATCCTAGACTGGTCCCTTTTTCTATTATGAATTGGGAAGAAGAGCTGATCTACTTTACAGATGTTTTAATCCTCTTTGTTCTTATTTTGGTTTATAATATTGTGTCTTCCCATCCAACTTTAGATCTTCCTGTTTATCAGATTTCTTCATGGTTCATTCTCATTACTTTGTTATCTCTGCCTGTCCTCTACTCAAACTAGAAATTACCCAGAAAAGATTACAAAAGAATAATCCCTTCAGGATGCCACGCAGCGGTCATGGCTAGTAATTAATTCTGAACCTAGGTACTCCATGAGACAGCTCTCTTTTCATGCAGATTATCTTCTTGACAACTGTGGGTAAAAATCTTCCCTGTTACCTGGCAAAGAGAAGGCAGTAAATAAACAACAACAACAAAAAAGCAAACCACAAAACCAAGGAAACAATAGCAAAAAAAAAAAAAAAACAAAAAACAAAAAAAAAAAAAAAAAAAAAAAGGAAGTAGAATACAAGATCCAAATTGCAAGGTACAGATGTTCAACACTTCTCAGAAGATGATAAAGACTTCCACTGCTATCAGAAAAATCATATGCAGGTCTGAAAACATCTGTCTTGTAAAGTGTCAGGGATAGAAGAAATCCCAGCAGCCATAAACTAATGATGATGATTAAAATGACTAATAAGGATCCAGAGATTTCCAGTGTATATATTTTCATTTGTTTGGAAAGTAGCAGTATAGTATGAAGATAACTAACTTTTTATGCCCAGATAAAAGAGGTAATGTGGAATATCAAATCCAGTGAAAGAAATCACAGCTAGTGCTCAAGATGATGCTAAGAACTTGGCTGCAATAACTGCAATTACTAATAAGTCTTATCATAGAAGGAAAATTCAGGGAGATGGGAAAAGTACTAACATTGCACTATTGCTCAAGAACTGGAGTGAGATAATCTCAAAATGGCATCAAACCACAAACAAAACAAAACAGTTGGGAAAAATTTTCTTTCTAACCTGCATCAATGGAGCTGTTGCATGCTGAAGTCTTATCTTGAGTAGAGTGTGCTACTTTGGAAAAGATTATCTAATTAAGACAGATTTGAGAGAGTACAAAGGAAAGTGACCAAAAAAAGCATAAAAATTCTGTGAAGAAAGCTTGAAGGAATTGAATCTGTTCCTCAGACTACAGGAAAATACAGTGGCAAATGTCAGAGTGAATCATCTATACTCTTTTAGGAGTCTGTGAAGAGATGTCAGCATCTCCAGGAAGTGATTAATGCATTTCAGATGTCTGTGTTGAAATGAGATTAATTATGTCATAGAAGCACTTGCTTCCTTTCATCATGCATCAAGGGTTTCCAGGGAGACTCACTTAGATGTAGATGGCTGCTGTCATGCGACCCTTCCTTCTCTCAGTGCAAAGTGTCTGATAGGTTTTCAACCAGTAAACATGTTGTTACAAATCTGGTCATCATTATTGTCTGTGCACTTTACTATGCAATGCAATAAATTGTTGCAATGCAATGCAAACTTGCAGCAAAGAAGACTTAAGAGAAATATTATGCAAAGATAGTTTGGCAAACAAACAGAAGGCCTATGGGTGGGGAATACCCTTCACTGATTTTTTTCTGAGTGTAATATTTAAACTTTTCTCAAATCAGAAGATGGAATAGATGACCTTTGGTCATTTTTACTTCTTCATGTCCATAGAGCTGTTATCTGACATTATGCCTCATGAGTGAAGGAAAGCTCAGCCTTGGTTTTGTGCTATTCCAAGTTGCACGATCCCAAACAATTCCTGACCATGGAAAAGTTCAGGGGTTGGCTCATGCTAGGGACAGCTATATACCAATAGGCAGTTTAGACTTAGCCTCCATCTTCTGGAGGCTGGAGATTTTAATAGTGTGTGCAGGGTTAGACATGTCAGCTGGCCTGAAGGCCAAAGAACAGGCTCTGCTACCATTTAATTTGTTTGTATTGATGTCACCCAAGAGTTTGTTTGACTTAGGGAGAAAGGTGTGCTTTCAAGAAGATCTGAAGCCACACCTAATTGTGTAGGCTGACACCATCCCTTGAAGTCAAAAGATCCACGGACATTAAAGCAACAACCCTTACACTTTTCTTCTTGAGACTGTTTCTGGAATCACATTTTCTCTTCTGCTTAAACTTCCAGGCTTACAATTCCAGGTCTGGAAATCATGGTTTTGCTTACTTCACAACTATACCTCTAACTAACCAGCCCAACATCTTTGTCTCAGATCAAAGGGAAGCAGTGTCACTGCTGGAATCCTGGCTCTGCATCATGGCAGCAAGGCCCATGTCTGAAGACATAGGTAGCTGAATCTAATCAAAATTTATTACCAATAAATGGAGATTTACATTACCACAAATTATGTCTTCCATTGAAAGCTTTACTATTAAAAATTTAATATGAACTGGAAGAGGAAATGCAATTGTCAATATATATTCCAAGTTCTTATCCAAGACACATGCCAAACAGCTTTGTCCAGTTGTCTAAAATCAGTTTCAACCAGTCCCATCAGTATTTCAGTCTTGTTCTGCAATGGTAGTGAAGATGCAACTGTAAGGAAGGGTGCTTCAAAATATCTGGCAAATTTTGATTTTATGGCTGGAGCTGCTGCAACACAGGTCCTTCCCACTAAACAAGCAGCAAGAGAAGGACCAGCCTAACTAATGAAATATTAGGAAATATTAGGAAATTATAGGAAATATTGGGAAATATTGACATGTGACTTTCTCAAGGCATAACCATATGCTAAAAATGGATATCAAGGAAACATACCACCAGATTATTATGTCAGCTCAGATCAGCATATGTGGGCTAGTTGATGAACACTTCAGAAATTGATTTCTCCAAATCTGTCTTTTGAAAAAGCATCAGGTTCTAATACATAAATACACAAGTTCACAGGTGGATATTAATTAAAATAACTCATAATATGACTCAGGTGAGTACTGGGAGCTGCAGTAGCCTGAACTTGAAATGGATTAAGATACTGAGAGTATCCACAAGGTGTAGTAAGCTCAAATATATAAGTAGTAAATTCTAGTCTATGCACAACCAAGGAGAGTGAGGAGCTGGATGGGGGAGCACAGGATCCAGTGATTCTCACTGGCAATTGATGCTCCTAAAATATTTGAGATGGATCGAGATTAGCATCTAAAAGGTAAGAGTAAATTAATGGTTAACTCAAAATTATTTCTCATTAATTCCACTTAATGCTCTGTCTCCACTTATTTTGCTAGAGCTTTTTATTTAAATGTAATGTATTTGAATAAATTACTTATGTGTCTTGTAGACTTCTCTGCCTCCCTTTATAGGCAACTGTTGGAGTTTTGTGCCAGTCATTTTAGCTGATCTTCTTTTCCAATGCATTATGCAGAGCAGCACAAGTTTTGCTTCTGCTCACTGAACGGCGAGCTATGCCTATTGCGACGTTCAATCAACTTAAAAGTCACTGGTGGAATACACATATGAACTTACACTTAACTCAGGAGATCAGGGTCATTTTCTCCCTTCTCTTTGCTAACCTTTCTAATCAAATACTACGTATTTAACTGGGAGAGGTGCTGACCTATGGATAAAAACTAAAGGAAACAGAACAATGGGGATTCAACAATATTTAACACTGTGTCTCAGCATGATGAGAACTCTAAGAGACACTAAGATACACAGTCAAAGGGTGTTTGACTGAGGGAGTGCGTTGTCTTTTCTGAAAGAAAAATATCTGAAGTTCCTTTTGGCCACCAGATAGCAGTACTTCACTTTGTACGGTTCTCAGCTCACAGCATTCCTTGCCTTGTCAAAAAATCCATATATTGGATCCTGGACTCTTGCTCAGATATATCTTTTGCAGAATTCATTATAGACTTCAGCTATTAAAAAAAAAAAAATTGGAATTAGGAATGCAGATGATTTATGTGTTCAGGAGGAATCAATATTGCAGCTTTCCTGAATGGGGAAAGTTGGTTCTATAAATCTAATGGAGCATTAGGCATTATAATTTCCAATGACAAAAGTTTCAATGAAAACCTTGGGCTTAAAATATTTTTAGCATTTCTCCCTTGCTGACAGTACATTTCCTTATTTATATTAGTATTTCAGGAATACTTCTAAAGGCAATTTTGGCCTCCAAACATAAACTTTACAGAGTTTTACTATTTCTGTAATTTATAATTTCTGCCAAATATTTTTAAACCTCGGTATTTTTCTTTATTTTTAAATAGAGGAACAGACTTTACAATATTTTTAGCAAAAAAGAAAGATACCCTAATTTTCACTGAACCTTGTTAAAACACCAGAAGTGCAATACACTGCATAATAATAATAATAATAATAATAATAATAATAATAGTTGGTTGTATCATGCTGTATTGGTTCATGTCACCTTACAAGAAGTGTGCATCATCCTCTTTTTTTACAGTTACAGACCTCAGGCAAGATGCCCAGGTAGGGAGAATGGGAGAATAACAGTCAGATGGCCTTTCCCATTCTCATCTGTCCTGGTGTTGACATTTAAGTGTCTCAGCTGCTGCTTCAACCTGGAACAGCCAGTTATGATCCCTATGGGATCATGCGACAGCTGTATCACTTCCTTTTCTCCCAAACAAGATGGGAGAGATAATAATGGCAACCATCTCTGTCAGATTTACACTAGAATATTCTTTGCTTTAGCTATTGCAGAGGTCTAACTGGATTCCCTTCATTTTTCATCTCCTTCAGGGAATCTGGTGTCAGAATCATGTGAGCCCTGACTTTATTGCTGTGATTCACATGACTTCTCTCACAGGGAATTTCACTTTTCTGTAGTGTTAGGCTTATCTACTGAATGAATAGGTGATTTTCCCCCCATTTGTGAGTCATTTAACTATGACAACCAAAACTAACTGTTGGCAAGGCAGAGTAGTGATAGAAATGTTTTCAGCTTTGTCACTCTGTCATTTTAAGGCCACCACAGTTCTCTTTTTTCTCTCCTTATATCTCCATAATCATGAAAACCCATCTTCTGGCATCCAGCCTTCAGCAGACAACCAGTGAATATTCAGAGACATACAACCATCAATTTGTTGACTGTTCCCATAGTTACTCTGTTGAGAGACTCTGCCTCTTATAGCTAAGGACTGGACTATGGCTGTGATCAGAATGAAGGAAATGTTGCTTCAGAAGTGCTTCAGACTTAGCAGAGCTCTCAAAAGCTCTTTTGTCCTGGTATAGAATAAGGATTGATACCTTGGGTGGTACAAAATGCCTTTATTTCTGGAAAAATAAATTTTCTATAGCTTTGTTGGGCATTCTGAAGGAATTAATGAAAGACTTAGTTTGGAATGAAATATTCTTGTCCAACAGAAGTCCCAGCAGCTGGTTCTATAGTGCATTTCTCCACATTTCCTGTGCTTTTGGACTGAGTTCTAGCAATGCCCTTGGAAGCTCTTCAAAAGCAGTCCAGCCCCTGAGGATGGCCAATGAGTTATGGAGTTATGGAGTGCTGGACTTGGGTGTCTTCTCACACTTTGTTCCCAGATAAATGCAAATCTATCCAATTTTGAAACCTGCTGATTTTTCTGAGCCAACAGAAAATGTTGCTCTTCTTTTAAATAGAAACAACTGTTTTGTGACAATGGAATCAGTATCTTCTTTGTAGTTTATAAAGTGGACACCGACTATTTTTGTTCAGTTGTCCATGTACTGAGACATCTGAAAGGTTGTCAGGGCCTCATTAAAACAATCTTCAGTCAGCCAAGGGGGGAGATGCAATAGAAGTACAGCATTTACTGTGCCAGAAGGTAGAACCTCACCTACACAGAGGCTACAGCTCGAAGAACTTTGTGTTCCACTTGTTACATAGGTTTCTTTAAAGAATAATGGTAATAATAAAATATTTAGATCCAAAGAGTGCTTGAAATTGCAACCTGTGGTCTGAAGCCTGAGCACTGATGGTGAGGCAGCTGAAACAAGATGGGATCTTAACTCCCCAGCTTTTTTCCCCACTGCTCCAGACATTTAGAAATATTTACAGCTGCTTTTCCCTTTCCTTCTTTCACTCATGATTTATTTTTTTTTTTTCTAAATGGAAAAAGATTATGTTTTTATAAAGATAAGCGTTTCTCTGGAGTAACCGCAGCTCAAGCGCCGCAGCCCTGTGCCAATCCTTCCACGCCAGAACACGACGCCGGCACTAGAGAGGAGCCAGCGCCTGTAAGAACCCAAGGGGCAAGCAGAGCTCCGGGTCTGTCCTGCCGGAGAGGGGCCGGCAGGACCCGAGCGCGCCCCGGTCCCGCGGGACAGCCCGGGCAGGGGGGCGGCAGCGACTTGCGGGCCCCGGCGGGCCGGGAGGGCGGGAGCAGAGGTGTGGGGCGGAGGAGGGAAGGCGGCGGCAGGGCGTCACGGGAGCCCGCGCCGCTATAAAAGGGCCGGGTGCGGCGGAGCGGCGCATCCCTCTCGCCCGCAGCCACAGCGGCAGGAGCAGCACCAGCATCGCGGCGGGACAGCATCAGATGGGCATGGGGACGGCGCTGGCGGCGCGGCTCGGCCTGGGGCTGCTGCTCCTTGCCCTCCTCCTTCCCACGCAGGTGAGCCCCAAGCGGCTCGGCGCTTTCCCCCCGCCGGCCCCAGGGTGAGACCCTCCCGCTCGGCGGCCGCCTCGGAGCGGCGGAGGGGCGGGCTTCTCCCGAGAGGAGCTCCCGCTCGTGTGCGCCATCCCGGAGCCCGCCGCGGCGCCCCGCGGGCGGCCGTGGGTGGCGGGCGGCTCCTCCGCCCCGGGCGGCGGCGGCGAGAGGAACGAGCCCGGGCAGCGCCGGCTGCGGACGGGGCGGGGATGGGCGCGGACGGGCGGCGGGGCGAGCCCGGAGCCCTGGGATGGCGGTGGCGGTGCCGTGGATTACCCCGGTCAAATCAAAAAAGATGAAGTTGGAGTTGGCCGCCTTTTTTTCCCCCCTGGGTTCCTGGAGGGAAAGCCGCGGAACCGCGGTGTGAGCGGCCGCTGAGCGCTCATCCCCCGCTGGTCGGAGGGAGAACGGTCCCTCCAAAGCCGAGAGAGCTCCGGGAAGGCACGAGTTTTGCAGCGGGACCCGGGTCTGGTCCTCCCCCCGCCCGAAGGTGCGGGGCTTTGGGGCTGGTCCTGAGCTCGGCTCTCGGCAGGAGTGCGAGGTTTGGGGGCTGGAAGCGAGGGCGCCAGCCTCTGGCTGCTGCGCTGGCCGAGCCGTGCCCTTGGCGCAAAGGTAATGATGCCGGAGCCATCCGCTTCTCCACAAGCGGCCAAGCCGAGCGGGACTCGCAGGTTCCGTATCGGTGTGGTGTTCCCAGAGACCACCTCTTCAAAAGGGTGACTAGCAGGGAATCAGAAAAATGAACAGCAGCGGCATTGCTGGATCGTGTTCCCTCCTCCTCTCCTCTTTGTTTGCAAGAAAGGGCATTATCCCTTCTCCTTTGTGCTCAGTGGAGTCTTGCCCTTGGCAGTGATTGAGAGAAGGATCAGACCCTTTGGGTTACCGGTATTTATCACATTCACGTTGAGAAAACGTCTGAGGTCCCATCTACTGTGATGCTGGGGAACTTGGACATAAGCCCATTCTCTTCCACCAAAAGAAAAGAAAAAATTAAGCAACTGGTTTTTTTTTGCTCAAAACCAAGAAAACTTAAAATATATATAACCAAGAGTGGAATGATGGTGGAGTCTTTGTACGAAGACTGAAAAAAATTCCAGGGCAGGCTGGGACTTGCCTTGTAGGTTATTAACTCAGCAATTCGCTATTGATCACTTTCAGGCTGGTTTTAACAGAAACTTCAACACAGCGATTTTTATCCTGCAGTCCTCAATTGCTTCCAGCACGGTGCCGATTGCCAAAAATGCTAAGTACCAGAAGCTTTACACCATTTTTATGTTTTTCTATTGTATGCTTTTTTTTAGTAGGAAATACCGAAAGAACGTGCTTATGCAGTTTTCTAATTAATTTAACGTAGACTTCATTGCTTCAATATTGAGGGATTGATTTTTTTCCCCTGCTAATCTATTTTCTCAGCAGCACTAGAAACATGAGAAAATAAGGACACCTTTTGTGGACAGAATTACTTACTAAACTAACTAACCTCTTTAAAAAAAGATATGGTTTTACTTGAGTTAAGTCTAAGAGCTTACCAGAATGCTCTGGTAGAGTTTTCTGCCATGGAGTTGAAGCCAAGCTTTCTGTATTATGCTCATTTTTGGGGATGCAATAATGTGATTCTTGCTCTTGTTTTTCATCCTTGTGTTTCACATGCTGTTTTTTTTCACAGGAATAAAAATACTTTAGGTTGTCTTTGAAAATTTTCCTGTGCATATGTAGGAAATAACTTGATATTGAGGTTGCACAGAGTGCAAGTTTTTGTTCTGTCCCTATAATGCAGAGTTATGAAGGGAAAAGGGTATTTTTTATTTTGCTTTCTGTCAGCATTTTAAAAATTTGCTAATATATGGTCTTTTCACTGCACTTTTTTTTTGTGTGTGTGTGTCTTCTAGAATGCCAGTAGGTTGTGATTTAATCAGTATGGTTTCATTGTTCTAACTTCTGCAGTTCAGTGCTACCACAGCAAGATAAGAGAGGCTGAAGTAGTAAATCCACTCACATTAAGCCCCACCATTGCTTCAAAGGAAGCCACAAACCAGCCCCAGAAACTGTATCAATACATTCTTGACTGTTGTTTCCTCATATTTTTGTTTGTGGCTTAGTCTGCAAAGGCAGACTGCAATTCACACAGTTGTTTGAAAGTCTTTCATATCGTAAGATCTGCCTTTACATAGCTCTACATTTTTTTTTTTCTTTTCTGAGGTTTTTTGAAACCTATGTGTCTTCTAATTTAGGGAAGGATTAAAGGATTTCCATAAAGTAATATCCATGTAAATACATTTAGAAAAATATTAGATGTATTTCTTTAACAAATCCCACACGTGCAATTCCGAATGTCTTTGTCCGTAAGTGCACAATGAAAGGCGTGAGCATTTGTATGTATCATTGACTGCTATGTCTGAGGGGGGCTACACACTGTTCACTGCTACTAATACGTATTCTGACTTTTAAAAAGAGACAATATAACCCTTTTTGTTACTTCCCCTCCTTTCCACATTCTAGATCTACTGTGGTCCCAATGGAACAAGTCCAACACCTTCAAACAATTCTTCAGCAAGTTCCACTTCTCTGTCAGCTGTCACAAATTCAGTGAACAATACCACCACTCACGGACATGGAAATTCTCTTCACTCAACCACAAGCCTTTTTTTCATTCTCTCCGTTTCTCTTCTGTATTTTTGCTGTTAAGAGACTCTGGCATGGAAATGGCTACTACTCCCCACCCCGTTTCCTGAGCCGCCTGAGATGGCTAGATCTCCAACCCAGCATGAGAAGAAATCAATCCAAACTCCACATCAAACCAGCTTGGTTCCACTCCATACTCAAATTAGTACCAGTCTGACCTAGAGAAACACTCAGTATTCTGACTTTCAAAGCTCACCAATGTGAAAAGATCAGCTTCAGCAAGGAGGTAAAATTATGAGCTCTTTCACCAAATGAGTTGGAATCTGAAAAACAAGATGGGAACAAAAAGAGACAGTACTGACAAACCAAATTTAAAGCTGAGAAGAAATACAGTATCTTATAATCAGGATGGATAATAATACTCCATGAAGAAAAAAGGCTAGAGAGTTTATCTACCATTTAGAATAAGGACTTCAAGAGTTTTTATGTTTTGTTTAAGTTCAGAAACATCAACAGGCTCACAGAATCTCTAGAAAACACAGAAAAGCTCAAATAATTGTTTCTTACACAGCCTGTGTGGTTATAACTTATGGGTATTAGGATGTATGAAAAAGAAACAACATCAGTGAAAAGGGTTTCTTCTAGATTTCATTTGTATTAAATTGTTACAAGGCTAAAATAGAATAACAAATTTTTTTGCAAGAATCCTCTTATTTAACCCCTGATTCCTAATGAAATGCTTAGCCAGGCAGGGCTAGTTTTGAAATAGCTAAAATCCCACCAGTTTTCATAAGAGTGGAATTATTTATGGTGGGGAATTTGAATTTGACATTTTATTTAAATTGTTTGTATATTAAACCATATGTGCCAGAGAAAGGAGGTGTGGAAACATTAGAAAAAGTACCAGGAGCTTTTTGTAAATGAAATTCAGAAAGAACAAACAAAAAAGTCAATGGATGTATGTCTCCTATTTCCTTTATTTCTCCTCCCAAGTTGTATAAGCTTTTTGCTCCTGGAACTTTCCTCAGTTATGAAGGATTTATGAAATCTTATGAGTAATGTTATAGTGTTGCTTTTTTTTTCTTTTTATTTTTTTTTCTTTTTGGCACAAGGTGAATAACTTACTGTTTTTTGAAGAGTTTTAATTGTGATAGTCTACTTTAAACCTGGGCTAATATTTGTGGTGGGGAGAAGGAATGGGGAGAGGAGAGCAAACCGCCAAAAAAAAAAAAAAGAAATTAAATGAACAGGTGTTTGGAATATGAAGACTGGAGTCTTGATTTAATCACTGAATTTAAAAATTACCTATGTAAATACTACTTTTTAAAAATTTTTTCTGAATCAAAATTGCTACACTTGCACAGATTGTTTCTGTATCATCCAACACTTTAGAAAATACTATCTGGTACTTGATCTTAGCAAGCTTTGTTGAGGAGGTTGAACTACCTTGATGATGATACCTTGTCAGAAAAAAATTAACTATGTTGATATGATCACATGTGAATGTACATGATCATACCACTGTCTGTAGATATTTATCTCAGTATAAGATCATGTCAAACATGAGTGGCTCTCTAATTTTTTTTTAATACACATCTGTCTTTCAGTTATATTACCACCAATTCACAGTATCATTCATATATTAGTAGCAAGCTAACACAAATTCATGTCAGTGAGCGTACATGGACAATTCCTTATGCTTATCATTTGTATCCAGTAAAGTGTTAATGATTGTATTTTGTGTTTGTGTAATAATGCTTTGATTTATTAGCTACTGATTTTCATGGAAAAAACCTGTAAATAAAACAGTGGGCAGGCAATGCATTCTAGATGCACTTCCAGACACTTCTACAAAAACTTGTACCTTGCCTGTGTTAAGTGAATGAACTGTTAAGCAAGATGGTATATGTGATTAAAAACCTCAAGGTCTAGAAATGCTGAAGTGTAATTAGTTTTATTTCTCTGGAAGGTTTTGTGCCACTGGGAGTCTGGATTTCACTTTGAAAACAGGGAGTGAGATTTGGTTAGCCTCTCTAGTAACTGCAGTAAGTTTTCCATGTTAATTACAGACTCTTCCCTTTCAAAGCATGACCGTGTGTTCATGTTAGACAAACAGTGATTAGACAGAGTTTTCTTTATTTCTTTTGGTGGCAATGAGCAGTTTTCCTTACGATGGCTAAAGCTGTTTCTCAGCTACTGGTTATCAAGCAATGTGAATTAACTGCTTAAGGTTCCTGCCTCCCACAGACTACATTAATACAGTAGGTATATCGCAATAATACAAGTTGAATCATGCTTGACGAAGGATAGAGACTGAAAGAGGTAGGAATTTATGCAAAAATTGCTTTAAAGCAAAAATTAACCGGATGAGCATTCAGTAACAAATAGTTGCAGTTCCTGACATTCCAAAACCTTGTCTGTGTTGTTTTCCAGGTATGTTCCTTTTTAATTCTCCTTAAAGGCCCAAGGTTGTTCTCTGTGGTTATCTTCACTCCCTACATGTGGAGAAACACTTTCACAAGTGCCTAAGCACTTAGGCATGCTTAGGCTGCGTTTGTCAGTGGGAAAGAGGCCCCTGGAGAGGCCTCCCAAGGCTGCGCAGGGAATGCGGAGTGGCAGCCCTTTGCTCCTGCTCCTTTGCTTTTCCAGTAGGCTGAGCAAACCAAGGAGCAGGATAAGTTTATCAAAGCTGGCTCTTTAGCTAAGTCTTGGAACGTGCAGGGAGTATCAAAGCACATTGTTCCTTTGTTTAGCTTTTCTCCAAATGCTCCAGGAGAAAGCAGGAAGATAAACCAAACAACCTGGCTGAGTATCTTTTTTAAAAAAACATTAAACTAAAAATAACCTCTCTCCAAAGACAGGCAGACGAGGAAAAAGGCTGCAACAATGGGTTTTAATTCTATGCTATGTCAGCACAACAAAAGAAGTAAAGGAATGTGTTGGAAGATTTTGCTAAATAATCAGACATAATGGGATGCTTGGCTGAATTGGTGCCATGCTTTTTTCAAAATTTTAATTTAAAAAAAATTTATTTGAGAAATAGAGCCACATTGCTCTTTAAGAGCATTTAAACTATTTAAATTCTCTTGAGTTTTAGAGTTTTTCACCAGAGCAGATGAGTGATTTAGAAAAATGATCTGGTGGCCTTTGTTCTGTTCCATTCCATCACAGGACAATGGGATCAGTGATGAAGAAATCCACCCAGTGAAAGAGGATGTGATGGATGTGTTTAACAAAGCGGGGAGGGCAGGAGGGGAGGGAGCACAGCGGAGCCTACGCACTTCACAACTATTTCATTTTTTGAAATGACACCTACAATAACTAGAGCCAGCTCTTACCTATGGCTCTCACTTCCAGAGATCTGTCCAGCTGAAGTGTGTCTGGGTAGTGTATATTGCAGTGACTCTGAAACAATACTGCTCTGTCTGATGCATGGCGCTGCTTTCACTGTAAACGTACGCTAGCCACATCAGTCCTGAATAAAATATAGTGTTATTATTTGAATGGAAATGCCTAAAATGAGCACTTACAGTTTGTGTGCAGCTTACTATTCCTTCCTTCTCAACGTCATACTCTGAATAGCCCTTAAATTTTTCCAAATTGCACTTTTCAGCTAGTTTAGAAATCCACAGGGACTTTGAATGAACAACTTCCATTCAGCAAAAATCTCTACAAGGTGAAGTATTTTGGGCCAGATCCAACACCACTGCTAGTGGCCTCCTTGTTTTCTGCAAGACACAGCTCTGTCCCCTGAGCCTTTCTCCACACAAGAGCAGCGTACAGGCAATGCTGTGTTGTACCAAGGGTAGTCCCCTGTCCACGTGGGGATGGAACATTGTTAGTGTCTCAGTAAATGAACTCAGGATTATTTTGACAAGCCATTCCCAACTCTTAGCCAAATCCACCAAATTAGGGTTTGCCTGTACAATGCAAGTACTCTCGAGCTAGCTGGAGACTGCAGCCTGCTCTCTAACGTTATTAGTACATTGTTTAATATGGACTAATTTCTCCCCAGAGTCGTTCTTATGCAGCCTGTTTGCCTCTGGAAGGGCTCATGGGAACAAACACTTGCAGGGCTGGGCTCTTTGTCACACATCTTTCCAAGTCAGCATTTCCCTGGAGTCAGGTTACACCAGGCTCTGCAGTGAGCTCACAATAACACCTTGTATCTGAAACTGAGGATGGATGTGAATGTGCTTGTATTAGAGGCAGTTCAGAGTGATTTGCATTTTGTGTGCATTCAGGCTTATAGAGGTTTGATTTCCCATACATGACTGAAATGATTTAGGTAGCAGACTTTATCACCCAGCATCTTTATTGTAATGGATACAGTTGGGAACGTTTCTTGTTTTTGCATTAAAGATAACTTTGAAACAGGAGCTGTCAGCTCTGCCTCATAGCAGCACAAAGCTCTTCATTCTAGAACACACATTATGTTTGATGCACTGTAGAGGTCTACTGAGCCCCGACAGATGAAGGGGCTGGTTATTTTAAATCCATCAGTTTATCTACAGCAGCTTGAAGAGCATCACTAGGCTTTCTGCAATACGTGCTTTGAGATGTGGTCTTTTCATCATTATGCAGTAGCCTCAGGAAAGATACTTGATCCTTACTTTGGTTATCAGCCTTCAGTTTTCCAAGTGAAACCCTCAGCATCCTGCTCATGAATGCATAATTGCTCTGGTTTAGACTTCATCAAAATGGCCAGAATGAATGACCTGGAGCTGAAGAAAAAACCTGATAGATTCTTTACTGCCCAATCAAAATCCTAAGCTAGCAGAATCTCATCTGTGAAGGGTCGTTCAATTCTCTCTTGAATCCAGCAGTACTCCCTGCAATGTATGTGCTACAAATACATGAATAAAACATTTTCAGGCTTTTCAGAAGTGAAACGAGACTCTCTCTTTTATGCTTTCAGCTTAGCAGGAGCTATGCTTTAACAACTGATGGGTGTACAATATAAAATTTGAGCACACAGCAGAATTAAATCGTGGTAGCTTGGTTTTGCTGCATAAACTGAATGATCACATTCCACCAAAATCTCCCTTGAATGACCTAGCGTGAAAAGTATTCTTTATGTGGCACAAATTATTAAAGGAAGCAACGCCTCTGTAAAGCAATTGTTCTGTTTCCCGCTTTTCAACCACTCTCACTGAAAGCACGGCGTGGACTTTTTTCAGATCGCTTAGTGTGCACAAACTGGACTTAAAGTCTGTGTTCATTATGCTGAAATATGTAAACTTCATGTGACAAAAACAGTGTATTCACTGAGTTGTATAATATGCAGATGGTTTTTGAGGCGTAAGACTGAACCTTGAGTTCAGGGGGATATATACACCTGAGTACAATAACAAATACATATTGTGTGATTGCTTGGACTAGTAGGATTCAAAACTGAGCACATACAGCTCATGATAGCAATTAAAACCATAATAGCACAATTTAAAAAACCCATAAAAATTAAAAAATATTAAAATTAACATTAAAAACATTAAAAGCATGTTGTGAGAACCTTCCTTGCTTTAGGAAGCAGGAAAAATTTTCTCTGAAAGCAGATTATCTGGTAGCTGTTCAGTTATGAAGACAGTCTGAAGCATGTTCGTAGAATGAAAATGGACTTCACTGAATCACAAAACATGATATAGAATATAGATTTGATGGAGTCTTTGCTCAAACATGGCAGTTTCAGTGTTTTAGTGCTTAAGTATAAAGAAGTTTTTTGAACAATGAAGAAGAAAAGTCTTTTGGCAGAGCTACAAAGAAGAAGGCATCATTATTCTGAGACAAGACAATTGCATTTGCTGTCATGCATCTGCTATCTATATTTTTAAAATATGTTTTCTAAAACTTGCTGGCATTTTGTGTCTTTTCATGTGTCCAACAGTATCTTCAACTTAATTTTTTAAGGCTGTTGTCACTACTCTGATTTTGTTGGCTTTTCTGTTTCAGGAAACTACAAAATTACATGCAACACAGCAATTTTTTCTCATTGGAATTACCTCCATTCCAAAATTCTCAGGCTTCTGTAAGGTGTATCCTCTTGCAAAGTGCCACCAGTAAATGAGCCAACCTGAAGCACTACCGGGGTGACAGACGGGATATTTTCTTCCCTGCTAATTTGTGTTTTTACTGAAATTAAAATATCAAAAGAACACACAGCTATTTTCAGAACACAAACTCCGCAGTAATTTAGCCCTGTTCATCTGGCACTGACCTGAGGCCTCTGACACAGTTTTATAAGGAAAAGCACATTGCCAGCGAGGTGGAGGAACAGGATGGGAGGTAAAGCAGCCACACGTACTCCTGTGACCTTACTGAGACGTCAGCTTTGATCCCAAAATGTGTGATCCATTCCACTAGGGATTTGGTGGATTTTGCTAGGCAGCTGATGGGGGTCTGTGACTTTAATTAGTATTTCAATGTGTTTACGTTTAGTGGGTCTGTTCTTACTCAGCAGTGCAGGCTGACATTGTTCAGCTTCTGCTTCATTCTTTCTCCTTTCCCTCCAGTCTGGTTTGAAGAGTTCCTCAGAGCAGAGGCAGACTGTGCTGAGAGCTTGCAGAGCTCCTGGTAGGCATCAGCCACTCGTCAGCAGGTTTTACACCATTTTCTGTAACAGCAGTAATTAAAGCCCAGGTCTTCAAAGGTAATTTGGTGCCTGACTTGAATTCCTGTTAAGATCAGTGTCCTTGTGGGCTGTAGTTTGATGGCCTTCTGTGTAAAATCCGTGTGTAATGCTGAAAGCTCTTATGGACCTCATGGGATCGCTGCTTATTTTTCTCTTCTGTTTTGTGTGCCTGTTTCTTTTGCTTGCTGTACTCTAGAACCCCTGCTTGCTGTGGCAGAAGGAGTATCTGCAAATACTGTTCCACCAAGGTGGTGTCTTTCACCCGCTGCAGCTGGGCAGGGGGGAATTCCATGAGGTCAGAGCTGCTGGGCTCCGCAGTCCGCTCACACTCCTGTCCCAGGCCTTCACGTGGGGATCAGCACCCTTGCAGAGCAGCCACACTCCTTGGTGCTTCAACCCAGGGACAGCTCAGGGCCCCAGTCAAGCCCCAGTTTTGGGCTTGAGCCAATCATTGCACTAAAGATCAGAATGATGGGTTTATATCGATCTCTGACAAGGAAGAAGGAGGGGGCTGAGTGAAAGGCTGATGAACTGACAATATGGGAAATTGCATCCTTTTCCAGATGGACCCTTCAAATTTGATTTCCAGTAGCACTGAAATACTGTATTTACTCTTACTTATGAGCTGAATATAGCTAATTATAGTTATTATGTATGTGATCTATCCATATTACTATATTTTTTATAGCTAGTATAGAGAATTATAGCTAATAGGTTATAGCTAAGTGCTTTTTAAGATGGTTTCAGCCTCGAAGAGCTTGCAGTCTTCCTGGGTTTGTTCCATCTGGGTAAAGGAGGAAAAAATTGTCTTTAATTGCTGTCCTGCACATGACAGGGTGGGGGGTCAGGGAGGCTGGGGAAAGGGCAGGAGTTGGGTTAGAAGGTAATGGACCTGTTGGGGAAAAGATTCTGCAAAAAATAAAAAAACTTCTCAAAAATGCTTAATGCAAACCCTTCAAAAGAAATCTTATAAGCTCCAAATAAGAAGTGCTGTGTCCAGTTTTGGACATCACAATTAGCAGATGTCAACTGGTAAAATTTGGAGTACAACAACGAAAGTCACAATGGCTGTAGATGGGAAAAAAAGTAGAAAGAGTGAGCATATTTAGCTACAAAAATGAAAATAGGAAGCATATTGAAACCTGCAGGTAAAAGGCAGTTGCTGAGATGTAGGGACAGAGCCTTTCCTTCCTGTGTGCTGTGAAGATAACAAGTCATGTTTGTAAGCATTGAACGAGGTTGCTGGGCAAGGTTGAGGATGTTTCTGAAAGCAGGTTGGATAAACACCATTTCAAAATAATTCAGATCTAGCTGATCATACCTTTGGGCAAGAGGAAGGCTGGAGGGCCTCTCACAGCCCTTCTTTCCCATCTGGTCCCAAGATAATAGTGTTGATGCAAGGATTTGGGGCATCTGGGGAAACAATGTGGCCTCGTTATGTAGGACTGGCAGGGTTGTTATAAGGACAAGGGTAAATAAGGAAAGACAGACAGCTTGTGTGGATGAAAGGTAATTTTAATGATGGTGCATGGTGGGGATAAGGAATTGCTATGAAATCACTGTTTCACTGCTTTTGGAGTTAACTTGATTGCCCCTCAGTGAAGAACCCCACGAACACCGAAGCCAAGGGGATCCTGGTGTCTGACAGACACTTTCAGAGTGAGCTGAGTCTTTAGAAAGGCTCACTGTCTCTCACATGGGACGAGTATAGGTTGTTTCCAATCTCTTCATTAAGGCTTTCAGAGGATGCTTTTCTTTTCCTTAACCCCCTTATTTTCACGGGATGAGCAGGAATTTAATTCTGTTTGTGGCTTTGACCACCCTGTTAAAATGTGTTGACACGGGTCAGCGGGTTCCAACACTTGAATTAAGGATATGTGAAGATGCACATGCACCACGTGGTCATGCAAGCTGAAAGTCAGTTACACAGGCTAGAAATTATGTGAGCTTTAAATAATAAAAAAGTTATCCTCTCTTTGATGACATGAGTGAGACAGTAAGGGAGTTCAAAGTTGTTCCTTAATGCTTTATTCCTTGAAATACGTTCCTGTATGTGGCAACGCTTAAATCAAATGGTGATAAGGCATTTGTCAAATAGCTCAAATTTACTCTGCTTGAAATTGAAAGAGGAGTTACTGAAATTTTAGTAAGTGCACAGGAAACCTGAAGCTCATAATATACTATGAAAGGTTTGTTTATTTTGTCTAATTTACATCTTTCAACCTTTCATTTTCTGTAGAAGGAGGTAGAATATGAATTGCTTTTTTTAACACAGCAAAGATTCTCTAAAGGTTACTATAGTCTCTGTAGTCCATTCAGCACATTCAGAATGCAAATTAGTTCCACATCAGAGTCTTTTTGTGAGGCTTTTCATTACAGGGGGACATGTAAAGCACTCGAATTTCTTTTTTAATTTCAGATAAAGGTGGATCAAAAAGTGGACAGATCTCTTTATTTGTATTTTTAAGAGTCTTTTTAATACTTTTTCCTATCAAACATGAAAAGGAAAATAGTTGCATTTCTAGGCATATGGGGACCCCTTTGAAGCACTGAGCAAAGGAATGCTTAATACTTTGAAACTATGTATTATTGAAACTATCAATTACTTGAACATTTTTCAAAGGCAAAACAGGATCCTTACTGGACCAGCTTCGTGTCTCGTTTTTCTTGTTCTGAGAGATTGTCTATCTGTATTGTAATAAGATGGTCAGACTAGCTTAATGTTTAGCACTTCTTACTTTTCATCTTCAAAATGGTTTGTGAACATCAAGCAGGCATATCAACTTGAGTTTCTCTAGAAAACACTTGTGTTGAATAGATCATGAACAGATCATGACTTTTTGAAAAATCTTGTGACAGTCATTAAATACTAGTGGTAATTTTTAAACCTTCAAAAAATTAAATAGACCAAAATGATGTTTAAGTTGTTTTTGCTTTTTTGGTTGTTTTTTTTTTTTCAAACTAAAATAATACCTGTTGGATTTCTAGTGATAATTAGCAATGCTGAAGATTTTGTATTACTGAGGCCTGACTTTGTAATTTTGACTCAGTTTTTTGTTGAAGTCAAAGACTGCAGCACTGAGTTCTGTTTAAAGCAATTGTTTTCTTATTTGCAATGTGCAGGGGTTGATTAAAGCCTTTGTGACTCCTCCCATTCATCCTGTTCTTGCTTACATTTTACTACCACTTTTAGAATATACTGACAGAGATGAAAAGTCTACCTAGAATATGTTCTGGGTCCTGACAAGAAAGGCAGGGAAGATACCATAAAAACCTGGTATCATAAAGGTTTATTGTCAGAAAACTGTTGGGGGGGGGTGGCTTTTGTTCTCTAAAAAGCTCTGATTTATCAGGCAATATGTGAAGACTGTAGTGCTACAAAAGGTGATGGAGAGAAGAAACGGACCAGTTAATTGTTCCGTTCTGATATCTGGTACTGCTGGGTGCTTATTTGATAAGTCTTGACTCATGACATGTGCAGAGGTTAAAACAATGAAAACCTCTTCATCTTGAAGGAAGAAATAATTTGGAAAAGTTCTGGAAGATTTCTAAGGAGGAACGACACCATTGCACATCTTTATATTGTTGAACATTCACTATATTTATGTAAGGAAAAATGTGATGAGATAATGAAGAATATAAAAGGGATATAAAATTCTCTGATCATATGATATTTGCTTTATGTGACCTTTCTTATTTTCTTTTTATTTTTCTTTAGAAACAACCTCCTTTTGTTTTTTCACCCAGTTTCTTAGCTACTTTTTTGTTTTCAATGCTGATGACTTTTTTTTTTCCTCTAGTGATATTCAGTGCCATAATTAATGGCTGGTCTTGACTCTATTCAAGTTAGCCATAATCCTCCTCCCACCCAGTCGTAAATTGTGCATATACTTCTATGGCCTAGAAACTGAAACCATATTTTAAAGACTTGTTCTCCTTCCTTTTTTCTCCATTCCCTGGATTTTTTCTCCTTCAGGAGAAACTCTTACTTTTTTAATATTTGTGTAGAATTCACCCCTTTTAAAGGTTTCTGTAAAAATTCCATTATCTTCCTCTTTTAAAATCATAAACAGATAATGCAAATGATGAAATATTCTGAAGATCTTGAATCATTACAAAAGCTCTGTAATTACATTTGTTATTAATGATTTTCATTAGTAAATTATTTGAGTTTACATTGCTCCTTTCATCCTAAAGACTTATGGTGCTATATAGTAAAACATTCATTACAGCTTAAGACATCCCTGGAAGACAAATGAGTCCTCAGGCTTGTCTAAATGTGTGCAAGAGGAGCTGTAAGTGAAGGCTGCTCACAAGACAGGAGCTGTGGGCCAAGTCAGAAGAATTCCAATGTGGTCTGACTTCTTTTCCCTCTGTACGTTCCAACCATATGAATTTTTTATTTTTTTTTTTGCTGCAATTTTGAAAGAGCTTTATCTACATCTCCCTGTGTCACAAGCATGGCCCAGGGGAGAATGAGACAGCTGGAGAACAAGAAAAGTGGGGATTCCTCTGGTCAGACCCTGACCAGCTGCTCCTGGGGTCACAGAGGCTTGTGCTTACATGGGGCAGAGCTCTGGGGTTCCTTTTGCTCTGCTCCTCGAGGAACAACTGCTGGAAGCTGAGACAGCTCCTCTTGAACATGCACCTGAATGTCCTTCTGAGTTAAGCCCATGATGTATCCCTGCTTTGGCAGCACTCTCTGACACTCTTGAACAGAGAAACACGCACTGTGGTGTTATGTCAGATAACCTGTCCCTGGTGTTATGTCTAACCTGTGCCTAGAAAAGAGAGACAGAAATGAAGTCACCAGAGCTAGCTCTGACAGTTATTGTGAATGTGCAATTTTTTCTTTTAATAACAGAGAGCAAAGATGTTCACAAGATGTTGTTTTGTGCTTTTTACCCACTTTGGCACTGAAACACTGAATAGTTTCCAATTAATCACTGTTTTGCTGGAGCTAGAGCAAAAATCAACATCTACTCTTCTGCAGAAGTCAAATGCCTGAGCTGTTTGTCATGAGTGGCTTCTGCTAGTGGCACGATATTTTATCTTACAAATAACCCGAAGTTTGCATTGATCCACGGGAGTACGAGGGAAGGCCAAGTTGCCTATTGGATATCGCATCTCACTAATGGACAGATTAAGCTTCTGTCCATAGTATTTCCTTGCAGCACTGAGACTTTTTCTGGCCTTTTTTTTGGGGGTGGGAGGGAGGTGTGCGGGAGTAGAGTGGTGGTGAGTGATATCCTGGATGACACCAAGAAGTCAGGCACTGACATATGAATCAAGGATACAAAATTCCTCATTTGGTGCTGTGGTTTTTTGCACCTTCTAAACTGGAAACTTATGGGGTTTTTTTTTGTGGTTTTGTTTTGTTTTGTTTTGTTTGTTGTTTGGGGCTTTTAGTTTGTTTTTGGTTTTTGTTTTTTGGTTTTTTTTAAATTCGTCATGTTAAAGCAACTTGCTTCTGATGCTGGGGATTAAGCAAAGGAGATACCACAAACTTTAAGGTCCTTTCCTCACAAGAATCCCACTTTTCCTCTGCTGGAGGAGGAGAAATTTCGTGGTTGCTGATGGAGCCCCTCCTCTTCAGGTGGGAAATGTCATTCACCCACCGTTTCCTATGGAATGCAAGGTCCTTTGATCAGGTGAGATAACAGCAGCGTTTCTCAGGGGCTTGGAAGTGCTGTTCCACAGGAATTGCACAATCTTTTGCTGAACCTAGCAATTTCTTTCATCTTCCAGACTTGCAAATTCTGCAGCCCATTCTGTTTCAAGGTGGCACTAGCAGCACTACACATGGATTCTATCTCTGCTATCTCTTGCATAAGCAACAAGCAAGATGCCCCTGCTGCAAAGACCTTACATCTGAAGTTACCATTTGCTGTTGCTGCTTTGGGGCAGATCCCTGCCTTTTTGCACCTCATTGTTCATTTTCACTCTTCAGTTTTAATCCCTCACATCTGACAGATTATTCTGTCAGAATTATCAAATGGGTATTCTTGATTTTTTTGTGATATTGTGACTAGGAATTATTTTTTGCTTTGAAAACTGTGACATGTCCAAGTATCCTTCTTATCCTTGGGTGGCATGAAAAAATACCAGAAACTTTCAGCACCCTCTCAGTTGCTGCCTTCTTGTATTTCACTGCTGGAAGTGAGCCCTTCAACCAGTGACATCCATCCCTTTCTTTCTTTTAGTGAAAACTGTTTGAGGATGCTAAAAATGATGAAGCCTGACAGCTCTTCTCAGACATTTACGGAGCATCATTCACAGCAATCCCTTTTGGTTGTGTGCAGATACATAAATACACTATCTGAACTGAAGGCAGGTGTACAAATTATTCTTCTGCACTGGCACAGCTCCAGCTGTGGGGCTGGAACACTTGCAAGTGTGGGACCCACTCCTGCAGCTTGGTCTGAGCCTGCCCAGCAGGCTCAGAGGCCTCTCTGGCCCAGTGCAGGGTGCCTGAGCTGCATGACTGGCTCCCTTCTGTTGGCAATAATTTTCTCTTTTCTCTGGCTTCACCCTTCTGGGCTGAAATAATCCAGCTTGTCCTTCATTCCCATTAGAGAGCCATTTGGATACAAGCAAAGCACAAAGCCATCAATGAGTAAGTTCAGGACCCTTGGAATGAAACACTTTTTTTTTCTCTGACAGTAATTTCATATGACAATATGAACTGTCTGCAGTGTAATGAGGAATTGGGAGAGTAATACAAGAGTCCACCTGGCAGAAGAATAACATGTGATCTGTTTAAAATGAAAAATACTGTGGCATCAACCCGTAATCTGTTCTGATTTCAAACCCAAATTACACGCAGGAAATGGGAAAGCCCAAAAGGTAGATAGAAAATGGAAATTCTTTGTTCCTGAGAGGGCATGTCATAAAAAAGGCAACATTTTCTGAATCTTATTCACACTTTTGACTTTATTGTTCAGAAAAGTCTCTAGTTCTTGTGATTGATAAAACAGACACCTAAAGTGGTAGGAATCATCGCACAGCAGAAGGACTGTGGGATATTCTTAGTCTAAAAAGTTTCCATCCAATAAGAGACTAAATTGTGTGAAGTAGATTGATGGTAAGAAAAACTGAGTCCTGACAGTAAATGTCAGGGAAGATATATTAATGTACAGTAATGGAGTAGGAAATAGCATTTTTTTTTCTTCTATTGCAACTTCAGTAATTACTTGCATAAAATGTCTACTAAGTGTCTTTTAAAAAGACATGAACCATCTACCCTTTTCTTTATAGAAAAGCTTGAAGCAAACTAAGGACTAATTGGACATAGTGTACAAAGAAAAAAACTGATACAAGAGGTTCCCAGTTATTTTGTAATCGTGAACCTTACTTTAAGACAGGGATTTCTGTCTTAATTTTGGCTTTTTTAGGAGAATTAGGCAAAACATTCAGTGATTTCTTATATAATTTTAGTGGGTTTTTTAATTCTTCTTATTTTTTTCTTTTTTTTTTAAGAAAAGTGAGGAGAACTTGCAGCATGTTTCCAGTCACTCTTTTTTGAATGACCAAGATGGTTGACATGAGCATCCTTACCTGAGCCTCTCCCCTTGAAGTGTTAGAGCAGAAATGGATGAAGAGCACTCATTCCATCCCATGGAAAGTTCTTGAGGCTTCTGAAGTCTTTCTGTATCTTTTGTGGGAACAAAATACAAAGCAGAGCCTTTCAAATGCCTCTATGAAAGAGAGCCGTGTTGACATGCCTAGTTTGAGATCAAAGCCCTCAGGTATCCGGTTGGAAGGTTTCATTTTGGTCACAAGCAAAACTCTCTTGAAACGTTCATGTTCTTCTGAGATGTTTCATCTTTGATGATATTTGGCTAAATACCACTTTGAAAATGTACAGAGTAGGTCTGTGTTTTTGGTGCCAATGTGCCAGGATGAGAGGAACTTAAGTGCGGAGAGTTGATAGATGAGGAATTATGAAAGACCTGGAAAAGGAACATGACCATATAATAAGGTGTTAGCTCTGTGCAGGATCCAGCCTGCTTAAATTGAGACTTGGGAGCCCAAAGCCCAAGGCTCAGACTGTCTGGTTCTTGCACTGCAAGGTGCCTCTCTTCTGTGCCTGAAAATTTCCTGGGCACTTGGTGAACTTGCCAGTGTCCTGCTGAGGGATCTAGAGCACTTGGGATTTTTTCATGGCAGTGTGTAAAATGAGCACTAAAGTCAAGTATTTATTACAGACCCTTATTACAAATCTGTTTCTACATTCTTCAGCCTCCATCTGCATCAGTGGTGGTAAGATCAGGCTTTTTGTATGCTGCTGCCTTGCAAACATGCTGATGTGTCTTCATAATTGTAGCTGACATGACGTGCAGTGAAAGTGAGACCTCATCCTGCTGCAAGTGCAGGGTGTGGAGGGCAGAGATTGCTTTAAAAGGTATCTGTATTTGTGTAGATTGCATTATTTTTGTATTATATGAATAAATGGGCTTGAGAGAGTACAGTCTTGTGGAGATGGAGGCATAAATCAAATTAATAATGGAATCAGAGTGGTTTGTGTTGGAAGGGACCTTAAGGATCATCTACTAGATCAAGTTACACACAGCCCTATCCAGGCTGGTCTTCAATACCTCCTGGGACAGGGAGTCTACAAACTCTCTGGGCAGCCTGTTCCAGTGCCTCACCACCCTCACAGTCAAGAGTTTTTTCTTAACACCTATTCTAAACCTGCCCTCTTTCAGTTTCAGGCCATTCCCCCTTGTCCTATCATACACATCCTTACGAAAAAATCTCTCTCCAACCTTCCTGCAAGCCCCCTTTAGGTACTAGAAGACTGATGTCTCGTCTCCAGCAACCCCTGCTCTGTCAGTCTGTCTTCACAGGACTGAAATGCTGGACAGGAGAATTTTCATATTCTGATCTAGTGCAAGTAAAATAACTGTTTAGTATTATGGAAAAGGAGAAAAAAGAAGGGAAAAGCTGGTAAGGTTTGAAAATTCATGGCTTTGTTCCACGTATGATAAAAGCATTTCTATGTGAATCACATTTTCAGGCACTGATGATAACAGAAAAATCACGAATGCAGAAATAAGCTTATTGAAGATTTTGCATCACACACACACATACACTAACACACACATACACACACACACACACACACACACAGAGAAATGGAGCATCTGGATGTAAATGTCACCATCTATGGTGCATCCTTCCCTGTAGAGACTAAAAATATTTAATTTTCATCACATGAACAGTCAGATATAAAAGCTCCATTACTCTTGAAATTTCATATATAGAAAACTAGGAAATTTTAAATTTTTTGCTTTTCAAAAGAATTGCACACAGAAATGGAATTTGTGGATCCTGTACATTCTCACAAGATCTTTCTGTTTTGTCCAGGAATTTGTCTTAGAAAGATGGCTTTGGTGCCAAAGCTAGTGGTAAGTATTTCTGGTACTTGGTTGACTTGGTTCCAGCTCTACCCTGTGCTACATCTTTGGCCGAGTGGTTGGCTCTGTACCCCATTCCTCATCTGTAGAAGCAGTGCGTAGCTATGATATTTTATTAAAAATCCTTTCCTAGGATTTTTCTCCTCCTGAGGAGCTGAGAGCCTCAGGAAAGAAATGTAAACAATAACTATCTACTGCTGTGAAATGCAACAGGTGCATCTTCCATTGGTCTGTGTAAATTGTTTTCAATTAATAACCAATCACAGCCACCTGTGCTGAGGCTGTGAGCAGTCACAAGATTTTATGTATTCTATTCTGTTCCTGTTTTTTGTAGCCTTCTGATGATCTTTTTTCTCTGTTCTTTTAGTATAGTTTTAATGTAGCATTTTAGTATAATATATAACATAGTAAATCAACCTTCTGAGAAACATGGAGTCAAGCCTTGTGTCTCCAAACACAGAGAGTTCACCTCAACAGCAGTGTCATGTGTCTCTTCCCTCCTAGAATGTAAGTTTCTCTGCTCTGGTGATGTCTTTTATGGTGAGTACGGAGGATGCAATCTTGTTTAGTGCCTCTGAGCTTCCACAGTGTGCAATTATCAATGTTAATGTCTCCAAATTGAGGAAGAGATTGGATCTAGCAGACTGCTTTGTTGTTTGTTTGTTGTGTAATTATCAGCATTCATTACAAACAGGTATGTCTAATTTTTCCAGCTCTCAGCAAGCTGACTACAATGATGGTATTATGGGTTGGGTTAAACTGACTGGAGCTGGTGAGTGAGATGGCTGCCCTTCTGTTATGAATAAATGCAACAAACACAGAGCTAGGCAGATTTAAAAAGAAAAAAAGAATGAAAAAAGGACTTGTTCAGTATGTGAGCTCTGGATTTGAGCTGCTCACAGAGGAGTTGAAAGCATGGAGCTTTGGTGGGATTTCCCAGGGCATTGTTTAACCATGTGCACACAGCATTCTTCAATGGGCAAACAGCAGGTGAGAGAGAGAAACGGAGAACAATAAAATGGGAGATATGGTCTGAGAAAATATATGCAAGAGAAAGCATTTCAGCAGTCAATAGAAACCAAAAGCAAGGAGCAAAGAATCACCTGCTGTACCCAGAGACACAGGGTTCTGGGCAGCCCCAGTAGTACACAGGGTTGTTATCAAAGAGCCGATCCCTGGCTGAAGTGCTCCAGCAGTTCGATTTCATCAGCAAAAATGCTCTTGCTCTAGCACACTGCTGTGTGTCCTCTTTGTGGTGCAGATGGGAGGCTGAAGCTAAACTGATGCTCTTGCCTGACAAACTCCTTGCAATTTTCTAATCAAAACCTAGGATGGGAAACATTTTGTAAAAAAGCAAATCCTTCACACCTAGACATGTCTAGGGGTGATAATGTTTGGAAGGGAGAAATACCATTATTCAAGAGAATACCTTGCCATTGCTGCTTCTGTGTTTTCCCTGCTCTAGTAGAGGTGCTACAGCTTAACAAGGACAGGTGAAGCGCTCACAAGCACAGAACCGTGTTCTCGGGTGTGTCACCTGGATCCAGGGCTGGATACCCTGCACAGCCGCCAGTTCAGAGCCAAATCCGTGCCGGGGGCTGTGCGGGGGATGCGGCGGGAGGCGCTGGGCAGCGGGGAGGGCAGGGAGCCGTGCGTGCCGCCGGTGCCGGGCTGCTCGGGGCCGGAGGGACGGCGTGCATCGCCCGGGGCACCGAGGGCTCGAAAGCAAAGCCTGCTGCTCGGGGCGGACACAATGGCTCCTTTGTTGGCCGCGCTGGGAAGGAGTAGCGGGGCGCGGAGGATGCCGCGGGCAGGGCTGCCGGGGGACGGGCAGGGACGACTGCCCCACACAGGGCTGCAGCCAGAGCTGCGTGTAGGACACAGGGAGAAAATAAGTCAGCTCTCTAGGACTAAATGCGCCGAGAAAATGTGCAAAAAAGAGGCACTGGCACTGGTTGGAAAACCAAGGCGATGTTTCACTTGATGTCAATAGCAGGAGAAAGCAGAGGGTGTTTATTCCTCATTCATACGCTGAGGGTGGTTTGGCTGGGGGAGGCAAACCAGGCTCTGTGCGAGTTTATACAGGTTACTGTGCCAGGAGAAATGATGAGGTGTCACAGAAGGGCAGTTTGGAGAGGTGCACGGTCCTGACCTTAATAAAGGCTGATGTCACTTGTGTGCCACGACAGGTAATTCCTACAGGCCCCTAATTTTGTAGCTCAGGGTGCAATAAAATTCAGATGGCTAAAGTATTGTCTTGCAATGCACAGCAAGGCAATTTTTGTTGCACAGTAATGCAGCTGAAATGGGTTAAAGCACTTCATGTACAGTAGACACTAGTCCTGACATTTGCACCCACCAAAGAAATAACCTCTTGTTCACACACTTCCTAAGTTTGATACAGGAAAACAACACCACAAGTATGGGTTGCTCCTGCAGATCGAGGTCTGAACTGCAGGAAATAACACTGGATTTTGAAATTGCCACTGGTGATGCAGAGTAGCCATCCAAAACCACAAATGAGAATGAATTTCAAAATTTTCTTGGTTGCAAACAGAATAAATAAATAGTAGACAGTTTGAGGAAGCATTTGGTGCTGGACTTACTTGGGCCCCACTATTGTTTTGCTTGATTGCTGCAGTCAGTTCAAAAATTGCATCCAAAGCTCAGGGTAGATTGACAGAGAGAGGAAAACCCCAGTTCATCCCATGTAAATGTTACCAAGGTTGTATCAAGGGCACAAAGACAGTTGTTTAACTGTTAGAAAATATGCAAAGGGGTATTTCCCCTGTGAGTTTTATCCTGCCCTCTGTTTGTGTTTCTACGTGCCGTTAGTGCCATGGCTGTATCAGTGTTACAAATTCCTCCCCGTTTAACCACAGCCAGTGTTTTTAAGGCTGGCACTCTGGGCCAGTTTCTGATCTCTGGTGTGATGAAGGAAATGCGAGAAGCATTTACTGCACCACCCGGGGTTTGCTCCTGCACAAACGAAAGGAAGAGTGGGAGACAGATGGGTAGAGACTGGCAAGGAAAGAGTTAAGGGGGAGCAACAGTTAAAAAAAATCCCAACAAAACAAAGAGTAGGAATAAAACATACAGCGATACTACTTTTTATGCATAGTGTTTTGTTTAAGTGTCTTGATGATGTTTCGTGGGTGCTTCCTCCTGTTCTTATTTTTCAGTCTATTATCATAAGAGCAGGTCATGTAAGGTTTTCAGGTCTCTCTGATAGAGGTGCTGCTTAAAAAGCTGACTGAATATTCTACCCTGTGCTTCTGCATATTTTGCTTCTCTGCACACACCTTGCTCTGTGAATAGTAGTTAAAATTCCAGTAAGCTGCCCTCCCATTAAAATACCTTTAATGTTTTATTGGGATACCTCCTACCTGAAATGGTTTAACACATAAAGGGTCCTTTGCTCATTTGAGAAAAAAATAAGCTATACTGCTGATGCAGAGGCAAGATTGTTTGGGTGGCTCTCCTGTAGATTGCTCTTTATGCAAATGGTGCCTTGGGAACGGGCAGATTAAAGTGTTTCAGGGCAGGATGGAGACACAAATGTTGCATCTACTTGCCTGGGAGTGCTCTAATGCAAGAAGGGAAACAAGCCCTCCTGCACATTTCTGACTGCTCTCTTTCTGTCTGAAAGTTCAGTGGGTGTCCTGGAAAATAATTACTCATTTAAAGTAAGGAAGGGAAGTCCAGAGTGCCTGTTTGGGAGCACTCTGCTTTCTTTAGGAAGAAAAGGTTTGAACCACTGTCTTGCTGAGGATGAAGAGTGGAAGAAAAGAAAAACTGGAAAAGGTGATGTAAACTAAAAAACAAAGAGAGCAGAGGAAATCTGAATGTAAAAACAAAATTTGTAAACCCGTGCAGGTTAGTTCTTGTGCGTTACTAGGGTTTTCTATGACTGTGAAAACACATGGATAGCTGCTGGTTGTAAAGAGCATTTTCTGAGCCAGTCTAAGGAAAAGGAAATCTGCATTTTGAGAAAGGGAGGAGAGACTAAACCATCCAAGCTGAGAGCAGAGAGAGGCAGAATTCAACTCAAAGATTTTGATTAAAGCTTTTTCTGAGAATCAGCCATGTCTGGGTTTTCTTAGCCCTTATTTTAACATGTTCGGTGGCTGTCTGCAAAACATCTTTCTCTGAGTGTTCCTGTTGGGTTTTTTGGTCTTGTTTTGGTTTGATTAATTTGATTATTATTATTTATAAAAGCCTATTGATAGTGAAAAAAATGCTTTGTGCATCCAAACTGCTGCGTAGATGTAACTTTGCTGCCAGGGTGCAACTGCTGACACAATCGTGATGGGATATTTGGATGCCTGCCCTGAGGGGTCTCCTCCAGGCTCTTGCCAGGACTTCAGACACAGAGCTGGGATTGCTTTGGTGCGGCAGTGGGACGCCTTTGTCCTCACCAGTGTCCTCCTCAAAAGGCAGTGGAACATGTTTCAAGATTTGCTGAATCTCTGGGGGAACCAAAGACCTTGGAATCCACCTGAAATCTCTGAAGGAAATGGAAGATTTTGGGGGTGAAACAGAGTTATCTCCAGCTCTGCTCCCTGCAGGACTCTCAGCAGAGGCCTGATTCAGGACCAGAATTCACTCTCCAATAGCGTCTGTTTGGGCTCCATGGAGATGCCTGCAAGGGGTTGACTGAGCACACTCCTGGTTTTTGTGCCAGCATTTCAGTATGACAAAAGAAGGAATGGCACCCGGTGGGGGGTCTGGGGATAATCCCAACACATGGGTGTGTGTAGAGAACCTTGTTGTAGCTACCAGTAACCATGGCACGGATTTTCTCTTTGCCACCCTTACACAGCATTTTCTTTGTCAATGAATTAGTTTCCAAACAACTTGCTGTTATTCTGGTTGTCAGTGTACCCATGGAGTGCAGCAGAAGATTACAGGAGGCTTAAAGAAAGACTGGGACACCACAGGTATTGCAAAGAGCTAATGGGACGTTCTTCATTTCCTCAAAGAAAATCTTTTTACAGCCCCATTGAAATAGCTAAGCCCTTTTACTCAGCCTCTGCAAGGAGCAAGATGTTGACAACATCCCTTCAAAGTGTATTATCCCAAATGGACCTGTAAACCAGGTCTCTGCCACTGCTATTTTGTGTATTTTGGCTGTGTAATAACTCCAGCTTGAAATATTATTGCTGTTTCACTTATGACTTTAGTTAACGGCCTGCTGCAAAACCGAAGCAAACTTTCATGCCCCATGCTCTGGTACAGACCTACTATGCCTCCGTAATTTAATCAAAATATCTGGAAAACTGTCAGCATCTGAAGGAAAAAATGTCACTTGCTATTGTGCAACAGCTCTTATTGGAATCTCCTTAACTACTACTAAAAAAGAGCAGATATTCAGGCCTTCCATTTGCCCTCCCTCTCATCTGTCCAGAAGAGGACAGTCCCTTTCCTCCACTGATTGAATTAAGGACAGAAAATTCAATTTGTGAAGGAGAGAGGAACTGAAGATTTATTTTGATACTCTAAAGTCTGAGGTTTACTTGTTAGTTTTGGTTTTTTTGGTTTTTTTTTGGTAAGGATGAGGATGGTACTCTGAGGTGTGGTGGCTACTTGGAGCAAGATTTAGCAGAATATGTACTGCCCATCATCCAGGCTGGAGAACTGAGAAGGCAGACAGGGAATATGAAGGCTTGACTGCTGAAAAATGGTGTATTGTAATTGTGCCTAGAATGAAGAGGCTGTCATTCCTAAACATAAGTAGGTTTCTACATTTTTCTCCAAATGACTACCCAGAAAAGTAAATGTAAAAAGTAAGAGGGAAGTGAATACCCAGTGCCCATTTTCTACTTGAATTGAATTTTCATTTGCAAAAAATGGGAGAGGAGGCAAAAATTTTGAAAGTATTACACAGTATGTTAGTTGCATCAGAAATAATGGGTGATTAGATCTGAGCTGTTGAGGAAAGTTAAAGGAGAAAGTTGTTAGCAAAGCACCAAGGGAAGTGTCTATAAGCCATATTTTTGAGGCCTTTTGAGGCTGAACAGTATTGCACAGGTTGTGCAATACTGTATTGTATTTAATACAAGCTAATTTGCTCAATAGGGAAGTCTCAGGTGGAGTATGAGAACAACCTGGAAGTAAAATGATAATATCCTTCCCTCCCAGCCTCCAAATTTCAAAGAGATCCATTTTCCTCATAATTAAGAAATGAAGACACCAAAACATGTCTGTTAGCTCACTGTAATCGCATGAGACTGAAAATAATTCTAAGCCAGCTGTAAAGAGGAAGAAGAGATGCAGGTGCTGGGACAGATGGACACACCACTCAGTCTGCTGTTTTGGTGGCACAGCTCAGGATTTCTCAGCCAGGAATTTACAAGCAACCTTGGCTGTCCATTTTAAACTAAACTAAATTAAGCTGCTGCATGTGAAAATGGCCAAAAAAGCACGTTCTGAAAGGTGGGAATAAAAAACGGTTGTTAAAATTTTAAGGAATAATTTGTTTGGGATTTGTTGCTGTGGTTGATTTGTTTGGTTGGTTTTATTCTAGTATTAAATAAGAAAGCATGACCAACAATTTATTTTCATTTAACTTCTTAAAATTATGTTTGTTTGCTCTGGCAATGTTCTAGTTACCTGAAAGCCCAGCCTGAGCAAGACTCTGCAGAGAAGCTGGCTACAAAAAGGACTCCAGAGGTGGCAGTATCTTTTAGGGAGCAGGGAGAAAAGGTAATGCTGACACCTTTCTTGCACAAGGCTCATGTGTCAGCGATCAGGGAAGCCTGGGACAGTGTTCCTTATTAGGTTTCTGTAATATGATGCACACTCAGATAAGTAAGCCACTCTTCTTTTTTTTTTTTTTTTTTTTTTTTTTTTTTTTTTTTTTTTTTTGGTTTTTTGTGGTTTTTTTTTTTTTGTTTGTTTTTGTTTGTACCTACATCTCTTCTGAGAAAGGAAGAGGTGAATCTAGGAGGGTCTGGTGGGATTTCTGTGCTCTTCTTTCTTAGGGTCAGGAACTAGCAATAGCAGACTCTAACAGGACACAGTGACCAGGAGCAGTCAGAGTTACTTGTGTAAGCAGATGCTCTGCCATGTACTACCTTAGAGTCAGCCTCTGCCAAAACCTACTTAATGATAAAATTCAGCCTTCTGCCTGTCTTGAAAACAAGGATTAAACTATTAGGGACATGATGCTGGAGGCAAGTGTGTAGTTCAGATAGAGATGTGTACATTTTCTGAAGGAAAGGGAAGAGCAGCTGCAAGGGCTGCTCAAAATTTGCCCCAAAAACCACCTAGAACATGAATGGTTTAATGAGGAGGATGACCATCCCAAAAGAGAGGAACTTATCATTTAATGGTGTAGATTGATCTTGAAATACAGACAATCACTAAAACAAACAAACAGAAAAATGAGTTGGTGATGGAGGAAGAAAGACATGATGCTGGTGAAGAAGACATGTAATTCCCATCCAAGATCCAAAGTTATGCTGAGTTTGTAAAGAGAAAACATCCCTGACAGCTGGTGTGAGTGCTCTGCAGTCTCAGTGGCAAAGGACAGCTTGACTGAGAAAGGAGGAGATTTCTATGGGGTTATGGGGAGCTGCAGCCCCCAACACAAAAGCCAGAAGAGGAGTAAAATCTGAGAGAGTCTTTGAATGAGAGGGTTCAGAGGAGGACCATGAAGATGATCAGGGAGTTCTGATCTGAAGACAACCTGAGAGACATGGGGTTCTTCATTCTGGAGAAGAAAAGGCTCCTGGGAGATCCTGCAGCAGCCTTCCGGCACTTAAAGGGGGCCTAAAAGAAATCTGGAGACAGAACTGTTCAAATTGAGGTTGGACAGGGCTTTGAGCAACATGGTCTAATGGAAGGTGTCTCTGTGCATGGCAGCAGGGTTGGAACTAGATGATCTTTATGGTCCATTCCAACTCAAACCATTATATGAAAATGAAATGTCTGAAATTTTAGAGGTGGTAATGTAAGCAAAAATCTCGGTCAATGGAACATGAGAATTTTCACAGCTGCCTTCTTTACTTGGACCACTTCAATGACTCAGATGTCCATGGCTGACCTGAGAGAGGAAAGGAGACCCTATTGAAACAGGAAAGAGTGAGTGTGTGTGCTTGTTTGTGTAAGGGGTTTCATACATAGAAACTCTTTCTTGGGTGAGAATTTTGGTGCCTCGATAATAGGATCGTATCCTGAAGACACTGAAAGAGGCAGCAAGGTTTGATAAAGCTTGTGATGCGATGTGATGTGCAGGTTTCAGGTGTGGGTGTTGGGCAGGTGAGAGGATCCATGCTGACCAGGAGATGTTGTAACAATGAAGAGCTGGTAGAATTCAAGAGCTCTGTATTTTGTGACATGCTGAGCATGGTTCCTGTGCTGTACACAGCAGTGCTCTCTGTTGTCCTCCTTCCTGAAGCACCCTATCATGAGGAGTCAGCAAGCACTCTGGATTTTAGTTCTGTAGATGAAAAGTCCATCTGTTATTGCAGTTGAGGGATCACTTTCATTTTGGGTCCTCTCTGAACACTGTTCCACGGATGTGATCACCTCTCTTTAAACTGTAGGCTCTTATCCTTTTGTAAGAGAACTGTCCCTCCATTGACACATTCTGCTGCCTACTTAGGGGGCTCCATTGGTGCTACCCAAAAATGTTATTGCTGCCCAGAAATGAGCTTGAATACATCCAGAAGATTTTCTCTCTCATAAATAACAAGTTTGTTAGGGTAATTTCCTCCTTATGCCACTCTAAACACAAGCTTTAAGTATTCAGTCTGTTCCTAACAACACTGTCAGTTTTGGGTGTGTTAGATTACATGTGAGTCTCTGCTGACTCTTCTTAATTTATCTGCACCTCTTCCTCTGCTATCCCAGGGAACAAGAGCATGAGAAAGAAGTGGAGTAACTTGGGTAAGGTAAAACCAAGGATAATGCAAAACCTTTGTATATTTACTTGGCTTCTGCCAACTGTGTTCCTGTTCCTCAGACCTTAGTTCTGCCTCTCTGCATTATGTTAAACAGGGGTTAAAAATGGTCTCTGTTCTGGAGTCACTGTTTAGGGCATCCCAGGAATGCTGGATCTCATTTATATTTGTACCACACCTGGCCACAATTCAGTCATGGTCTGGTTAAAGCTGTAGATGGTACACGATAGACGCAGCTGCTGGGGCGTGATACTCACACAGCGTGTTCCTGTCCTTGGGATGGAGACAGGGTGGAAATGAAGGAAGCTATCCCTTCCCATAGTGCACCATCATGTTCCTCTGATGTAAAACACTTCCACTTGGAAAATGTCACCTTGCAATTGAAATGAGACCTTAATTTAGAAAAATACTGGTTTCCAAGTTGCCCGTGGGCAACCACTGGGCAAAAGTAGCTGTGACAGTGGTGCCACTTTCCATTTGACTGTAGATCCTGTGTACGTGCTGGAGCTCTGCTCCCAGGAGGCCCCACACCCACCACCCTTGATTATTTTGGGATGTGGTGAGGGAAGACTGAAGACTGATGAGAGCTCATTGAACACACAGGGACTCTCTCCTCCCTCCAGCTGGTGCCTGGTGATGTATTCCCACAACAAAATTTTTAATTAGAAACCTTTTGCCTCGGGAGCCAGTACTAAACTTACTTCCTGGCTTCAGTGAAGTTCCACTTTCTTCCCTAATTATTTGTTATTTTCTTTCTTCAAACAGGTGCCAGATACACTCCCTTCTCCTGTGTCTAGGTTGTGTCTCATCAGCATGGGTGAGTGAGTTTCCTGAAAGGCACTGCCCAGTGCTCTGCTGCCTTTTGTGGTGGTAAAAGGACTGGTGAAACCTGTGGGAGTGCAGGGGAGGCTTTCTGTACCTGCCCTTGTACGATACAGTACATTCTTCTTAGATTAAACATTTACTGGAGAAATGTTGGGCTACTGCTGCAGGCATCAATACCCCTGCTTCACTTAGCAAAGTGCAGTCTGGACAGGCCTGCCAAGTGCCATTCCTTGGCAGGAACCAGGAGCCACACAAGTGTGCTGAAGCCCTTGGGTGTCTGAGACAGGAGCACAGTTCTTCAGTGATTTGATCTGGTTTTTGCTGCTGCCTTTACTGCAGTGGCAAAGTGCAGGGATTCCTCTGGCATGCAGATCTAATTAGGCAGAAATGTAGAAAAATCATTAACAAAACATTTTTTTTTTATCTGACAATCCAAAGTGTGCCATATAATTAAGAGATATTCAGAAAGCCCTAGACATAAAGCATGAAGGATGGAAATCGCTGTCACATTTGCCATCTGTATTTCAGGCCATATGGGATAAAAATCTAAGAAAAAATTCTGGACTTTGGATATTTAATTTCTTTGCTTTAGATAGGAAATTTCAGGTGCCAGATTTTTCACATAGGCAAAGGCAATGTTATTGATACACACTGATATTGGAACCTTATGCTATTTCTTTTTTTCTTAAAACCTAGTGTTTATGAGGGCTAACTGCAACACGTATTGGACAATTAGCTCATAAATAATCAGAGTTGCACATTTGAGTATTACCAGATATTTCCATACAGACAGAAACTGCAGCTGATTGACAGCTGTCCCTTCCCAAACAATAAAACTACTTTGTATAATAAAGATGAAAATTTTTCTTTTTTTTTGGTTAAAACTCCAAAAGAGAAAGTTAGAGATCTTGACATCACCACATTTATAGACATAAAGAAGTGTTTGGCAGTTCAGTAACTCACGTAATAATGTTTATTCTTTCAATAAACTATTTTAAAATTGGTTGTTAGGCCATAGTTGTAATCCATGTGAATACCAGGAAAATCAGAATGGCTGCAGCACCTCTTTGAGAGCATAAGGTACAGAACTGCTTACAGCTCTGCACAGCTCACACGAGTGCTTCACACTGTGCTTGTACACTGAGCAACCCAGGCAGGAGAGGTTACATGACAATTTTCAGATCACTGCAGGGATTAACTTAGAGGGATTTCCCTGCTGAAACCTGTGAATGCTGGTTATGCACACCTGAGTGGCATCAGAGCAGCTGATGGCAATGGCTCACTCTGCCACAGTACTGAGCACAGACTTGTTGTTCTGCTTTCCAAGGCCTCCTCACAGCTTAAACTGTTTGTACATTGTTAAGCTGGAAGAGCTAAGCCATGCAGATTCTCAGCAAGGCACACTAATACTAATAGAAGTGATATTTTCTACCAGAAAAGACATCGCTCTTCAGGAGAACACAAATAATTTTGGAAAATAAGTGAATATTTTCCTACAAAATAGTCCACCCACTCAGAGAAATCCTTGTCTCTGTGGTGTTGTTTTCAGCTGATGCTCCCACTTCTCTTCTGAACATCTCTGGTCGCTCCTTGCCCTCCAAGGGAACACTTGTGACCCAGCAGCCCCTCGTGCTCCAGCTCCCACAGCACAGTGGCAGTGCCAAGCCCCAGCTGTGACAGGACTGTGCCCCATCTGCAGGCTTTTCCCCTGCAGGTTTATTTTCGTGTGTAGGGGTAAACTCTGTTTTTCCTCTGCAGAAGAGAAGAACCTGTGTGTGGGCTGCTGCGTGTGTCACAGCAGAGCAGCCGGCAGGTGGTAACTTGTTTATCTGCAAGAAGGAGAGCTGCTCCTGAGCTTTCCTGCTCCCCCAGCTGCTCCTAGGCTGGGGCTTGCCTGCAGAAGCAGGGTGAGAGTCAGATCTGTGAGAGCTGGAGGCTGTCAGGGGAGAGAAGGGGAGTGGGCAAGGGTGAATGAGGGCTGTAGTTGTGCGCTCGGGACGTGCAGGACTGTGGGGATTTGTGGGGACAGGTAAAGAGGGGTGTAGAAAAGCTATGTGTTGATTTGGGTAAACCAGTGTGGAGAGACTAAAGGGGAGCAGAGGACAGGCAAACTCACTACAAAATAATTTCCAGCCCTGCCCCGAACTGACCCTGCTCCTACATCTCCTCCTCTGTGCTTGGAGGAAGGCTGGGACCACAGCATGACTGCCTCCCAGCCTCCTGCACCCATCCCTGCAGCTGTGGGGTCACCTCTGCCAGGCAAGGGGAGAGCTACAGAAGCCTCCACAGCCCTTGGGATGCCCCTGCTGCCTGTTTCCCACTCAGACATGGGGAAGGGCTGGTGCCTTCCTGCTCTCCTGGGGATGGACACATGCTTATATTCTGGCTTTGCCTGCCCATTACAGTCTGAGTTTCCCAGGGTAAGACTTCTCCTTGCCACACCCCCAGTCTGCTTGCAGTCAGGAATAAGATCCAAACTGTATTTCTGAGGCCTTTATCAGAGTATGATGTTTTTCTCAGTGCTGGCAGTGGCTGGAAAATTATAGTTGCTATTGCAATCAGCAGGAGTCGGAGATACTCAGCACTGCTCTAGATGGACCCTGAGGCGTGGAACACCTAACTGGGGAGTCTGGAAGTCAGACATCTGAACCTGAGCTGGTCACCCTAGTCACTTATTTATGCATAAGATAAAGCTCTCATTTCACACATTTTCCTCTGGCACAGAAGACCCAGGTGGTCCAGCTGTTAAACGATTTGTACTGCAGCCACCAGTGAGTCAAAGGCTTCCAGAGATGATGAGTTTGGCAAAATTTACTTTTGATCTTTCATCAGACTGATAGACTACCTTTGCAGGGAGGGCTGGCCTCACAGTCAGCTGTTCAGGAGTGTGTTGCATTAAACTGCTTCTGCTACTCACTGCCCTGCTGACTGATGGCAGAGTAAACACATGGTGATTTCTGCCTTGGTTCCCTCACTTGCACAACACCCCACTAGTTCTTTAGGATTACAGGAGCTGAGTTCTTTGATGTTGCAACTTGAGGCTATTGTAGGTTTGGTTTGCTCCATGGTTTTAACTGGAAGGTCCCAGTGAGTTTCCATGCAAATTACAAGAGCAGGATTACTTCAGGAACCCTTCTCTCTGATGAGAAAATGCTCTCAGCAGGCCCTGCCTCTTCAGGCACAAGACAATAGGTTTTCTTGGCAGTATCTGAATGTTTATCAGGTATTCTAAATTCATTAAATGAAATGGAATGGGGCTTTCAGCAGTATTATTAGCAAGATCACTATAATTTAAGAGAGTAGGAGAGTGCTTCATTTCCTACCTTTAGTAATAAACTGAAAATAAAATGTAAATGTCAAGTGGTAATGTAGCAGTGTGCTTAGCAACCAGATGATCAAATGTTAGGAAAATGCCAACAGCAGTAAGTCAGAGCTTCCTGCTTGTGTGTTTGTGTGCATGTAAATAATCTTTCCTCAGCTAGGGCCTAAGTGTCAGCAAAGGTTATTTTGCTCCCTTTCTCTTCCCTATTCAATCAAATTCAATCATAATTCAATCAAAAAAAAATTAAAATACAACAGAGAGACAATATAACTTTGTCAGAATGGCAGCCCCAAAATCTCCAGATACAGCAATATGCCTTGATACTAGCATGGCAATCGAAGTGGTATTAGGCAGAGTAGAATTGTGACAGACTTTTCCTACTTTTCACAAGGCTGAAGTTGGTATGAAGAGGGGATGTCTGCTAAGCACAACATTATAAGCAGAGCAGAGTGGGGATTTAGATAAAAAAAGTATGTAAAGGGACAGCCTTGCACCTTAGGATGTTTGTGAGCCCTTCATATCCATTAGAAAATCTTGAGGCAAAGGGAAGGCACTCCAAGGGTTTGAAGAAAGCTTCTTGGATGCATCATGAGGAAGAAAGGGAATTATTTCACAGGCTACCCAAGCTTTAGTGCTAGGTCATGTTATGGACTTACTAACCATGGTTTCCCTGCCTCCATGATTTCCTGACTATATCATATTACATTTCTTTCTTTTCTCAAATATTTGTACTGTTACCAGTCCTTGCTCGTATACTCTTAAGTATTTTTTTTTTCCTGTTAAACCAGCCCTTTCTTTTCTCAAATATTTGTACTGTTACCAGTCCTTGCTCATATACTCTTATGTATTTTTTTTTCCTGTTAAACCAGCTTGTCTAGGGCATTACACAATTTTTGTTGCTTTTCACTGAACTATCTGTATTTTAGCAATATCTTTTTGAAAGTAAGCTGCCAGTTCTTACTCTGGTATCTGCTCTCATGTGAGCGCCTCTCCCTGGAAAAGCTGCATTTTATAAAGCAAAGAGATTTTTTTTTCCCCTTCCAGCCATTTCAAATAGCTTGCAAACACCAAATCACTCAAAGGTGGAGTGAGCTACTCCACCAGAAAGCCATTCCTGTGGCACCATGTGTGAGTTTTATCCATTAACCTGCAGCTACATGTGGTGCTAGGAAGCCATAAACATCTATGGGCATCACTGGTGAGAAAGGGGCCCAAGATTTTTCCCAGATAACACCGAGATTTCTGGAAAACCGACTCTAAATGTCACCCAGGTAGAGTGCCTGCTGCTGCTCTGCTTCCAGTGCAGCCCTTAGTGCTTTGCAGGGTTGCTAGGCTGGGCAAATGCAGTGCCTTGTTTGGGTCTTTGTACCTGTAGGATGGATTAAACCGTACCCAGCACTCCCTGCCTCGCCCTGCCCCTCCTCCTGCATTGATTTTCTTCATGTGGGGCAGGAGAGCTTTTGTTCACCTGGGAGCACTAACCCCGGCCCCCGCTGTCCTGCCTGCGTGGAGCTCAGCCCATGCACTGCCTGCCTCCTTCCCCTTCCAGCCCTCTTCCTCAAAGGAAAGGCCAGGCATATCAGCTCTGCCTTATGCTGTTATTCCTCACCAAAATAAAAGCCTCACTGACTTCACTGAGTACAGAAATTCATGTTATTTTAGGGGGGCTGCAATTTTATTTATTTTTTTAGAAGGAGATATATTATTGACTACAGTCTGCTGTGTTGTCCTTACATCCAGTTGGTTTCAAGTGCAATCGGTGTTTGTGTCATGAAAGTACAGGTATCATCTGTCAACCCAAAAGGAAGCCTGAGACCATGAGTACCAAACAATTTTTCAGTCTTTTTTCTTCCTGTGCCTGTGCTGAAGGCTGTACTCTTTGGTAATGACTAGATCTAGGCAGGAGTTTGATTATTCCTCTTATGGGAAATTCCCAGGGTTCCCAAACCTGCTATTTATTATTAAATTGACTAGAATAAAAAAAAAAAATTCTTTTTCTGTGAAAAAAAAAGAAAGCAATCAAAAAGGAAAGAAAAATGAAACAGCTCTGATTTTGATGGTTGTCTTGAAAGTTTTGAATATAGAAATTTTAAAAACCTTGAAAAGTTTTACAAGTCCTTTTGTAAATGAAAGACCATATGTTAAAAAAAAATGAAAAGAGCAGATGCTACTTCTAAAGAGAGTGTTTACATTCCAACTTTCTCTCAAAACAAAGCTGGCTTTCCTTTTAAAGGACATTTCCCTAAGAAAAATCTCTTGCAAAGTAAGCAGTTGATGCCTGGTAGCTCTCTTTTCTCACCTGTGTTTTTGTTTGCTTATCTCCCCTAAAGCCTTCTGTGGTGCAAAATCAGTTGGAAATGCCTTGCACATGGACTACTACATGGCATAGATGGACTTACTTTTCTGAGTGAGTGCCATGAAGCCAGTGGTAGGGATTTTGTAGCTAGATCTTTGTGTAGCTGAAGGCTGCAGGCTGTGGAAATGTTGCTCTTGTGGCATGGGCAGCAACAGCCCTCTTGGCATGGTCCTCAGTGGAGATACAATGGAGACACATTTTGGCTTGCTTGCTAGAAACCAGAGAGGGAGTGGTTTTTAATGAATGTTATTACTAAAAATATCAGACCTTTAGAGAAAAAGTAGTCTATGAAACATAATTATCTTCTTCCATGGAGTTAACAAAGGGATAATAACTGTGTTCACCTTATTCTGCTGTTACTGTTGTTTAATACCATATCACCAGCAGCAGCAGACTCTGGTGAAATGCTGTATTGACTTCCATTTAAATATTTTGTATCCAGATAATGACCAATTCTAGTTACAGTGACCTGAATGTTGCAAATATTGCTAACTAACAGAATGATGAACTATTTGATGAAAAGAAGGTCTGTTGGCAGCACATAAAAACTCCTCTCAAGTTACACTCCTCTTTTGTAACTACAAATCATCAGCAGCATCCTTTTGGGGTACCCTGTTGGTGACACACAGGTGTGCACACAGTCCTGTGTGAAGCTGTGGGGTTCTGCTGCCCCAGGTTCAGTGAATTTTTGGCCCTGTCAGTACGGCTCCAATCTGGTCAGAGCCATAATGCAGCAATTCCCTCACCTGCACAGACCTGCCCTTGGCACAGGACGGGATGCACAGCCCAGGGAGGGTTATTCTGTCTAATTCATGTGTCAGCTACCAGATCATGGCACAGGCTCCAATCTGTTCGGAGAACTTGGACTAAGGGAGGAAAAGTGAGCTAAACAGGAAGCTTGGAATTTTGTCCAGACACTGCAGCTGGGAAGAGGTTAAAGCATCAAAATATCTGGACCGCTGACATAAGAGAAATTCCTGGAAGCCTGAACACCGTTGCTTTCTTCAACATCGTGAGTTATTTTTGCTGGCATTTTTGCTGTTAATGCCACTTGTGCTCAATTATTAGTCAATTAATGTGAGTAAAACTACAGTATGGAAAAAGATAATAATGAGCAAGCCATTAGTTCCACCTTGATGATTTGAAAGCCCAAATAGTGCATTTTTATACCTTTTGTGTGTTTCTGTGTATTAAATTATAAAAGTTGTATACAAGGTGGATGTTAATGAAATTGAATTTTAAGGATTCATGACTAATTTTATAATTTTTTCCCAAATATCTGTGGCTTTATTTTCCTTTTGGATGTAGGAGAAATTTTTTTTTAGGAATTTGAATCAGCATCACAGTCTGGGGAACTTTTCTTAATGTACTTGTCATCTCACATTTCACAGCCCTGTTTTTTTGTGTATTTGTTTGGGTTTTTTCAGAAGATTTAAAGTGAATGCAACTGATACTGTCTTCTGACTGGCAATGAATGAGCTCAGTGCAGTTTTTTTCTGTCATTAATTTTAGCCAGTGATATTTTTGCCAAGATATTTTTTCACTGCTCTCTAAATTGCAATTACTCTTCCGAATGGGAATAAATGTTGTCTACACAAATTCTCCTGTATGGTTTTATGTAGACTTAATTTAACATATTGATCTCATCTCACTTGAGGCTAGAAGCAGAGCATCTCTCATGTTCTCACATTTTAAAATTAGTTCTGCCAGATTCGCTGTGATTAATTTTTCAAGAGAATTTAACTTCCAGAAATAAGGGAACTATCAGTGGGTTTGCCTTAATGAAGCTGTTTCCATTCTGCTCTACCATGACTGATAGGTTTTATCTTAACAAGTTAAACAAAAATGTGGTGATGAAAGAGGAACTTTAGAGAGAAATAATCTCTTAAGATATTCAGTGTACCGGAATTAGCTCTCTTCTCTAGGAGGCTGAACATGTGAGTATATACATATCATAACTTTTCAGAGGGTTTTTTGTCTTATTGCTGTGTTTTGCACAGAACACTTCAACTGTCATTTAATCGGCTTGGTATACTTTCTTAGGAAGATTAATAGATTCACAAAGTTCCTAAGAGAATTTAGATACATTACTAATCACAGAACCAGGAGACTGGCAGTAGTTAAGTTTAAAAAAACTCAATTAAGCAATTTGATGAGACTGCAAGCACAGTTCTGCAGAGTTCACTATTTTTATTTGTGTGTGTGCAAGGAGAAAAAGAAAATATTTTCTGCCAGAATCTCTGTGAAGAGCAGCTTGCTGTGCGCATTGTACATGGGCTGCATCCAGAATGTCAAGTCCAAAGTCTTTCCCTTTGGTTTTTTAGTGGGATGGGGTGCATATGGTGAGTCCCGTCCACCCAGAACCAGTGATGGGCAGTTCACAGTAAGAGCCCGCAGCAAGTTGCAGATTTTTTTTCCAATCTGTGTGATCAACTCTTCCAGGGGAAAAAAACCCCAAACCATCAAATAGAAAAGCTGTACAATCAAATGTCAAAAAATATTGCTCTCTTCTGTTGGCTCCCTTGGTTGGACTGATGCATCCAGCCAGTCTGGACTGTAGCAGTAATGGATGCCTCTGCTGGCACCCACCTCAAAGCAGACAGGCTCACAGGGAAGGAGAGAGAAGAAAGGGAGGTTTCAGGATTAGAGTTGGAGGTATTTCTATAGCCAATGGCTTAAAAATAAGTTAATTCTTCTACAGAAGGTGACATATTTATCCAACTGCCAAAAGCTTTTGCATTCATCTACTCTGATCTTCCAGCTACCATCAACCCTGGACCTTCCTTAACTCCCATTTTAAATCAGCTTATTACAGCTCAGTATTTTTTAAAAAGCCTTTGAGTTACAGAAAAACTACCAGAAAACCTGAGAGCCTACTCCAGTATCTGATGACACACAAAATTTAAACTTTTTTCTTTGTATTTTTTCTACCCTTGGGTTCCTGCCTGTTACACAGAATGGCTCTCTACCCCTTTTTCTGTATGGTTGGTATTCAGAGTAAAATATACATTATAGAGATGTAGTGAGCTGGGACTTACTTGATAAAGCTGCAGAACACTGGCTATGGATATCTGTGTTTGAGGTATATTTTCCAGTTCTTTGCTTGTGTTAACCTCTATTAGCCTCTTCCACAACTGCAGGCATCAGAATTAGTCAAAGATCTCTAATAGCACTCATAATCCATTAAAAACAAAGAGGCAAAGTGCCATCTTTGATACTGCCCCATACTCCTGCTGCTCTCTGTGGAACTGTGCTCTCTTTCAGCTGGTTTCATTGGGAATCCAGCCCAGCCAATCATCCCAGTGATACCCAATTCCTTATCAGAGCTGCTCTTTCCTGGAAGAGAGGCTTTCAGCCTATGAGTATGGCGTGCATGCTTTGTTTCTAGATGTTTCTCTTGAAGTTTTATTATCTTAATATTTGTATCTGATCCTCTCTACCCTTCTGCTCTGTACCCCCTGTTGCTCCCTTTCTCTATTCTTCAGGTCACTTGAATACTTGGGTCAGGATCTGTTATTACACCTCCATTTCACCACTGAAAATTGTGCAGATTTAATGTCTTCACGAACCTGTTAGAACCCCACCTCTTCAATTATGATATCTTGTTTATAAAACCTGTGCTTGTAATTCGCAATCTGGTGTTCAGTGTTTACTCTTTTTTCCTCCAATTTTTTACTATATTAAAATACCTTTTATATAGCTGAAGTTAATATATCAGTGCTATTAATTTAATAAAAAAACTTGTAATATTACAAAAAGGTAATAAAATTTATTTGGTAAAATTGATTTTCCAGAAATCTGTATTACTGGCATTATTTGTTTCATCTACTTTTACATCCTAATAACTGTCTCTCCTGTCAGGTTATCAGTTATATTGTCCTGGATTGTTGCCCAACTGATGCAGTGTTTATTTATTTTAACTTTCTTTGGTAAATCTTGGCACAGTATTATGACTCTTTCCAACCTTTTGAACTTCTCTAATATTCAATTAGCAATTGATACCTGGCATATTGTCTGATTTGTAGAATTCCTTAACCAACAATTTTTAATATTTGGATACATTACTTCAGGATTAGAATTTTTTAAAAAGCATTTAAGTTTTGTTTAGATTTAACTATTTATTATCCTTCTAAGTTACAGATTAAATAAAAAAGTTTCTTACCAGCCTCTGGTTTAACTGTACCATCTGTCTGGGGTATTTTTCAAATTGAAACTCAGCAAGGAACGTTTTTACTCTAATTTCCTAAATAAAAGATACAAACCTATTTTACAATCAAGATAAAAAATGGAGATGTAAATCAGATAAAGTTACCTGAATAGGAGACATAAACAGAGTATTTGTATAAACCCATAGAGAGATAATAAGTGTCCAAAAGTCCTGCACTTTCAAAGAAATCTAGTAGAAATCTGCTTTTATATCCTTAAAAAGACTTCAAACATAGTCTTACACATCAGAAAGATCCACATCATGTTAGTGGAAATACAAAATACTAACAAATGTGGATTAAGGCGGAGAGATTCTTTGCTGTGAGATACTGTTCCCAGAGAGAGAGAGAGAGAGAGAGAGAGAGAAAAGTGCCAGCAGGAGGCAAGGGTGGAAGAGTTTGCACTTGAGTTTGGAAGCTTCAGTGTTTCCTGCCCAGAAGGGAAAGGACTCCTGGGGAACCTACCCAGCACTGGTGGGCAGATTTGAGAGGAGATTGGGAAATACTCCAGCCTCGTGGGTGGCTTCCCACTGAGGGGCAGGTGACATGAACAGCCAGGTTTGCAAAGGAAGGTGAATAATGGGGGTATTACGAGCACTGAGAAGCCCTCAGGGTGCCTTGCAGCCTGCAGTTCTTCAGCTCAGCAGGGTAGGAGCTGTGCTACTGCCACGTATCCATTGTAATAAACACACAAAAATGAAATCCTGCAGCACCTGGAGGGGAATAATGTCACTCTGCAGGTATCTTTCCCAAGGCCTTAGACGTGCCTCTTGCAGGTCAAGTGTACAGTTTAGAGCGATAAACGGATGGTGAGAAAGACAGAGACAGAGGATCCTTTATGGCTTGTTGTCTTCCTCATATGGCACTTCATCTTCCTCACCTAGGCAACAAAACAGAGAACAGAGTAGTTTTGTGTTTTCTACCCAGGAACAGCATGCCAGTGGAATAAAGCACTGCAGCCCAAGGTAAATTTTGTTTTGTAATAAAAATGGTTTTACAAAGAAATTCAGAAAGCAGGAAATTAGACTTCTTCTGGAAACCAGCCCTTTCCTCCTCTTGCCCCAGCTAATTTAAACAATTCCAACCTTGTCTGACGGGAAGATTTGAGGAATTAGGCTCCTGCTGACTTTGTCAAAAGAGTTGCTGTGAGGAACCATTCCAGATGGAAGCTGCAGCACAGGCACAGTCCTTGTTAGCCATCAGAGAGTCCACACTGTTATTTACCTTCAGGATATGAAGAACAGTACATTGGGTTCCCATGTACCTCACAGAACTGCTGCCTCTTGCTCTGTTTGTTTATTCCACATCCTCTGATTCTTAATCTAAAACACTAATGATGGAACAATTTCCTGCTTGTTCCTTAATTTACATCATTACCTGGACCTGAACACAAAACTGCTCTGACCACTCTTCATTAAAGCAGAAATTTTATTGATAAACACTTAAGAAAGGGTGTAGTTAAGTTATTCCGTAAGCATTTTTGGTGCCTGTTGATGTTCATGCTACAGCACTCTACCCTGAAATGCTCTTGGGGATGGGGGCTGGTCACTCATCTGCTCCATTGCTAACCTTTCTTGGGATGAAGTGTGGGAGGGTTGTTTTTACTGATCAAAAGCTGATCTACCATCTGCAAGACTTTAGAAAAGTTTTTGTTACAAATGTGTTACAGTTCCTTTCTTATTATTCATTAGCATCCCGGAAAAGCAAAGGGAGTTCAGATCACAGGAACCACAGTCCCAAACACCCTCATGAAGACAAACTGATTTGTTTTCTCGGGCAAATGCTTATCTAGGTTTATTTCATCAATTACATTGAAAGTCTGGTTTGTAATACATCATAATGGAGCAGTTATAGAAGTCTTGTGAGCAAACACAAGCCACCCTTTGTGCAGGTGCCTTGTTAAAAAGACAGCAGGGTCACCTGGACACCTTTTTGGAGGCAGTGAACTGGTGTGAATTACAAATATCATGTGAACACCTCCTGTATCCAGCTGGGGATGTGAGAGGAGGAAAGAGGGGGCTGCAGAAACCCTTCACAAGGGCTGTGCCCCTCTCAGGGCTGAGCCCAAGCCCACTGCAATCCTGCACCTGCTGCAGATGCTGCCTCATTGGAATAGCATTGTTTTCGGTCACACCGCACTCCGCTATCACCGAGGCTCGTATGCAAATGCCTGAGTTAGCAAGAACCCCGTTGAAAGTATTTTCTTACTCTCTGTGTAACTTATTTAAGGGAAAGTGGTTTTTTTATTATTTTGATGTAAAAGCTTCACTTAAACCCTCGGGTACCTTATCCCCAATTTACTAAAACTTCTGTGTATGCCTAATGTGTTCTTTCAAGGATAACTTTTCCAAAGTGTAGAATTCAGTTTAGTTACCATCAAAGAAGTAAAATTCAGTATTTCAATGTTGCTGTTAAGACTTTATTAAGTCATTAATTGTGTTAGTGCCAGCAGGGTACCCTTGCAAATCTAAAGAACAAAGGCAGTTATTTTGTAATATGCACATTCCAGGACATTTAAATTATTGACCAGGTACGTAAATAATTGATGGCTCACAAAAGTATCGCTGTAAGAGCCCTGGAAAGTGCTGCATTCATTTGCCAGGGAGATGGTGGGGTCAGGACTTGTGTAGTGAATAATGATTCATTCTTTCCTTCCCCACTTGGATGCCATTATCCCGCTCAGCTGCGTGAGCAGGACATTTACGCTCCAGCCAAGGAGCAACACTTGACGCATGCACTAAGTATGAGGAACATTGTGTAAAGGTGCCTTTTAGTGACAAACACGTGAGTCTGTTTTCATTTCTGTCCTGCCCCCAAAAGTGGCTTGGAAATGAGGAAGCTCTGTGAATTTCAGAAAGTCCAAGCTGACAAAAAGAAAACAGTGGTGTCCATAAGGAAAACTGACCCTTACATGTCACCCTCTCACTGCCTCTGCTTTGTGCCATGGCTACTGCAGCCCCCACATCTCTGTCCTGGCAGGACTCCACCAAGTGCAGTGCCATGGCGACTCAGGATGGCACAGAGGTGTCAGTCCTGAGGGAAAGCTGTGGGAATCTGCCCCATGTGCAGCCTGTGTGGAGTGCAGGAACTGAGGTGGTTTTGGCTGTGGATTACAAACAACAACAATGCAGCCACATTTCCTGACCTCTAATGCCAGGCTCTCCCTATCAAGGAATGCGAAACCATTGGTGGCATGGCAGCAATGATCCCTAGGCAGTGCCCCACATAAGCAAGATGAATTCCCATGTCCCCGGTATGTCCTTGGCATAGGGCTTGCCAGGGCTCTGTTTGGGTCTCCTTTGGAGCCAGGGGAGGGAGGAACATGGCTGTGAGCCAGCTGAAGCCCAGGGTGGTGCCCCTGAGGTCCCCTTGCTGCTGAGGTGGTGCAGGAAGCAGTGCCAATGAGCTACGGACCCACAGCACCACATGTGAGCACAGTCCATACTGCACAATTTATAGACATGAAAATATTTGTGAAGTTGACCAGAAAGATGTAATATCCAAAAGCATATAGGTCACAAGACAGGCAGAAGTCCTGTGTGCACACTCTTGAGTGGGAAATTTATCCCTTTTCCTAATAGCTCTTGTGAATGCTGTTGGAGCCATGTACACACAAATATTGAAACATATTTTTTTAAGCCAGTTCAAGCCATCAGTTACTTAGGCTGATGTTTTTCCTTACCCAGCTTTTGCCACAGGCTTGCTGACCCTTTTTTTCATATACCAAAACAGAAGAAGGGGGGCATGGAAACATGAGAGGTGATGGGTGACCTAGAAGTAGAGATACAAGAACATGATGAAAGGTGACCTGAGCTCACTCTGGGCAGTGGGGTGCTCCAGCAAAGGGTGAGAAGAGCAAGGAAAGGCCAGTGGGAAGCCCAGAGGAAAGAACACCAAATGAGGTTAGAAACCCTCAGTCAGGAGGAAGATTTAGTGTGTCCTTCCTTGCCAAATGAAAAACAGGAACAATATAAAAGTCAGGAACAGTGTGGAAAGGTGAATTGCAAAGAAAGAACCTGGGCCTTGTGTAAGGGGACAGTCCCTGAGGGTACAAGCCGCTGCAGCAGCCTGAGACAGTGCTCTCCCAAGGCACAGGAGCCTCACCATCCACCTTCCTCATGGATCAAATGCTCTCAGAACAAGTTATTACCCTCTTAAATCTCTCCAGATTGGCTTCGCCTTTGGTTTTTAAGTGCAATACTCCAAAAGGGACCTAATAGAGTGCTGGAAAGAATGAAATTATGTCTCCTCCTGTCTCTCACAAGTGGCAACCCTCTCAGTATGACCCAGGCTTACACAGCTTCATGCTGCCCATACATGAGAAAGTTTGGAGCCATTTTACAGCCCAGGTCTTTTGTCAATCCTTGTTTCATACTTGATTTCTCTCCTTCTGCATTGTAGCTTTAGCACTTGTCCTTGTTGAATTTCTTGATAGTGATTTCATCCTCCCTCCAAGCTATTATTGATCACTTTAAGCTCTAACCCTGCCCTTCAAGGCATTTGCAGCTTGTTGTTATCCATTCTGTGTACCATCATTTAGTTGTTGATAAAAACATTGAATGAGAGAGAGCTGACAGCCTCTCCCCCCATCTGAGAGTGACTCACCAATAGCCCCTGTGATGAAAGCAGGTTTTCAACTCCTTTTGCCCATAGCTAAGGCTGGTTACAGCTAGAGCATGTTGCTGAAGCTTGTTTATGAGGTTGTCACGTGAGATGATTGTAAGTGGTGTGCATAGCTTCCCCCTCAGCCACCAGGAAAGGACACTAGATTCATCTATATTTTTGACAAAACAGAGCTACTTGGGTTGTTTGCTGGATCCCTTTGGCATCTTGTGGGCACGTGTGGACCGATTGTTCCTTTGTTTTCCTGGGATACCGGTCAGTCTGTTCTGGCATCCCCACGTCCTTCTTTGTATCAAATTTGCCTTCTGCAGGGGTATATTATTGAGTGGCTTCCAGCCGGGCTGTGCCGGGTGGGCTGCCTTGGCCAGGATAGCTCAGTGGGCTCAGCACAGCGTGTCCGAGTTCACAAGCAGCTCCCAGCCACAGACAACCTAAGCAAGCTCAAGTGATATCATCTCTTAGTGATTATCAGCTCTTTGTGATTTCAGCTCTATAGCTTGCTGGTGCTGCAGCAGACGCCGGGAGACAGAGGAGAAGCGCTGTGTGAGTTTCCAAAGAATTCTTTATTGGTGTCTTCCACGAAGGTTCTCAGTGACAGCTTCTTCTGCCAAACCAGGCAGAAGCAGGGATTTATATACCTTACAGGGGTTTAGGAAATTGTCCAATAGTAAGGGTCAGGGAAAGTGACCTATAGGCTTACAGAGAGATAAGCAGGGTCCGAAGGTGAAGAGAGGGGCTTCTAAGGCCCGGTCATCATGACTTGGCATTTCCTGGCTCAGGCTTCTGACCGCCAAGGAGGCCTTGCAGGCCCTGGGCCTGCTACAGTATATTATCATGAAATATGCTCATGTAAAACCAACCACCTGAGGAAAGGCTGGGTGATGTCTCAGACAGGGTCTCATAGAGTTTCAACAATTAACAGATCATCCTCACTTCTGGGAAGGTCAGTGATTGCTCAGAGTAAATAACCCAGCTGTAGATGAGAAACAACCTCAGGGATGTGCAAAATGGGGAGGGGAGAATTAAGCTTTGTAATGGCAGCAGTGTTTCTGACAGGCTGACAGTAGCATGGTATATAGTAAAACTTTAAAAAACTTGCTGCTGTGAGAAGGTGAGTCTTCCTGGTAGTCTTTCTTTTTGCTGACTGCTGCTTGCAGGCACAAAATGAAAAGTATGGCATAAGCCTCCCTTTCCAGAAATGTTTTCATTTCAGAAGACCTGAGTTTCTCTGTTCTTTAGGGGGTTGTTTTCTCACTTCTGATTGTAGATGATAACCAGAAATTCATCAAAGTCAAAGAAATCCATGGCATGTGTAGTTCCTCTGAGCCTCTGATTCCTCCTAGACCTAGGGGTTCAGCTGAGGGCAGACATGACTGCAAGAGTATCAGGAGAGAAGATAACTATATATTTGAAATATTTGAGGAGACTGAGATAATAAATTTGAAGTCAGACAGCTCTCCTGTGCTTTTGGAGATATTTTCTAATTTGAAGTGCTCTAATGCATAAACCCTACATATTTTAAGAAAATTGGAAAATAGATGTAATTCAATGCGTCTATCATCACCTTGCTAAATCCAAGCTAGTCACCCTAAGTTTTATTTACCTCAGTGGAGAGAAATAGGCCCCTTGAGAAGGTAATTCATCAGACCCACTTAATTTACATCACTTTGTGAGTCATTCTCTTGAGGTACCTGTAGCTGTATGTTGCGTATATGTGGAGATTGGGATGATGCCCGTGTTAGGTAAAACAACTGTTCATCAGTAATAGGAGACCCAATGAAAGCAAGTTAATATGCTTTAGCTACAGGCTGTTGGGCCCAGAAGAATTCAGGAATATTCAAATTTCATTTTTCTGAAAGTCAAAGTAATTACTATTGTCAAATTTAATGTTATGAAGCTTCGAGCAAATACAAAAGCATTCAAAGATCAGTCATTTGTGCTTTGCATTCAGTACTGAAGTAGCTGAAAATTTGTTTTCCTGATCTTTTATGCCTACTTTATTGTCATATGTTGTTTGACATTCAGGAAATAACACAATGTTTTAATCAACAATGTAAGATTGCATTAAAACTTGATGGCCCATGGCTTAATGGCAAAACCGAGTAATTAAAGCTGTGGCATAAGTAATAGTTGGAGGCAAGTTCTGGTAAGATTTCTCCTGCAAATAAGGAAACTTCCAGGACTTACCTACCCACGTCCAGGGACACAGAGGTGGAGGAGATATTTGTATTTCTTTCCTCTGTCCTGGTGCGTGTAGCGAGCCCACTGAGCCCACCAGACCTTCAAATTGTCATAAATGATGTAGTACAGCACTCTTTCCAAAATGCAGCCCATGCTGATGGCAGTTACCTGAGACTGTTACCTAGCTTGCCAGACATGCTACCTGTAATCGGGATAAACAATAGCAAGGATACCATTATTGCTAAGTCTTGAAGATCCTTCTGGTGCAAGCAGAGGAGGCAAACTCTGCTCTCACCACCCCCACATAGGTGTCATGTGTCTCTGACAAGGTAACAGAAGGATTTTCATTACAACCAAGAAGAAAATCCATACTGAAACAACCTGGCATGAGATAAGTCTCCTGTGTGTTCTGGAGCCTTCCTCCTCTCTTGCTGTCACAAGTCAGCAAATATGTCAGGTGTGAAAGTTGACTTAATCTTCAGCTTTGCTGTCATGTCCAATATAAACCATGATTTGAAATTTGTGTCTAGAGTGTCTGGTTTTTAACATCTTCCAGTACATGTGTAATAAAGTAAAAACCATTTCTGGTACTTTAGAGAACAGTACCTTCCCAGAAATGCCATCCCCACACTTCCACCATTCTGGTCTCTTGGGTCCGCCCACTGTGCGTAGCAGTTAGGAAAGGGAGCATCACAGGAAGGAAGAGGGTTTCTCCATTTTCCGTCTTCTGGATCTGTTTCTCACAATGCCATCATCTCACAAGGTGAGATGGAGGTGGTGTTGAGGTGGATGTGGAAGTGTTTGAAAATGAGAGCTTTGAAACCAATGCCCACATGGCAATGGTCTTCGAAGGAGTCAGGGAGTGAGGTGACATAAACATGCCTCTCTGAGGACAGTGAGTCACAGAGCTCTGAAATTTGGCTGGAACTTAGAAAGAATTGAGAGGAGTGAGGCTATATCAAAGATGTGCTGGATGATGCCTCACACATCTCTGGGGCTGCATTTCAACCTGCAAATTGAACATAGTGCTTAGAGGTTTTCCTTTGTGCAATGTAAAATTACTTACTAGAAGAGCTCTCTGTATAATGTATAATATTCCTAATCCCTCTATAGATTTGAATATCCATTAATTTTGCATCTGAAAAATGGCTTTTTAAAATCTTAAAGTAAGACATACTTAAGGTTTGCAGCACAGTGGCTGCAGCATCCTGCAAGTTCTTTTCCTCTTCCATAGGGCATTTTTTTAAAGGAGTTCACTCATTTTACAGAAATACACACTCACAGAACAGTTAGGGTTCTGAGGGATATCTGGAGATCATCTAGTACATGGCAGGGTCACCTAGGGAAGGTGACACAGAAATGCATCCAGGTGGGTTTGAATGTCTCCAGAGAGGGAGAACCCAGAACCTGCCTGGGCAGCCTGCTCCAATGCTCTGCCACCCTCAGTGTAAAAGTTCTTCTTCATGTTGAGGTGGAGCTCCTTGTGTTCCTTGTCCTGTCACTGGGCACCACCAAAAAGAATCTGGCACCATCTGCTTGACACCTGCCTTGGAGATATTTCCATGCATTGATGGGATCCTCTGTCAGTCTCCTCTCCTCCAGACTAAACAGCCCCAGCTCCCACAGTAGCTCCTGATAGGAGAGATGACCCAGACCCCTCATCATCTCTGTGGTCCCCTGCTGTGCTGGACAACTGATTCCAATTAGTTCTCAAAATCATTTGGACAAGTGTGGATCTATCTCATGGATTATTAAAGGGAAAAATAAAATCCTAAGCAAAGTATACTCTTGTTCATGTAGTGTTTGCTTCCGGTAGCACCATCTTCATATAAACTGAATTGAGTTCTTGGTTTTTCAAAAGGAATAATGTGACAGCATTAGCAGTACTATGGCAGGCAAAAAAACCTGCTATGCATGCCCCTTTTTTCTTTCATTGTAGAATGATTTGAAAGGAGCAGATATTTATCATTGTACTCAAACCCAACCTCATGGCACTTGCTTTGGGAATAAGAATCACTTTCTTAAACTATTTGTAAATATATTTTTCTTGGTATGGAAATAAACTAAATTAATTTGGGTCCTACATGGTACTTCTCAGCTATCTTTTAAAAATAATAGTTTTCTGTGCTACAGCACAATAACTATTCTAAGTAGTAAAGAATAACGTAGTCCTTTTTTTTCTTTGTGGGGTATAAGTTTTGTCCTCTGTTTGTCTGTATGTTTCTGCTGGTTAAAAAAGAACTACATCTCAGGATCCTTGAGGCCTTTCTTTTAGAGGCTGAGCCCTGAACATGGGGTCCCTCATTAAAAGAGTTGAATTGTTTTGTTCATGTGCACACTAGAGATACTCTACAGCCAGTCTTCAGTTCCTGTGTTTCATTTGAAAAGGACAGAAGAGACAAAAAGTAGTTTTGAACTGATATTTACAGCACAGTTCACCTCATCAGTATGTAGCAGCAAAAGTGAGAAGAGGTCCACACCTACCTTACCTGGGCTCAGGACAATTCAGGAATATTCAAATTTCATTTTTCTGAAAGGCAAACTAATTACACTGATGGAGAGAGAGCAATGGAAAATATGAACCTGTGAGCTCCCCAAAAGATTGTCCTGGCTGCATTTATTCGTTCATGTTGCTCCTTGTCCAGAAAAATCATTCAGGAAAGAAAAAACTGATTTAGAAGACAAAAATAAATGCATTTACCTAGCAACTAACTGGATTTTTGCCAGTACCTGCTGAACCCCCTGTGGAGCAATTCTTACTGATTTGTCATGGAACCTATCAAAAAACTTTTTCCAACCACAGATGTACTGTATGCAAGACTGAAGCTGGTGAACCCTATCATGCTCTGCTCCTGGAAACATTTCTGCTCCTGAGACCAAAAGAAAAAATTAAGGGGTTTATTATTTTCATGTCCTTTTCACATGCTGGTATCTCTTAGCTCAAATAATTTAGATGCTTCTCAAGTGAAGCTGGCAAAGTCTTCAGAGTGGGAGAAATTATTTACTTGTGTGTGCAGGTTTTGCTACCAGGCGGTATTCCAAAAAATAGCCACGCTAATTATGGGCTGAGATAAGGTCTACAGTCTGACTAAGTTAATCATAAACTGAGTTCTGAGTGAAACCATTAAAAAACATAAAGCAGCCCGCAACCAACAAAAACACCTCAACCTCTTTTGTAATTCTGACCAAAGTTTCAACAGGAAAGGATGAAGGGTGCTTGTACTGAGAGTGGCTGTACAGCCAAGAGCTTCTGTGCACGCAGAGCTGCGGTCAGGTTTTGCCTGATGATCTCAGAAGGCTCTCTTGTAATGGCCTGATAGCATTAATTTCTGCTCTGAGACCATTTAGATGTCCATTCTGATAAGTAAGCAGATTCCAGGAAGGCAACCCCTCCTCCACTGCTACGGCAGTGTTTGGAGAGTTATTCAGCCAAGGATGGGAAAAACACACCGAGAGCGTTGCGAGAAGAATATTGAATGGTCTAAATGAGAGAGAAGGAGTGAGCGGTAAAGCTGATGTAACAGAAATGATGGGAAGAGACATGTCTGAAAATACTGAAATTTATGGTCTTCTCACTTTGTGGGTTTTTTTTTTTTTTTTTTTTTTTTACTCTAGAGCATTGTGATTTACATTCAAACAGCCTGGTAGGTTTAAATTTTAAATGAAGCTTGCTCAGGATTATGAATAAAGCCATTAAGTATTGCCTTAATAACCTTTTATTGCATGGAACAACTTTTATAATTGCAACAGGGAAAAGAACTTCAAGAATTTGCATTTGAGTAATTGATAGGCAATTTACAATGTTTGTTTTCTATTTTCTGGGGAGAAATGAAAGGGCCTTAATTCTGTTGTTGACATTTGTTTTTCTCTAATGATATTTTCAGAATCCTGTCCTATTGATCAGGTGTGCAGAAAAAGTAGCCAGTGGGTTTGAACCTTGGAAGAGGGAAATCACAGAATTTCTTGGGATGAGAAGTGTGGATCTAGTTTGGGCAACATAGTCTGTGCACACTTACAGCTGCTCTGTGGAGTTGTCAGCTCCACTGGTCTTACTTTTGGCCATCATCTTGTTGCATATCCCTGTTGTACTCCACCAACCCCTCTCCAGCTCCCAGAAAAGGTGTAATAGAACCAAGAAAGGCAGAGAAGAGGGAACAAAGGGCTGAAAATAAACAAGGAATGACTGAATAGCCACTTTTCAACCTGGGAACCGGGTGACTGTGTCTGGCAGATATTATAATATTGCTAGTGGGTATGAAGAACAAGTCTAGGAAAAACGTTTATTGTACCATGCAGCACTACAGCTAGGAGTCCTCAATCAAAACTTGCACTCAGCACATTCCAAAAAAAACAAAAGAGATAACTTCTAGGAAACATGCAAATAAACTGCGGAGCTTCTGACACAGGAATTTGTGAAAGTCTGAAGTTTATAATTCTGTAAAAAGCAAGTGAAAATTTCTTGAAAAAAAAAGGATTCAGAGGTGCCAGGTTTGACCCCAGAGACTCTTGTGTGGTGGACTGGGATATGCACCAAGGAAGGTCAGAGCAAACACAGCTGCTCTTGGACATCAGTGTGGGCCACTGATGGAGGCAGGGCAACTGAAAATACAAACCTGTGAGCTCCCCCAGTGTGACTGTTTTTCTTTTCTTATATTAACATTCTTCCAGTCTTCAGATAATGAAAAATGCCAAAACAATGGATGTGTTTTGCCTTTGTTTCTCATTGGAGATTAGAGCTGGTGGAAAACAGACATTGGACACAAGAGTGCATCCAGACCGTGTGACCTCTAGTTATGACTTGCTGGAATTGGAGTCACCCCAGCAGATATTATACAAAGTGCTGTCAAAAAGATAATTTCCCTGTGACTGTCTTGGCATTCTATTTGGCAAGTACTGTGCAGTGTGTCTCTGGAACTGAAATTTTGGTACATTAAGCTTAAATATCCACCAGTTTTCACAGGCTGAGAAAGCCCAGAGCATTTGTTTTCCTCTCTGGTAAAGCTAAAAGGTCACAGCATACGAATTCAGCTGATAAGTGGCTTATGGGAAAATGTACAAGAAGGTAAGATGTGAAGCTGAGTAATAAGGAAATGTTATAAAGGTTTTTTTCCCCCTCCCCCTTCTTACCTTATCCTTACCCAGCAAATCTGTGATTATCTGCCTTATACTTTCAGGTATGGAAGAATGAAAAATTCAGCAGTTCTTTAAAAACTGAACCTCAGACCTGTGTTTTACATTAAACCAGCAACCAATACTCAAGCTGGACTTAAAATTGACATGCCACCATACTACATGTGATAGTTTTTCCTGTAGAGCAGGGTCTACAGCTGAGGCAGCTGTTTCCAAATTCCTAAATGTGCATTTCCTCTTCAGCAGGCAGTCTCTGAGGGCAGCAGCATGAAGTTCACTGGAGTGACTCTCTGTACACAAAGCTACGCCAAGCTGAACTCTACATCCATATTACTTCCTTGGGCATTTGTTTCTTCATCTGTTTCCCCATATCCTGGGGAAAACTGTAGGCTTTCCCCTTTAGTGTCCTCATGTACAGCCCAGCTTTGCTGCAGGAATAGCAACCTGGATTAAAATCCTGGTTCATGATCAGGGCCACAATTCCCAGTGGCTGTGGCAGATGGATCAGGCCATTGCTGCAGAGTAAAAAGGAGGATCCTTGGTACAGTACAGCAGGACTGGAGGTCTGGCTCATTTTCCTGTTGGAGCACCAAAAGAGAGGAGTCCAAGTTAGGTGTTAAGTGCAGTTTTCCTTGCAAAAGCAAGAAGGGTTTTCACTACAAATGTTTTCATAATTTCTAGTAACCTAGGAAGATTGCAGAAAACAATTGAGCATGGGAATTTTGAATCTTGATACAGAGCTGTCATCTGTAAATTACAATCACAGGCTGTGATGGAAAAACAACTTTTCCAGATCCATTTGGGATGTATTTTTTCCTTCTTTCTTGCCTTTCTTTCTTTTTTTTTCAATGTTTTATATGAGATGATTCCTACCCTGAGATGACTGCTAAGATCCTATGTAGATCTCAATGGTTTATAAAAAAGCATAAGGGAAGATGTTTTTCTTGTTTGCTTTTTTTTTTACCTTTCCCCCCATTTTGATGTAAAAAGAAGTTGTGGCACAAAGGTTGAGGAACTTGCACAGAGTAAGAAATAGGAACAGGTCCAGTTTTTCTCATTTCCCTCTACCTTGGCTTTTATCTGCTGACTTGCATTCACTCTCACACAATGAACAGCATAGCTAATGCCAGATTTGGCTTTGTGCATCAAGACTTATCATGTACTGCTGCACGCTTCATACCTGCCAGTCACTTCACCCAAAGCTTTCACCCATCTATTATTTCCTAGAGGTCAGTTCTTGTATTTGCCATGCAAAGGCTGAAATATTCCATTTGCTCTTTACTTTCACAGCTGAATATTCTAGGACTTGGCAAGTTATTCCAGTCACTTCCTGGACACCTCTTCAGGCAGAGTTTTCTTCACTGTCATTGCCATCATCAGGATTAGCATAGACACCAAGCAGGGACAAGGCAGGAGATGCTGTGGGGCTGTGTCTTTTTCCTTAATGGTGCAGAAACATTGGTGATATTCTTTTCCCTGTGCTGGAAAATTCCTATCAAGCAATCTCTGTGGAGTAACTCAGGGCAGCTGGTCAGAAGGACGGTTTGCTGGTGAGTGTGCATGACTGAAAATCTCATCTGGAGCCTGCAGAAGGCTTTATTCAATAAAATGTATTCAAGCTTAAAGTAAACATCAGTGCATTATGGGTCTTTAAAAAAATGATTAGGAATATTAACGGCAGCAAATTTCTTCTACTACTTGTCATCACTTCCCACGCTCTAAATCACATCTTAAGAACGCCCCATTGATGCTGCTCTTTTTTCATTTCCACATTGGCAGATGCCACGGGAATAAATGTCTTGACAAGCAGTTGTCATAATTTCTTTTTCCTCTTCCTTTAGATAGTAACTTACTACCAAAATGCCAATTTTCCAACACACTGTGTCATACATTTAGAATGCATTATGTATTAAATTACTTTGAAATAGTTGGCAAACGAGCTGGCATCTCTCTGATAACTCCCAAGGAAGCCAAACATAATATGCATGCATTTTTAAATCATCTATAAGCAGTTCTGTTCAGTTTTCAAGGGTGAATGCTCAGCTGTGTTTCACTTCCAATGCATTTTTGTTTAAAGCTCATATTTAAATGTGAATGCAGTAGTGCATAGGGGGAAAAAAGAAAATTAATATTGTTAGTGTTTCCACAAATTCAAATACTTTCAGTTTTTATACTTGAAATAAGACAATAAAACATAGAGAGAATTTTAAAACCAACACATTTTGAAGAGATTTTAAAGTAGGATCTTAAAGTGTATAGTTTAAAATTATATTCTCTAGAAAGTAAATGCAAATTCTAACTTTTAATGGCAGTTTGCCACTTTGCCTTTAAGCACTGCTTTTTCTCTATCAACACCCTTCTTGAATTTTAAAATGATACTACTTACTAAGTTGTTTTTTTATTAAAATGATATGTAAAAAAGGCCTAGATGAAAAGCTATGATAAAGCTCATAGTAAAGTAGGGGAAATACTTTTATGTGAAAGATCCTACCATGGCTGCATGGGCCAAAGAAAAATATGAGTAAGGGACCTGAAGCATGGCCCAGCAGAAACGCTCCTGAGTGATTTGGAGAGATGGGCTGCTGTGCTTATCCAAATACCTGGCAATAGAGACATTGCAGGATAAATGGTTACACAACCATCCAGTAATGCTGTCCACTCATATGACTGTGAAAATATGTCTTGAATCAGGCTATAAATAGCTGTTTCTCTGATCGTCATCAAGGCAAGGGTTTGGGAGACACATTACCAAAGCTACCTCCTGAATGAAGTGCAGAATGGCATCATTCCAGGGCAAGGGAGAGATTTGCAAACAGAATTTCAGAGGAACTTTAAGAAGAACCCTGGAAATGGAAAGGAAAAAAAATAATAGGCTCAAGAACCTGAGAGTCCCTCTTGAGCTCATATCTTGAGGGATGCAAGAAAATGACAAATACTCACGTAAAGCTTGTCTGATAGATATATAGACATTAATCACGTTAAGCATGTGTTTCTTTAATTTCTGACTTTAAAAAAAACTTTGAACTGCCTTATTGTTCTTGGCTTCTGCAAATAACCATAAAACAATATTAATGTATTTATCCTGGCTTGTGCTAAGAGTGATTTTGAGATATTAGTTAATACAAGTTATTTCATGGTTTCCATGATAATCTCTGAACCACACAAGGGCCCTGGCAATTCAGTGCCTCTCCCCACAGCAGGGAAACTGAAATGGGCTGCCTTCACTAAAGATGCATGGAGTTTTAATAGAAGGTGTCTCTTCAGAGCACAACATTAAATAAAGAGAACCTGCTGAACCTGTAATCAGCACTTCCTTGAAAAATTATAATCAATATGTTGTAAATGTTTGTGGAACTCTGTCTTGGAGAAGGTAAAAACCTGCTACCTCAGCACTTGCTGTAAACCAAAATGTTTGTTACCATGATGCGATTATGGTAATCTAATTTCCATTCTATACAGAACAAAACAGAGAAATGGTTTGCTAATGGGTCTTGAACACAGAGAAAGATCCCAGTCTAAATAACTAGTGTAACATCTGAGTGTACTTAGACCTAGCTCTAAAGGTCTCACAGTCTCTGTAACATGGTAGACAATCTGGAGGTTGCTTCACAGCAGCTCCATCTGAGGAGTACTCAGTACTCTGACATCATTCAGTATCCATTTATAGAAGGGAAGCAGGATTTCCCTCTGCAGCCCAGGCCTTTGCCAGCTGCTTGTGTTCTAGTCTTTCTCCTCTCTCTGTTTACACTTCCTTCTCTGGCCCACAGAAGAAGTGCCCTGGTTCCTCTCCTCACCCATCACTGATTGCTGTCATACAGCTCTAGGAGGCCCTGGCATTCTTCAGCATCATTCAAACTCCAGGTGGATATTTACACCCTTTTCCTCCCTTGTACTTTCTCCTACAAGCTGTTCACCTGTACTCTTTGTTTGTATTTTGTAAACAGATGATTTTATTTGATTTTGTTTGCTTTTATTTTAACCTTGCTTTCTTTTGAGTGATTTTAAAGTAATTATCACTTAAAATCCTTCTAGCAGTCTTAAAAGATAAGATAATGGCTGTTTTTCAGGTCCACGAGCTCCATGCTGTACTTCCACAGGTTATCTCAAAGTGTCTCTGTCTCTACTGATTTGGAGAGTAGTTTGAAATTGGTTCATAAGGGTTTGAGAAGAGGAAATGTTTCCTGATGATCACTGTCAGCCAGAAAAGTTCTCTCGTATGTAGCAAACATGGAGAAGCTCACCTTATCTCCAAGGGTATTTTAAATTTCTCCTTAACAGATTGATTTCTCCTCTGAAGGGAAAAACATGGGTGTTTGGAATAGAGGACATCAGTTCCTTGGTGACCATTGGCTCTGAATTAGCAGTGCAATGGTTTAATTATTTTAGTTCACATTTTCTTCATTTAATCCATTTAAACTAGGAAAAAAAAAAAAAAAGAGAAGGTTGGGATGGGAAGGCAGAAATAAGATAAATTCAGCTTCAGGGTAGCTAATTGGGCATAGCTGATAATATGAGCAAGGCAGCATGGAATTGAAGTAAAGTCATTTATCCCTGGCTTAAGAAGATTTTGCAGCCTGTGCTGTCCTCAATATTACTTCAAGGGTTTTACATGCAGCACCTGCCTGATCCAGCCAGCTCAGGCACATCTACTCCAGCTGCACTTGAGCAACTCACATCGTCATGGCATTTGTTTTATGGGTAGTGTTTTGAATATTCATTGGGAGCTAATTCTGCTTCCTGGATATTAAATGGAGTGTGAGTCGTGGCCTCAGTGACAGGCAATCACTCACACAAACACCCTCCCCCCTTGGGTATTCAGTAAGATAATATGGCTTGGAGTATTGTATATGGCCATATTAATATAATCTTTGGACAGGATGTGGATTTTAAATTGGTGGCAAAGCAAGCAAAAAGCAAAGTAAGCAAAAAGCTGTACTGGGGTACTAAAGACTAAATTAAAATACAGTTGGCTAGCTTAATTGTCACTGGCAGTGAAATTACATGCCATTGGTAGAATAATGGAATTGAAAAATCGCTGTGTTACTTGTGCTTATTTCTGTGCATCAGCCTCTTGAATGGTCCCCAGCAAATGAATAGGCACCAAGTTTATATGCAGAAACTGCTCGCTCTTACAGCTGTGTATCCTGTAATCAGACACTCTGCAAGGAGGAGCAGTCAGTGCTCCCCCCATTCATTATATTGAATCTCATCATTTAATCAGCCATGTCTGGGAAGGGATGAGCATAAAGAAATTACTTTCTGTAATCAGCTGAGAAGCCCTGATCTTGGTGTTGCAGATGGCTCTTTTCAGCTGAGTAATTAAGTGTAATGTGTAAGAAGTGTGTATTACATACAGCAGTTGACTAAACCCTAGTGGAGAGTAGAGAAACAATTTTACAATTCCCAGGTGCTGGAGCATTCCCCAGTGACTTTAAAAAACATAACCACTCCTGGTAGTGGTGATTTCCTAGTTTTCTACCTCTGCTTCTTGAGAGGTGAGAGGAAACAGAGCCAGGCCAGATGCTCATACACTATAAATTTTCACTGTTCTGATGAGTTTTCTCCTTGCTAGGCCAGTCTTTGGCACCTGACCAGCAGACAGATTTTTTAACTATTGCAAATATTTAAACAGACAGAATTCTTCTTTAGTTCACAGGTGGATTTAACACTGAAGTGCAGATAATAATAAAAAATTTCCTTAGAACAGATACAAGAAATCCCAAGACATGCTATACTCTTTAAAGTCCTTTTCATGAAGCAATAAATCATAATGCTGTAAAGGCAGCATGTATGGAAATTTGCTGATTATTCAAGATCCTGATCTTCCAGGTTAGTAAGAAAGTTTAAAAGATTTATCTGACTAAATGTAGATGTCTACTTATTAATTACTCACCTTCAGATGTCTTCACAGAGATATAGTTGAAAATGTAATAGGTTCATGATGAATATGATTCATGCCATCTTGAAGTAGATTTTTAAATGTAGCTCAAGAGGAATTTCTCCTTCAGACTGTTGCCCTCTATCAGATACAAAGGAGTTCCAAAGCATCTAGACATCTGCAGTATAATTATCTAGATATGACTTAAAGTGAAATGTGCCTCATCATCCGTGACTTCAAATTTTTGCCTGCAACCACAATAACAAAAATATTTGGGAATCACTTTGGGTTCAAATACCAAAACAACCTAACCTGTGCTAGTGCTGAGATGCTCTGTGATACTGCCTATTTACATTGCAAACTCAAGAGAAGCAAAGCCAGTTTGTGAAACCCTGCAACATCCTTTCTCCCTGATATGCCAAGTCAATGTCAACCATGTCTAGGTGCAAAGAATCCCTCTAATAGGCAACTGCGTTGAGTTTTCTTTGCTTGGAATCTGTTTCCTCATCATCCCCACAAGAAACCTTTCATTCCAGGAGGCCTCATTTGGAGCATATCTGTTGTGAGGGTCTCTGACTACATTAATGTAAGTATTGGGTTTGAGGTTTTTAACGATAAATTACAAATGCTCAGCTTTATTGCTTACCCTGCAAAACTCACTGAGCTATTGCTGAACGTGACACTGAGAAATTTATGCCTGGTTTTGGTGCAAGTTAGAATCTACTGGCTTTCATAATATAGTTCACATAACCTAAAAATACTGCCAGTCTCTGGCTGTGGATGCATGAGGCAGAGTAGTTTGTTTCCACTGATAGACTTTACAAGGCTTACAGTGTTGTATATAAGGCTGGTTCTAGGAGGCAGCAGATACAAAAACCCTTGTGAAGATGTTGGCAGTCACTGAGCTTTGTTTGGTGCCAGCGCTGGAACTGAGACCAGGTCTGGGGTTGGAAGATGAATGCTGAAGATGTTATTTTATCACTAGGTCTGGCCAAGTGCTCAAGTTTGGAACTAGGGAATGGTGCCTGAAACAGAGAGATTAATGATGTAAAGTATCTGTGGGGTAGTGTTCACTTGGGGTGTAGCTGAGGCTTTCTTTAGTTTTGTTTACTGTTCAGATCCATCAGAGATACAAATGCTAGGTATTTCTGGGTGTCAAAACATACTTTTGAAGGGAGACTGGGGTGGGGCTGCAATAGCAGTTTCAGGGATTATAGTTTAGTCTAGCCTGCCCTTAAGGCGATGGACAGCGGGGTTGGACAACCAGGCTTTAATCTGCAGAAGGAATGTCACTCTGGCCTTGGTTATGGGCTGGTTGCAAAAGAGAAACCTATTTTGTGTCTTTTTGTGGCCTTCAGCTAAGGCAGAGGTTATGGCTAGCAGGGCCTGATGGAAAGTAGATATTTTTGTGGCAGTTTAGGGTTGGGACCAGTAGCCAGAGGGCAAGAGCTCATTCTCTTTTCAAGCTATGATAACCTAACTCTAACTATGGCCAGGTGTCATGTTAGGGAAATAGCAGGGCCAGAAGACTAGTGTTTAAAGGTGCAATAGAGAAGGCACTGTGGACTAAGACATGGGCTTGTGCCAGGAGGCAAGAATATGTCATGCTTCTCTACATTCTGTAGAAGGGTTCCAAAGATATGATCAGTTTTACGGTTGGAAACGGCAGATCCTGAAATACTCGTTTGACTGTTTAACTCCTTAGATGTGCCATGTCTAGGAATTAAGAAGACATTGGCTTTGTAGCCTCATAATCCAGTCTATAACTATTTCAACTGGACTTTGGATTTTTGGCTACCAGGCCCTTACAAGTTTGGCTTAATCCAAGAACATGAAGACTCTGTCTAGGACAAAGGGCTGGGCAAAATCTCGGTGGGTTTGAATGGTCTTCATATTACTTTGACCTCTTCAGAAGGCTATGCACACATATATAAGTGATGCATGTGTCTGTATACTTAATGGATTATTTTCTATGCTTCTGTAAAGGGAAAATAATCTACCTTGTGCTAGGACTGGTACAGTTGTTAACAGCAGGTCCTGAAGATTTCAGTCTTCAAGGCTTAATCTCTTACAGCAAGAACCATTGCTAGAAGGGAGGAGAATCTTACTCTGAATTGAAAGTTGTCTTATTTTGGGTTTGTTTTTCTCCAGCTAGGCCTCTCTGTGTTAAGACTAAAGCCTAACTTCATGAGTTGGGAATAAAGTCAAAAGTTTTGGTATGTCAAATTATATACATTTAGTACGTAGGACTAGTCTAAGCCAAGTCTTGTCAGCAAGTCTTTTACAGTGAATAGCAGAGGGGAATCATTTCCCCACCACTGCTGTGCAGCAACCACACTCCTGACAGTAGCTGTATCAAGAGACATCCCAGTAGCAGAGGGATAAGGAGTATGAGGAGTATAAGGAGTATCAAGAGTATCAGGAGTATAAGGAGTATAAGGAGTTTGCTTCCTTTTGGTATCAGTCCTCATCCTAATCTCCTAGGCCTGACAAGATTCTAGTCCTCCAGTAAGTGAGGACTCTGTAAATGAACCTTAACCACAAACTCTAGCCACAGGCTTAATAATAATAATAAATAACTTATCCAAACAAGAAGAAAGGTCATACTTTCCTTCTGGTAGCAGTCCAGTCCACAGGCATTTCAGTATCTGTGAATCCAACTAGCTCTTCAGTTGAATCTTGCTTTAATTATACAGCCCAGAGCTGCCTCTTCTCTGCAGTTCTCCCTTGAACTTGGAGTAACAAAGAAACAACACATGGCCCCACATCTCATCCTCAGCAGTGCCTCTTGCATCACTAATTTGAGACCTTCAGCCCCTTTTCCATAACTCTCATGTCCTTGTCAGTCTTAATCTTAGGTGTAAATAATTTTTCAAGATATATAAAGATCATTTTAGCTACACAGATGAATTTCTGACTAACCTTAAGCCAGGTTCTTTCCAATGTGAATTCTATCCCACTCCTCTGCACGTGACATGACAAAGCTGCTCCTGCCCTCAGTAACTGCAACCATATGAAGTAGCCTAACCTTAGTTCACAAATGTTCTAGAAATTGGAAACTGAAGGAAAAACCAAGTAGGACCCAGCAAACATCCTAGCAATTTGATCCTTCCAGTTTAGAGCTCTATATCTAAGCCTGTCCTGAATTTAGATTTTAGGGCCAGAGAGATTCCTGCTACAGCAACAACAATCTAATTTCAGTATTCACCTTTATTCCAACTCAGAGTGCCTTCTAGTTTACTTTAAGCTTTCATCACCTGCACTTTGCAACACTCTCTGCAGCACCAGTTCCAGCTGTAAACCTAACAATAATGCAGAAATATCTACTTGGACAAGAAAAAAAAAAGTGTAAGTTTTTCTATTCCTTGCATGACCACATTTTTTTCCCATATCAATGGACCATGCAGAAATGAGTCTTGCCTCCATTGCTGCATAAGTTCATGCCTTATCTCTGTTCCAGCTCATTTTTTTCCTGCCCTACAAGTGACACCATGGTTGTTTCCCTACCTCTGAGTTTTTCTTTGGCCAAAGATGTGTGAGAGAATGGTGGGCTCAATCCTTTAAACACAGCAGCTCTTGCAGGAAAACACCCAAGATTAATTGTTTACAGACTTCCTGGACATCCTTCTGTTTCAGGAAGAAGACAAGGACAATGAGTTCTCGGTAGTCTTTGTGCTAAAGATCTCTGAAGCTATTGTTCAAACTCTCTTGTTCTGGGGAAAGAGAGTGGAAATGAGTAAGAGTTTATCCAGGTATTTTCTTTTCTCAAGTTCTTGGAAAATAATGGTGCTTCTCATGGAATCCAGTCCAGCTGGGGGCAAGCAGAGCTACATCAGTGTCCCTGTGTGCTGCAGCCTCTGTGGCTCACCAGCTGGGCCAGGCAGATTAGCCAGGAGCTGCCAACTCTTTGAGAGGGGACAAGAGAATGCCTAGAGGGGGGAAGAGCTGGTGCAGTACCCTCACACTTCCAAGTGCAAATACAGTGTCACACAGCCACCCATCACCTAGTGGGTAAGTTTATTACCAACAACTAGGGGACATGCTAGATTACCTTTGTATCTGTTAGAAACCAGACAAACTGTAGATGAATGAGGTCTGATCAGGTTTTTTTTGCACTGTCACAGAGTATCCCAGGTTCTCATGCTGTTTCTCAGGCTCTGGCAATGCCCCATGAAGTCAGATGCTGATAATCTCTCTTTAGTTTTCTTCACCATTCATCTTTTCTCATCAATTTCTCTTTACAAGTTCCTTTGTACTATCCAAAACTATTTTTTTTACCCAGTCAGAGGTTTTATCCCATCTACTGTGGGTATCTTACTCTGATTTGTTTTTTCTTTTAACTTGCAACAGTCTCTGAACTGACTCTATCCAGTTTATGTTCTTACTGAGATAGATTAAATACAAGGTCAGTTTTTTCTCAGGGCCTTGTATAGCAGTTTATCTAGCCAGGTTGTTTTGGGACCCACAACACCACGTGAATAACAATGCCTCCTGTTGCAGCTGGCAAAGAGCTGCTGAAACCTGCTTTGGAATCTCCAAGAACAGACTGTCCTGCAGACCTGGGGGCATTAGCAAAACAGATTTACAGGCCCAAAAGCCCCTTTAAGGGTGGGAGTACATTTGGAGAGGGCCTTCCAGGTCTGTTTTGAAAGGAGTTTGCGTGCACCACAGCTGCCTACAGCACAGCACAGTACATGGTATGTGGGAATGATTAGTGAATTAACTTTAAAACCATGTTGCAGCTGATTTAAGAAGCTATTGTAGAGTTCCACAGTAGTATCCTTAGAACTGCTCCAGTAAGCCCCACTTGGCCCAACAGAAATACACCAATTCTCTGCCCTGATAATGTTGCTACTTTAGGGCAGCAGGCAATACACCACCTCACCCATCTTCCACACTAGGTTTGAACCTTTGCCAATTCATTAGCCAGCGGGGAGCTCTCCGATCCCTCCTGGAAACAGCAACAGTTTTCCCTTGCTTCTCATCCTGTGCCCCTGCTGTCCCTGTTACCTCCTGCCAGCACATAGGCAAATCAGACCTGCTTACACCTGAGTTAAGTGTTTTCACAGACACCTTTAGTCCTTGCACACAGGTCTTGCACTAATCCCTTCAATTTTCAGACTCCTGCAAAATTTGGACCTTACTGGCAGTAATCAAATCCTTCTCAGCCTAAAAGCTAAAGTAAAACCTTCCAGCCCATGCCCTATTTGTATGACCTTCTCTTTAGCACAAATCAAACTCTTCATTCTCTGCTTTCCTAAATAATAAATCTTAACCTATCCCTAATACCAGTGCAAGCAGTAATCCTGTTACCCCAGCATGATCTGGTATGCCAAATGACTGTGACTTTTTTGAGCCTGTTGCTTAATGGTTTGGGGTTTTTTCTTAATTGAACTGTAGGTCATTATAGTCAGTGTCATTTCTTTTCTCATGTGTTGCCAATTCTCCTGTTGATGCAAATGAGCAAATAAAAAGTACATGTAGGCTGAGTTAGCAGTCAGGTTATGCTAACAGCATGGAGTAAGGGTTGGGGTTGCTTTAGCATTCAAGGTCAACAGAATTAGAATTTGGGGGTGGAATTAGGTGTCAGAGTAGGGCAGAAAGCTTTAAAACTGGTTGTACCAGTATTTCTGGGCAGTGATGAAGGTATTAGGAAGTTTGGATGTGCAGTTGGGTTGTTACATGTTAAAGAGATTGGTTTGCTGCTGCACCCCAGAGAGCCCACACCGGTTGTCTGGAAAGGGCCCACGCCAGCACCCAGTGCTCTGCTAAGAATAATGAAGGGATTTTGTGTTCCCTTCCCTTGGCCTAATTTAGGGTGGGGCAGTTTGGTCAGACATCTGCTGCACCCGGCATGGCACTGGTATCAGTGAGCAGTGTATGGACTGAGAAAACCCCACTGCAGTGTCTTCACTGCAGAAGCTTGTCCAAGAGCAGATGGGGTGCAGATGCCATTCAACAGACATGGCAAGCAAGATTTTAACCTATGGAGAATTAATTTTTATTCCATGGTAGTACCACCAGCAAAATGCAGGCTCTAAGTGTTTTATTCCCACAAGGATTAGAGAGAGTTAAGGTACAAGTGCCTCCTTCATCATCCCTGTTAATTTAAGTGAGCACCTGAAACTTGCATACCTTGCCAGCAGACCTAAGCCAGCATAACAGGTTCTGCTTGGAGTTACCATAGCGTCTTGTTTAACCTAAGAAACAACAGAACCTGAAATTTTCTTGATGTGGCAAGAGGTTAATTTTGCTGAGCTGAAGGGCCTGCAGATAAAGAGGGATCTCATGACAAAGGTAAAGAGGCAGTTTGCAATGATGGAGGTCCTTAAATATGCTGGGAACGGTATAAGAAAAAAATTATACAAACATATTAACACGATACCTGTAAAAACTGAATGTAAGTCTTGTTGAAACAGGTCATATTGGCAAGCCTAGAAAATGAATTCACTGGTTATATAGGGCTAGCAGCAATTCATTTACCACAATTTACAACACAGGTCTATTTGAAAGCTGAATTAATCTTGGTGGGCTTAAAGGGAGTCTGCATACATATCCTAAGCAGTTGGATTTTTCTGAGTGATGATGAAATTGAGGATTTAAAGGGCAACTTTCAAAAATATATTTGTATTTCTGAATGTCTCAGCTGCTGATGGAGAGCGAGTAGAAGAACTGTGATGTGTGGCCTGTTTTCAGCCTGATGTGGGTATGGGGCTGTGCCTCAGCCTGAGACATTACATACAGCGTCTAATCCTCTAAACCATAAAATCTCACGTGAATAGCACCATTGATGAAGCTTGCAGGTAAGGGCTGCTTGTGTGAATGACTGCTTGAAGGACCCAGCCCTCTAATTTCAGTCTGTAGGGAACTTTCCTAGCTGTGTTTTGTGTAAAAACACCTAAAATCAGATCCTAATAACATTCCTGGCAGCCTTGCTGCTGTGGTGTAGAATGTATTGCTGATATTTAGCTGATGGCTCTGCCTGTGGAAAACGATGAACAGATTAAGGCTCTCAGTGGAGCTGATCCAATTGCACTGGGAGCACACGTCGCTCCCAAATGTTGGTAAGGCTGAACTCTGGGACTGGGGATAGAAAACAATCTGTGAAAACACTACGAAATACAGTGAAACTGACCTTCCAGTCTCAATTTTATGTCCAAAGGAGAAGGCGGGAGGCAGGAAAGGGGGAAAGACTCTGGTTAATAAACTTGTGCTCACAATGTGAGTCATTCCTCCAGTGTCTGCAAAGAACCAGTTAATTTATCTGCCAGGGATAAATTAACACTGTAACTGCTTTGCCAGTCTAATTACCTTACAAGCTAAAAGGAAATGAGCAGTTGTTCCTTAATAGCTTTTTCTACAATGAACTGCTGCAAACATTGGCAGTAAAAATAATGGAGATGAGAGGCGTGCGTGGAGTGAGGCCAGTGTCTTGCCCTAAGTAGCGAGGTTTGTTCACTCCCAGAGAAACTGGAGAGAGGCAAATTTCATGCTGTAAGATGCATTGAATATACATGGCAGACAGCTGTCTCAGGTTAAGAAACTTGGAGAGTCTTCTTCCTTACCAAGTTTGCTCTGCTGCATACAAGGACTACTTAATTCTAAATATTTTACATGAATACGAGCTATTGACCATTCCAACCAAGAGATATATAAGTTGGTTGGTTTTGGTGGTTTTGTTTTTGTTTTCTTTGCCATTCCATATCTTCTTTCATGCAAGGCATACCTGGAGAGATAACTCACATAATTATTTGGACTCATACTCCAATACAGTACTACTTTTTTTTTTTTTTGTCATGAAAGTTTTTCTGGTGCACCCAGGGAAAGGAATATTACAACAAATACATGCCTGGGAAAGTCAATTTGAAGGCTTCAGAGAGCCAAAACTCTAATTCTTTGCACTTCTTTGGAAGTTTCAAATGATGCCACAAATTTAGTTGTGAGTACTAGCTGTGGAAAATAATCAATGGCTATAGCGTGTGGAATGCAATCTGGAGACAGTTGACAGGTAGTCATTTGTCACGTGATAAGCTTATCACTAGATGTTTCTCTAGGCAGAATCAAACATTTAAGGTTATAAAGACCTCTGCAGGTGGGATTTTAAATTTTAGGCTGAAAATCTCACAGGATTTAAATGTCACAGTACTAAAATGCTGCAATATAGGTAAAGGAGAGGTGAGCTTTTTGGAGGCAGTAGTTGAAGCAGAAAGAATCAAGAAACTCACACTGGGAATACTTGTATCTGCAACTTCCCACTCAAACCCAGTATTTACTGTGAACAGGCTTTCAGAGACTGTCTACTGTGACAGTTGCTTGAATTAAATGCCAATTATTCATTTCTTAGTCACCAAAAATGTCTGATAGTGCATCAGTTTCTTAGCAATTGTACAGCTGGTTAGGGAAAAAATAATCAATACAACACCTACTCAGCAGAATTTATTGATTTTTAGTCAAAATGAAAATGTTATGCAGAAATGGTTCTGATTCAGTGGAAGCCACAAATAGGTATTTTCTCCTGGGACCACTGTACTTGATGAAAGGGGCTGATGCAGCTCCTCTGCCAGAGGCTGCTACCCCAGCTGAGCTCCTGGTCAAGTGCTCCCTAAGGCCCTTCCTGCAAAATCAGTCCTGGCAAATCAAAGGGGTGGATGGGGAATAACGAGCTTGACTGCTTAAATGAGTGAAGGAGTGCTCAGGTGGGAAAATCCTGGGCAACAGGATCCTTTTCTCTCTGTATGGCTGGACTTGGAAAGAGGACCCTGAGTGCCTGTGACACTTGGGTGTCCATGAACCAGGTTTGTTTTTGTCTTTAATTGACTCCAGACAATTTGTTTCATTGGTTCCTCTGTCAGGTACCCAGGGTCACACCTTGGGAGTTTCCAAGCCCCACATCTCTGGGGCACTTTGGTCAGTTCTTTGGTGGCATTTGGTGGACATGCTAAATGTTTTTTAACACTGACAGAGTTTTGAATTGTGCTGGAGACAAAACTGTTTCAAAAGGCTGAAGTCTTCTGCATAGAGGAGTCTGATCTCCCAAGATGTCTCTGACTGTTTTGAAATTAAAATGATATTTTGACTGAAAATGCACTGAAAGGCAGGCTCAAAAAGTGCTGGAAACTGATATATAAGGTGATTCTTGAGCAAAGCAGATAATTTTACTTAGCTGACATAGTGTTGAAGGAAACTGGAAGGGTAATGAAATGAGTTTGGAAACTCTCTTCTGGGAAAAATAATGTCAGCAAGCTTTGGAAAAGCTTACAGACTTTTCTGGTATCCTCTACCACCCCTCTTCCTCCTGTGTTATCTCTCTGAAGTAGGAAGAGGAAGGTTCAGGATGCAGTAATCTTCTCAAAAGCCTTTGTGAAGAATGCACTTTGGGGCAAAGAATTGAATGTAAGCAATAGAAAGCCAGTTTGCCATGAAATGGCTGGAAATACAGTGGTGACACCTCTAAATTTCTTTATTACTGAAGAGTGTTTGAAATACAGAGCCTTCCTGTGCTGTGCCAGCAGGGCAGTGGGTCACCCACACTGTGGTTTTATGGTAGCATATGGCTTCTATATGAAGGAAGTAGTATATCACAAATGAGGCCAGCAGAAGATGATTTTATCCTCAAGTCTCTCATTGGTGGCAGTAATTCAAAAGATTAGACACTCAGATTTTGAAATCTGGAAAATGTATGAGATTTGAGGTAAAAATACTGGAATTTTGTAAAGAATTGCAGAAAGAACTGTGTTTTCAACTTGTGTTTAAATCTATTAAACATTATGATGTAACCTAAGAAAATGCATTAGTCTCCTAATTCTACATTTTCAGTAAAATGTGCTCTTAATTTTTTGCTTTTGTTAATTTCTTTTTCCAATTCTTGATTTGTGTGCCTATTAATTAGCCTTTTGTATACTCTCTGAAACAACATTTGCTGATTTCAAATAATTTGGCCAGGACAGAGTAAGAAATCACAGGAAAAGGGGATTTGATGGGCAAGAAATCTGTCTGCTGGATTTTCTATCAGAGATCCAACATTGCCTGAGAAAGCAGGGGTAGTTAGAATTTGTAGTTAGAATTTCAACAACAATATTCTGTGAATTGGGTTTGTTCCATGACCCTAAATTGGTCAGATACAACCCAAAGTATCTCCTGTTAGTTTTAAATGCGCTGGAGATTTTTATAATCATCCCAACACTGGGGGAGAGGGAAAGAAGAAGACTGATTGCTAGAGAATTAAATTATAGCTGAGTATGATTGATTATATCTGTATTTTTTCACTTTGTTCATAATGTATTTTTCTCTTAGAATAGTTTGTCTTATGTGCCAAGATGTCAGGAAAATGTTTGTTCAGTGTTATGAATCTTATTTTAAGCTAGAAGAGGAGATGAATAAGTAATACCAAGCCTGTATTAACTTTTTATATATGTCCTTAGTTACTGAGGACTTTCTTACAAAGCTGGATCATTCATACCTCCAGGGTACATTGGTGTGATACACTTTTAACCATTATCTGCCTCGTGCACAAACATTTTGAAGATTGTTCTGCAATTTTTAGACCATTTTACTAATCTGTGGAGCTTTCTTTGTATATATATATATACATATATATATATACGCATACACATACACACACATATATCCACTACCTTCTTTCTCAAAAGACAGGAATAGTCACAGATTCCACAGTGTAAGAGGAGAACCACCATTCTTGGAGAATGGGGGCAGTGAAACAAAAATTGAATGAAACTAGATTATAATGTTATTAAAGTTGGTCAAAATCCAAGTAATTCATTATTACTGGCTAAGCTATTAGTGGCATTGCATCTGGCATGCTGGTTTATACAAGTGTGCTGTCCAGAAACTTCCATTACCTTGTGGAGTCATGAGTTGTTATATTACAATTCTTCATCTTAGAAGGTGGTCATAAGAAAGTTAAGTGCTGAAACTAGAAGAATTATACCAGAAATAAAATGCATAAGGTCATTGAAAATGCTTACACAAGCATGTGTGATTATTTGGTTATAAAAAGCCTTTTATTTAGTAAAATATCTGCTGTTTAGGAAAGGCTGGAATTTGTGTAAAGGTTGCTCTTGGACTTAAAATCTATTAAAAAGTTTTGTGAATAATTACTTGTGGTAAATGTTATTGACATTGACTCATAGGGTGTGATGTACATTGGTTTAATGTTCCAAATAACAGGTCTTAAAATCCAGAATATTCTACTTTCAAGTGTCCCTAATGCCCCAATAAATTAACTCTCAGATTAACACTTCATAGAATTAAGGTAATCAAATACACTCTTTAGAATCTGCACAACTCATAAAACAGTTCAGCTGTGTTTTTCAGAGATAATTAGAAATTTAGAAACTTTGACAATCTGGAGTCTCACTTTCTCATGACTTCTAAAAAACTGGTTAGTTTCTCTTCTTCTTTTTCTTCTTTTCTTTTTCTTTCTTCCTGTATCACCATTCCTGAGCATTGCTGAGCAAAGATGGGCACAGTGCTGTTTGTGTGTCTGCTTGTTTCCAGGAGCATCCCTTGCTCCACTTGCATTGTGGTGTGTGTGTTGTAGTTGCGGTTTAAGGATCTATCTTCAGTAGGATCTCCTTTCTCTGTAGGTGCTTGTCTTTAGTGTGAGGAGCCCCAGACTTTGGATAAGAACAAGAAAATCTGTCTTCAAAAGAGAAAGGTGTTAAGCCACAGCAGAGGATGACACACTTTTCCCATGAAATCACTGTATTGCACTATGCATTACGTGCTGTACCTCTACCCCAGGTAAAGAAACCTTCTGTGAGGAGGAAAACTACTGAAAACTTAACCTTAGTGACTATGTAAATATAATATGCTTTATTGGGCAAGTCAGTTCAGAATTTCACAAAGTGTGTTGTGCTAGAGAGTGGTGGAATGCCATTTTACTCAGGCATGGCATGGAAATTTCTGTATAGAAATCATAACAAGGCCCTCTGGAAATGTTCGTTTCGCAGCCTATAAATAGGTGAGACCACCAGCCCCGTAAAGGGTTACTAGATTGCTGGCACTTTCTGGGCAGGCAGGGAAGTCATAAAATGAGGATTTCATTACTTGGTTGTAGAACTGGAAAGAGAAAAAACATCGCTTTCAGAAATGAGGAGGAGAACTGAGTAAGAATTCAGTAAAGGCAAGAGGAGTAGAATGCCTTCAGAAGACCGGGAGTGGAGGCTCCATGCGTGCTGTCTGAATGCTTTTGCTTGAAGGCTTGAGAGTCCAGCTAAGTGAACAACAGAGAAAGATTTTACTCCTTCAGAAAGATTCTCTGAATTCATGTCACAGACAATGCCAGAAGGTTGGGTGCTCCTTACTTGTTGAGACACCAAGTCTTTGAATTTGGTCAAACAAGAGTTTACATTGGAAGGGATCTCAATATCATTAGTTGCACATTGAAATACACTTTACATTTACTTTCATTTCTAATACACCTATAGCCTGTGTAAACCACTAGAACCTGTGATTATGCTTAATGGCTTGAGCTTCCGGGATTTTGGAGTGACTTTAATTCTCTTTTTCGTTACTTTAATATTAACTAAATAGAGTACATCCATGGCTGGTTGTGAACCAAGACCAGTTTGAAGCACTAGCGATGTGTTATTGGTTTGACTGGTGTTCATGGATCAGGACCATGAGTACAAAGGCAGCATTTGCCCCAGTATATCTGCTCTTGCCTGTTTTGGAAGAAATGCTCTTTCTCAGCTTCTTGAGAGGAAGAACGACTTTGCACAGATCAGTTTAGGTGCGTGGACATAAGGCTTATCAGCAAATGCAGAAAATATTTGACTGGTGGGGTAATATTAGATGTAAAAGAGCAGGCAAAGCAGAATAGATAATAAAAAATAATTGTAATATAACTTGTACAATAAAAACTCAATAGGGTTTTTCAGAGGACAATGAAAATTAGTGTTGTAAAAGTGGCAAACAGGAATCATACTCTCTGCAGCGATTCACATAAATCTCTTTACTATGATGGCAAATTCAATGTAATTTTTTACTCATTTCTGAAGCAGCTTAAGATTTAGATTGAGAGCTCCATTTACTGTGAATAACATGAACCTGTTCCAACTTAGAAAACAACTAAAGATAGTGGTTACTGATGCCTCCAAACCTTGGAAATATCAAAATATTTCCAACATTTATTGTTGGGTAGGTAGAAAAGAGTAATATGGTCTCTGCAAGAATATTTTTAAGACCTCATTTAAGCAGCATTATGAATATACAAAAATGTAACAAATGCACTACAAACAGGTGGTTTGGGTTTAAACTGGCCTACTTCTGCTTGCAGTTGGTACAGCTAATGCTGCTGTTTAGAAAACACCATTTTCCTGTGATTTTGTAGACAATAAGAAGCAAGACTTGCTTTCAGCTGCTTTTCTAGATCACAGGCATTTTAAATCAGGGGATAAACATATTCCTGAAGTAGATTTGGCTAAAGCTTTTGCTTCTCTTTCTGCAGATCTGAAAAAAATAAGTTTTGGAAATCATTCTGTCAGCTCTCAAAACATGGAAATGTTCAGGTACACCTTAGCAAGAAAGATGTTTAACTTACAGTGAATAGGATCAGGAAGTATTTTATGGCTCGTGTAAGTTATTTTTGTCCACTAGGTAAGGGTTCAGTAATTAAACTTTATTTGTTAAGGGTGAAGAAGAGACTCTTTCAGTGATTGCATAATGCTTCTCTTCAACAGCACATAGTATGTTTTCTGATAGTCTTAAAATAGTCATATCCTGACTGTGATATGTTGGGAGAACTTCTATAAATATGTTAGACCATTAAAAATCTGATGATTAATATTTGTTTGTAAGTGTACCTATCCACAAACACATTATTGCCCGTGTCTGTACTACCTCTGGAATATGTGACTGTCTTCTGATTTCAAAAAATAAACATGTTAGGTTAATTTAATCACTTTCCCTGAGAAAAGAGTGCAGACTTCAGACAATTCTACTGTTTACTAGAGCTTCCAGATTCTGTGGAGGTTGGACACTGTGTTTGTCTGAGCAGTGCTCTGTACTGACAGACCAAGGAGAATGTGTTTACGTGCTGTGAGAGTACTGGTTGCAGAAATGATGTAATTTTCTGACCTGGAAAACTGTATTTGCTCAATTATTCAAAGTCTACAAGTACTGTATTCATATCTACTGCTGGAGTAGCTAAAAGACTACTTCCCTAGAGTAAACTGACTTGGACAATCTCTGGAAAACTTAGAATCAGTACAATCGCAGTTTATAACTTTAATTTATTTTGCATATCTAAGGAATAGATTTTTAAAAAATCTAAAATGAGTAAATGTTTCTTTGAGTAATAGATAATTGTATTTGAGCATATAAAACTTGCATTTGCCAGAAAAGTACCTGACTTGTTGAGAAACATTTTCCTGAAAACCTTCTTAAATTAAGCTTTGTCAATGAAATAGGTTTTTGTAGGGGAATGAACAATTTATTGTCTGGGGTGGATATGACAAAAAGGACATCTCACCTCACAGTAAGTTTAGGCAACAACAAAGGCTTTCCATCAAAGTTTATAGACTTTCAGCAGATTCAACTAGTATCTATCATTAAATCATTAAATGCATGTACTGAGTTGAACTCTGGAAGAGAGCTGGTAAATTATTTCCTGGGATCCTTTTAGCTTTGCCTCCTGTTTTTCATTCTTTCCCATCACCTCACCACCCTCTCTGCTCTCCCTATCCCTCACAAGGATCTGGTCATTAGTCCTCTTCAAAAAAGGAGCGAGTTTTCTAGACATCCCTGAAAAATCTGTGCCACATTGGTTATAGCCCTGAGGTTTCTGTGTCACAAGCAATGAGTCAACTATTAAATCAGGTGATAAAGCACCTCATGGAGCTGGTTCTTGTCTAGGTTTTGTTCATGGGTATGTTTTCCTCTCACTGTCAGACCGCGCTTGGAAATCCCCAGATGTGGACTTTCCTCCCCAGAAATGTGAGCTTTCCTACCCAGCCCATTTGTGGAGTCAAAGCCACTCAAGAGCAACCCCCTCAAGATAAACCAGGCAGTAACTACTGGCTTATTCCCAGGGAAAGTAGATTCAGAAACCAACCTTTAAAGGCCATGTGGATTTGAGATGGGATGGACTAGCCAAGATGAATTCAACTAGTACTTAACTAGCCACAGAAATGTGTGTGCTGCTGAGTTACCTGGAGTGTGGCATACCCCTCCTAAAGGAACTTGTCCTCAGGTGGTTTTCATTTCAAGAGAGAAGTGCTCATGGCTGACAGACAGTATCTTGTCTAAGATGTCATTCTTAGAGTCATGGCTTTCTGCCTCAGGGTCAGGTTTTGATCCATTTGTTTCTCTCTTTGAAAGAGCGTGACAAAAAGAGGGGGTAACCAGGGCAAGCATGTACATTTGAAAATACATTCCAATGCATTTTTATGTTATTCGTTAATGCGAGGTGCTTTGCCCACATTTCACCAGGTGGTATCTGGCTTTACTGAGAGGGTTCTGTCAGATTTTAGCCAAATTGTCATTTGCTGGGCACTTCTGATCTTGAAATTAGGCTGAGCGCCCTATAATCCTCTCACAGCATACCTAGTAGCCTTCTTTGGCAGTCAGGTAACACGCTTTCTGTGTGTTTGCTGAAGGTTTTGAGATTGCTTTGTACTATTTTAAACAATGGTATCTTGATATTCTTTAGACTTTGTTTCAGTGCTTGGCACAAATTATGCTGCATTTAATCAGTAGTGCCTGCGAGATTGTCTTTGTTCCTTTACAATGTAAGTTAATTCCCAATAACACTACTTAAAATAATAGCTCTTGCAAAGGCAGAAAAAGGACAATCTCTTTGAAAAAATCAGGATAAGTGAGAATGAGCAGAAGTTTACTCCTTGATTTACAAAAGGAGAAATAAAATTTGATGTATAATTACTTATTTAACTGGACATAGGCACTAATTTTCTAATGAGAATACATGCACGTTAATAGAAAAGTTTAAAAATAGAATAGAAATATTTATGGACTTTTTGCAACCAGTCTGGTTCTTTTAACCAGTGGCTCAAAAGTAATAACAAAATAAGCATGTTGCACATTACTTATGTAGGGCTTTTAATGCTGGCTGTGGAGTGCTTAAAGAGGAGGAGGAAGAGGTTATTCTTGCCTTCAGACTGGCAGCAGAGTCTAGTGTAGATAACTCAAGGACTTCCACAAATGCTACTGGTATGTTCTTAATGGGAAGCTACACTGGAGAGAAATTCAATTCAGTTTGGATTTATATTATATTTTCTCTCCCTTCTGAACATGCATCCTGGAATCTGGCACTGTCTGAGAGGACAAACTGTCTGAAGGACTCAAAATGGACATATAGGGATCAATCAGATACAGGTTGCAGAAAAAAAAAATCACTAAAAATTAGTCATTTGAACCGCAGCCACATCAAGCCTTTCCCCTTCTTATAGGCAACCATAAATCCATGGAGATTAAACTATCCTTCCCTTCTCAAGTTCTGCCAAGAAGTTATACAAAACTTCCTGATCAGCATTTTTCTTGGTGCTTTTTGCAAAGCTTGATGTTATAACTCATCTTTATTTAAGCTTGGAATAGTGCCAGAAGAGTTGTATCTCAGTCATTTGAGGAAGCAATTTCTGACACTTGCCCAGTCCAAAAGGAAATAAAACTCCCAAAAAATTTATTTGCAATGTCCAGAGAGCTCCTTGTGATTGCAGTCCTTGCAAAGGAGAGTGCAGAGGCTGCTTCCTGCTGGTGCCTCAGGAGAACACACCACCCTGATGGTTCAGGAAGAGTGGAGCTGAGGTGGCACTGTCACCCTCAGCATTAACCCCGGTGTGGCTGGCCTTCAAGGGAGAGAATAAGGTGTTACTAAAGCAGATGGTGAAGTCCAGCTTCTCCTGCTCTGCTCCTTGCACCTCCATCAGAATCCTTTGATATCCTTAAAATCAAAGGCAACTGATGAAAAGTCTGCCTAGAACTTTCTAAAATCCTAATTGGACTTCTTTCAGGTCATATAGCACTGACAGCTGGGAATGCCCCTGGTTTAATCTTTTTTTCACTCAATACAAGTGCATCAGAGGCTGCTGGTACCTGGAGGAAGGGACTCCTACGCATCTCAATGAGCTGTGTGACCAGAATACAACAGCACGGTGTGCTTGGGATACTCAGACCCTCAGAAACAAAGACTAGCAGTGTGGAAAAGGCTCTCATTGTTGAGGACTCCTAGCCAAGCAGCTCTGCAGCTTTTTGTAGGTAACATTTTCTAGCTCTTACGTTTTATGACTGATGCTTAGGCACAGTAGAAGTGGCCAGGGTGTGAAAAGAACAAACAGTTCAATGTCAAGAGCAAATCATGTGGCTGCGAGTCAGCCTGCTTGCTTGCCGCACTGGAAGTGCAGCCAGGTTAAAGCTGGAAATTCCCAGTCGGGACATAAAATTAGAAACTGTTTTGCACCAAAAATAGTGGAGGTGTGGAGAGAGACAGTCATCCACTGCAGCAGGGAAACCCCCCACGTTCTTGAGAGGGTTTCAGGAAGGTGGAAAATCAGATTTTGTGATGAAGGTTAAATGGCAAAGGTACCTGGAGGTTTCAGTGCTGTCCATCAGGGATCTGGAGCTGGAGGCAGCTATAGACCAAGCCATCCTGCTGTGCTGCCCATGCCTGCCTCCATGCTTTCTCTGGCAGCAGCCCTATCCCATCGGTCACCCCAGTCCCACTGCCTGTGCCTGCTGCCCCGGGCAGCCGCCGGCACACAGCGGCTGCTCGCAGCAGGGCCCAGTCAGGGACTTGCTGCCAAAACCTGTTTTACACAGGCACATTCTGGCAGAAGAAAGTAAAAGAGCTTTAGGGATGTTTATTTTTACTTCCACCCTCCTTCTTGCTTAGTTTTGGCAAAGGTATACGCTGCACTTGCTTTAGCAGAGGATTGTTGAAATGTAGCCTTCCCTTCTGGACGTTATGCTGTTCTCCGGGCAGCAGGGCTCACTTCTGCTTTCTCTCCCTGTTTAACAGTTAATGATCTGGAAAAAAAAAAACAAGGGGTAAGGTGACATTGGCAGCCCTGCAGCTCCCGGGGGAGATGGGCTCTCAGTGGGAGCTTGTGCCCTCTCTGGCTGTCAGGGGCCAGGAAGTTAAAAGTAGCTGCTGGTGCTCCCATATAGCAGCCACCTCTCATTACATCTTTTATCCTTGAGACTGGGATGGGAAGGCAATACTGGGAACTGCAGAATATCTTCGAAAGCCATTCTGAACAAGGCAAGACTTAATTTACCATTCTGGACTTTCAGAAGATACATAATTTTCTCTCAGAAAATGTATGGTCAATAGATATAAACAGCTAGCTGCTGTTCTAAAATTGTCACCTCATCACAACTGCTCAGGTATCAAGAATGTCAGCAGTACAGCAGGTCGATGAGAGCAAGGGACTTTACCTCCCACCCTGGATAAAGACACCATGATCACATAATGATATTCTGATTCTCTAGTTTATAGCAGAGAAAAGAAGCAGAGGTAGCAAGAAAGCATAGTTCAGTTTTATACTCTCAAAAATGTTTCAAGTGTATTTATATTTTTCAATAGGGTGAATTGCTACAAGATTAGAGTTTTATTTCTTCTGTGAATCCAAGTAAATGTGAAGCACTGATTTAAAAATAAGCATTGATTCCTTTAGTCGCTGTCACTTTAACACTCACAGTGGCAGTGCTGCTTGGAGAAGGTGAACAATGTACTTTGCTGGCTTTTAAGTCACACAGCAGAGAAGACAAAGCTCTTCCAGCTCAAATTCTTGATGGTGCATTGCAAAATGATATGATAATTACATCACGTTGAGCACACGTTCACAAAGTCAGCAGCTCAGTTTTGCTTAGCTTGCAGCATGCCATGGGCATTTAGGGATGTTTTTTCGTTTGCTGGTGAGATGGAATATTTTACACATCAGTGTGGCTTTGGGACTGTAATCTGGAGCTAATCAGGAGGTATCTGCATGGTACCTTCTGTTAGACCTTCTCCTTCAGCTCCTTCAGCCAAATCATACCTGTATACTCCCAATACTAGTATTTCAGGTTTAGTATCAGTCTCTTTGGCTATCCTTTTGTTTCTGAGAAGAGTTCTAGTGCATTTTTTTACAGAGGAATGATCAAGAAATGCAGTCCCTAGGCTTCAAAAACATAAGAATGTTGTTGGTTCAGGTGCTTCACTTCAGAAAGTTGAAACCACAGCAATTCAGACTTCTCAATTTCCCTGTGTCCCATCATGTGAGACACCTTCAGTTGGGTTATTTGATCTGGAAGGGCAAAACGCTTGCACAACTGGTCACTGGTGGGAGGGTGACATGAGGAGGCCCCGGCTGTTGTGTCTGCAACCCTGGCAAAGGACGTGGGGCTCAGCGATGAGTGATGCTGCAGTGGGGCTGGCGGAGAGGCTGTGGCACAGTGCTGCTGCCAGGGTACCAGTGGTGCTGGGAGAAGAGAGCAGGGCTGCTGCTGCTGGGCAGGTCTGATCTCTGGACGCAGAGCTGAGTGGGCCCAGGGGATTTGGAGTCAGATTTGGGGAAGATACTTCCTTACAGTTTGAATGGTGCTTGCTAAGTCAAAATCTCTTCAATTAATTCTCAGTAACCGTGATCCCAGTTCAGGAACAGCACCCATGGACGCTGCTGGGACTTGATTGCACACTCACTACTTGTGCCAGCAGGTTTCCTCACAGGAGCAGTCCCTGGTAACTGTGGTAAAGGATGTGGGCAAGGCAGGCTGGTTGGAGCAGCTCTTTGGGAGTCATTGAAAGCTTTAGGGAAGAAACTGTCCTGTCTTTGACCTGTCTGTGGAGGAGGCAGGGAGTAACTGTTGCTTAAAATGCAGCTCCAAAATGCAGGAACCTGGTCTAGTTTCACCTTTCACGCTCCTTAGGACGTGCCTACAGAGCACAGCTTATTCTGCTATGACCTGTCAGGTAGATAAAGTGGTACAAACTCATTAAAGTGGGTACAGTATAAAGAGAGCAAGGTTTGTAAATAAAAGTAGTAGCCCTTGTTACAGCAACCAGTGTACTGGAAAATAAACAGAGAAGATTTCAGGTACTTGGGCCTTTTCCCAGATTGTCTGCTCCTTACACAACTACAGGCACAGACATGGTTACTACAACACTGTCGATGTGCTGTAGTAACACAGCTGTTCCCAGGTGGAAAAAGTAACACAGGTAACAAGCCCTGCAGTGGGTGGTTGTATTTAAAAAAACCTAAAACCCAAAAAACTCCCAACCAAACCCCACTGTAACTAAACCATATGAACTCTTCCCAGCTCAATTTGGATTTAAATCAGGATTTAGAGCAAAGTTTATCCTGCCACATATTACCAAAACACAACTTTGCAAACAAGTCCAAGTTTTCCATGTCCACTTCTGCAGAGCAGAAAAAAGCATAAGCTTTTCCATTGCACTGTAAAGCTGATAATTCCTTTTGCTGACTGATCAGGTTACACAAGGCATGTACACCTGGATGCTTGGTGATAACTGGGATCTGAAGGCTCCATCAGTGCTCCTGGCTGCAATGAGGTGAGGTCAGGGCAGGCTGGAAAGTCCAAGCAGTCACTCTGAAAATTGATGAGTTTTGTACAGTGGTGAATAACATGTTCATACACTGGTTTTCCTGATGCTTCTTGTATATTCAGTGTTTTATGCAGTGTCTGGATTTCATGCTACCTTGAATGTCCGTATTGCCAGTTCATCGATATGCCACAGGAGTTACAAAGGATGAACCTGGAAGGTTTTGACCACTGGCTAGAATGTTACTGGCATTCAGAGAGGAATATGTTTTAGTAACACAATTATTTGTGAAATGGATAAAAAACCTCATTATCCAACTGATTGTCTGCAGCTTGGTGATCAAGGAATCCATTGAAATGTGTGAGGTGATTTATGCTTTACAACACCATTGATTTAGTCTGGCTGCCAAATTTGGGAATGAATGCTGTAGCCATTTGTGCATGTTTCATGTTTTCATAGCTGTTGATCTGGAGATGTAGATCCAAAAATCAAAAACAAGCCTTTAAATTTGGGAGGACTGGGGGAATACCGAGCTCCATGGAGCAATGATGAAAGACTAAAATGCTGGGTGCCATTCAGCCGTGCTTGTTAAGGCAGACTGTGCCTTTGTTCTTGGGGGCTATTTTCTAGACTTTTAAAAAATTGCTTTTACTTTCTTCCAACAGACTGGCAAGGAAATATTTCAGAACTACAATAGCCTACCGGTAGTATTGACTTTGAATTGAATCTAGTTTCTCTGTTTATTTGAAATAACAAGGAGGTCATTAACTGTGAGGTTGGTATTGGGCTAAGCAAACTGACTAAGAAGTGGTTACAGAGAATACAAAAAAACATCTTCTAAGCAAAAGAATACTTCAGTTGTGAGGAAAAAAGTCTTGGCTTTTTAAAGTGGCTGTATAGACAATAGTTCTTTTAGGACACTTGACTGAAAAGTTGCTTATTTGATCTCACAAGAAGATGGAAAATCTCTCAGCACAAAATCCTGAGCCATTAGGAGATTTGGATTAGGAAACATTTCTGTTCTGAGAGTAAGGGAATACTGCAGCTGAGATTTTTGTTCTACAAAGATATATAAAGGGCTAGCTGCAGAACATTGTGCTGCTGCATTGGCAAGATGACAAGATCTGAAAGTGGTAGATTTTAAATAAATAGGTGGAAATGCAATTACTTAAAATAAGTTGGGTTTTGTCTCTTTTTATTTCACTATTTTTCTCACTTTCTTTCATTATTGCTGTTAAGGACTAATTACACTATGATTTGGACTGCAATCTGTAAGAATAATTGGTCCTGCTTTAAAGCACATCCTATAAAAGGACCATGTTACAAGGCATTGATAGGAGAGTGCTAAATCCATTCTTGTTTGGTGTGCAATACATCTCTGGTAAGACACAGTCCCGATTTCAAGAATGAGTTTCTGTGGTTTTGATTATTTATTCTGAATGACATTCTGCAGCAATTCAGGATCATACTAGAAATCAAAGACAGGACTGCATCATTAATGCCTGAATTTGTGTGGAATAAAACAGCTTCAATCTTTAACTGCCCTTTAATATTTTTAATGTAGCATTTCCTATAAAAGAATGAAAATTAAGAGTAAGGATATGGATACATGCAAAAATTGGTTTTGCTTTAAAGGTTCATTTTTCTCTACCTTCCTCTTAAGTGCAAAAACTACTCATGGAGCAAGATTTGGGGTTTTTTTAAAGGGGGGAGGGGTAGACAAAGCAGCACATGGTCAAGTATTAACTACAGTAATGTCAGAAACCACTTATCCAAGCTGAAGAAAGGCTGCAGGCATAAATTTGTTTAATGTCTGCTGCCTTTGGCTGCAGGGCAGAAGGGAAGTTGCTCTTCTTGGAGGGTTTCTGGTGAGCAGGCAGCCTCTGAGAAGGCTGGGAAAATTCTGCAGCTTCTACTCTGTGAGAAAGGGACTGCCTCGAAACACATGAGCACCCATAAACTCCAAGCCATGCCATGGTGAATAAAACCAACTTACATGCCCAAGGACATGAGGGGAAATAATTTAGCTGCTTATGCCAATGTAAGGGTCCTAGATAACAAATAGAAAGAAACACAAGAAACATTCATTTATGAATGTAAATTCAATAGAGATGGCATTGTTGGAACTTGATGGAAATTTTCTGCTGATAGAAATCTTTAAATCAGAGGTAAAAATCTCTTCAGAAAGGTTTAGTGGACAGAAGGGGAAAAGAAATGGCACTCTGTGACCAAAAATAACAAAAGGACATGAATATTTACTAGTGACAAATAACAAAGAAATTATCTCATGGACTGATTTCCCATTGTGAAAAGTGCAAAAGGGAGTAGGAGTGTCTCTCTGTGAGAGGAAAAAACCCTACTTTTTATGAGGAACAGGTGACTGGCTCTTTCAATTACTATCTATAATTTATAGGAGGAAAAGGAAAATTGTGGGTTTTGTGGAGACATTAATCCAAATGTCATATGTTGGTAATCCCATGCTGCCAGCCCTGAAACATCTTCAGAACCACTAAATAACATTTTTTTTTTCTTAAAAATGACTGTTCCAGATATCAAGAAAACTCCAGATTTTGCCTTAGCAGAGGAGAGGAAGAACAGTTGTAAAAAATAGTGGTACAATAAATAAGAATGTTCATAACTCAATTACATTTGTTCAAGAAAAACAAAATGCAAATTAGTAATTTTAGCTGATACAATTTCACAAAGTGGAAAACAATTCTGAACTAAGTAATTTGGAGGAAAAAATGTAAATTGTAACTGTAAAATGTCTCAGAATATTTTACAGGCTGCCTAATAAGCCATAACTAGGAAAAAAATAAGGGTAGATTCATTTCAAGAAAAACAACAACATCCTGGCTGAGAGGGAACTGTTAAAACAATAACCCTCCTCTCCATGAATATAAAATAAGAATGGGGAAGCTGAGAGTAACAAATACAGGACATAAATTGCTAGCTGGAAAAGCTGATACACCTTTTTCCGTAGGATAAAATACTAATAATGTGGAATAAGGTAAGATGTTAAACACTTCAGCCCTAGGTTTTCCTAAGAATAAAAATCCACCGTCCCTTCTCAGACCAGCTGTGCTCCTGGTCACCTGCTGGTGCTGTTGGCAAAACAAAATCTTGGTCACTAACAGCAGAGAAAGGACTTAGAGATATGTATAGATACAAATAGATGAAATAGCTATTATGTCACAGAGACATCATAGCTGTTTCATATGACTGCATATCTTCCCCTCTGGTAATAAACTGGGAGGGGGCTAAATTGCAGCTAAACACTGGAAAATGCATAACCTCCCTCCAGGAAACGTAGCAGGCTGAGAGGCTGTTGGGGTATGTTATTGTGGCCACCAGGGAAGCCCTGAGGAAGGAGAGGAGGAAGCTACATCTCAGAGCCCTTAGGATTTCAGTGGGCACTCCCAACCATAAGTCTGTTGGATCTTAGTCATAGGAAAAATAGCAGGAACCATGGTGGGGGGACTGGACTGATAACAATTTGAAAAGAATGTAATGAATGTCAACAGATTGATGGAAAGCATTTTCCTATTAAACTTGAGAGGTTTGTAATGTTGTTAAAAAAGGTGGCTCATATATATTATAATGTTGCCACTGTATATTTAGAGTTGTAGAGTGACTTTTTTTCCCTTGGATAGTATTTGACACTTGTGTAGAAATTGGGAGTGATACAAAAGCAGTATAGCACACTAATGTAAGTAAAGCCTCCTCCAGCTGGGTAGTAATAAAAATTATTTACTTCAAGTGCAGTCTCTGTGTACTGGCCTTTTCCTTGTAATGTTTCATCAAACTCCTGAAAGGCAGCCTCCATAGAGAACTAAGTCACTTCTGAAAAGAATCAGTTTGAAAATTGTGTCTTCAGTGTCCCTGTGCAGCTGGTCTTCCTCAGTTAAGCAGAGAAAACCAGACCTTCCCAGCTATCAGTAAAGACTAATGTATTGAAAAGAGGAAAATATATCAGATGGTCTAAAAGTGGCATATGGGTAGGGACTTGACAATGTTAGCCTTATAGAAACATTTAGATATCTCCAAGGGCTATTCATGAATAATGAAACTCATTTTTAGGTTTCATCTTTGGAAAGTTCATAATTTTTCAGAACTGTTTCTTGACAATGTTCTTTAGTGGTAATTATAAAAAAAGGTTACTGCTTGCAGCAGGTCCTAGAAAAAAGGCTTTAAAAATTGAATAGATCAATAGAATTATTAAGTGGTATTTAGTCTTCTTGTCCCTCACCCCATACATTGTGCTGATACTTAAGGCAATTACAGCAATTTCTGGCTGTAAGAAATGGAGCTTGAGATGAACTAAATTCTCATGTATTTAATAAGATTGAAGAATGCTCTAAAATGTTCAATAGCACACCCACTCTGGTAATACTAGACTGCATGGAAATGTGATGTTTGTTCAGTGAGTTTGTTCATGAGAGCCAGTCAGTGGTTTAGGAAATGTCTGTGCTTTCAGAGTAAAGCATACCAGGAGAAGGAAATTTTGGTCAAGTCTATGGGGAAGAGTACCCATTACTACACTCACAGATGTCTCTTCTCAATAACAGCATGACCAGTCCATTTACACCAAGCAGAATGGGTTCTGAAAGGTTTTCTCCACCATCTCAGGTCTATCAATGAATTCTGTATTTGTTGGCCAAATTCACTGGGAAATCTTGGTTTTGAATGGAACAAATGAAGTGGCTTTGAAGACCAGGAGTCAGAAATGCTCTACATGAAAAATACTAAGGTTGCACGGAGAAAAGCAGTAGTTACCTGAAGTTCCTCTATAGCTTGTCTTAGAGTCTCACTTTTAAAGAAGAAAGGGAAATAATTATCTTCTTTATTTTCAGTTATGTTGCTAGGTCAGTGCAGGTTCATCTGAAGTCTGTTTTTCACCAAGTTCAAAGTGTATTAGATCTACTCCTAATCCTTCCATGCTCCAATTTGCTCTTCCTGAGGCAATGGAACTGGAGCAACACACTTCCCCTTCATCAGGCTGTTTGTAAATGTAACAGTGCTTGAAGAGCAAATGCATTAGAATATTTTGCTGACTTGCTGGCAAAAACTATTTCCTCCTTTGGTATTCCATTTGTCTCCCCTCATTTTTTAAGGCATGTTGCAAATTTCTCACCACCATTCTTCCCTCCCATGGCATGTACTCGAAAAGGTACATTTGATTTTACAGGAAAACTTGCTGTGCGGGAGAAATACACTTGGCACCTGCAATATCTCAGTATATGTTCTGGGGACCAAAAAAAGAGCAGTTTGGTTTAAGAGTAGTGTGTTTCACCAAGTTTCTCCCCCAAGAGACATACTAGGAGGTGTAATCTCCTCTCCCTTTGGCTGAAGATCAGGACATCCTCTTTGCTTGTTCTGTGAGGGAGTCTCTTGCCAGGATGTGCTGTGATCCTGCTGGGCTGCCCTCAGGTGAGATGGGTCTTGTGGCAAAAATGTGCAGCACTGTTGGCTACAACACAGAGTGAATGTTTTTTGGCTTTGTAAGTGATTCTGTCAGGTGGATGTTTTAAGTCCCAAATCAAAGAGGCACGAACAGAGCTGGGTTTTGTTCTACCCTGATAATGTTTAGGCATGTTCTCCATGGCAGGCCTTGGGATATGTTATCTCTCTGATTGCACAGTCAGTGTTTCACACAGCTCTTGTGGCTTTTTTAAGTTACTCACTCTCCACATGCATGCTGCTATGGTGCTCTGAGAACCTTGTATATTTGAGATTCAAGAGTGGGATGGGAAATGAAGAAACACAAACTTCTCCCTGAGTCCTTGGAAGCCAGCGCTTCTGGAAAGGCATCAGTTCTGCCCTCAAGTAGCCTAAGACAGTCTTTGCCCTGGTGTACTGGGCAGTCCTCTCAGGGACAGCTTTTCCTCCCAAGTATGTTCTCTGACTTGTGTAACTGAGCAGGTGGAGTCCAGCACCTTCCCACCTCCACTTGTCTGCAAGCAGGCAAGCTGGTGTCCGTGGGAGCGGGCAGATTGGCAGAGATGATGTTTCTTTCTGAAGGGCCTTTTGAGGTATTTTGTGCTCTCCCTGAGCCAGGCTGTACTGGCAGGTCCACATCATCAGCGTGGTTGTGAAGCACAGGAAACAGACACAAATACAACCCTAAATGGAAGACTTGGGATGAAGCGTAGCTTACAGCTCAGTTCAACAGTGTGGACATCCCTCTGCCTGTCACATTTCTGACTAGGGCTGCAACTGAGGATTTTGTTGCTTGTCTGTTTAAATACTGTGAAGTTATATGTTTACTTCTGTAAAAGAAATGACATAGTTTTACATGCTGCACGAAAAAAGCACAGCACAATCTTTGTGACACAATCGTGCTTTCCCCAGCTTTTCTACCAAAATTATATTACTACAATATCCTTTTAAAGTAGTATCATCTTCCCTGTGTAAGTGATGCCATTTTCTTTCATGGCTTATCCATGAAACAATTTATCCTGTCAACTCCTTTGGGGGTAAGTATTAATTTTCACCACTAAACAAAATTCCACACTTTGTGTATTAACAAGAAAGTAGCGTAATGGTCCATTCTTCCAGCCCCAGTAGCAGTGACCATCTGGAGACCTCCCCATTCAACTTTGGATGAACTTCAGCTGAAGTATGAGAGCCACTGGCTCCATACAAGCTGTTCCAAGCCTCATTGTTGCTATTAGCAGTTTGTCTTAGTGACAAGGCTGCATTTTGCCTATTGAAGGTTTGGTTTTAGTGATTCAGCGTGTTTCCATTGTCCACAATAGAGAGTAGATCATTCAGGCTCTTATGTTTCCAGTGCTGTGGATACAATAGCTCATTATCCTGGGGTGGCTTTTTTGTTGGGGGTTTTATGGGGGTTTTGGATAGATGCATAATAGATGCAAGCTCTTTTCAGGGGCAAGTTCTTTTCTTGATACCCACGCACAGTGTTTATTGCAATGGGACTCTATGTGGTTTTAGCCTTCAAAGCAAGCCGGGCGTGGAATAGAGTGAGGGCTGTAACCCCAAGTTTTTGTTAAGAAAGGCTGTAGCTCCTCAGCCTGTATGTAGCATTGTCAATAGGTGATTGCATCTACATGATTCATCAGGGCACAGGTGAGACTTACGGAGGCCACACAGGAGAAGATGGATTTTATTGTCCTCTAAATCCATTGGCAGCAGTGGCTTGGAAAATGATTGCAATGAGGGTAAAGTTATGGTGATAAGGGAAGTTGTTTGAAGGACACATTCTTTGTTTCTGATGACATGAAGCTGGGATTACTGTCAAAACAGTGGAGAGTTGGACTGTTACAGGAAAAACTGGAAAAGTCCAATAATTCAAATAGCAGTGATGAGAAGGAGTGCAGGGTCATGAACCTAGAGGCTTAATAATGAGATCCCAGCTCATACAGGAAATGGTTATCCACTGAAAGCCATGGAGGCAGAGCAAGCCCCGAGTGCACTGGTTACTCATAAATTGGCTCTGAGCTACAGGATGGTGTAATGTGGCTGAATAAAGGACAAGTGTGATTCCAGAGAGTTCTGGAGAAGAATTTTTCAGGAGTGGCAGGGAAATATTAATGCTGTTGTGCTCATAAACATGCACCTGGAATTGCCTGTACAATACTTGTCACCTATGTTGGAAGACATGGATTCACCTGGAGCAGGTGCAGTGAATGGCTACAGGGATTAGCATGCGGCACTCTAATATACAGGAATAAACTGTTCTAGCAGAATAAAGGCTAAGGAAGAATGTAACTGTGCTCTATAAATACAAGAATGAATTAAACACCTAAATTGAGTAGGCATGTTTAAACAAAACAACCAATATTGCCTTGAGTAAATAGGTGTGTGTGGCTTTGCTGTGATTTAAGTTTCCAAACAAAATGTTTTGAATATTAATAGGAGAAAGAAACAAAAAATACTTATTAGATTTTAGTAATGGAGATGACTGTATGAAATGGTTATTATCTATATAGAGAAATCAAGACCACGTGGTCCCTTTTGCAGTTTGTTCCTAGGCTTCCTGAAGTGCATTGTTAATAACGTGTTTTGATCTTTGTTAAACATGTATTTTGTGTGTCTGTGTCAGATGTTATATGTGCCTGAGTAGCACTTACCTTGGCACTAAAAGCTGGTGAATGAAAGTCTTAAATACTCTGGTCTTGGACTAAATCAAGTTGCCTCTCTGTTCAGAGAGGTACAATTCATAAAAGGTACCTACCTTCCAAGATTTCAACTTATGAACATGAAGTCAAGGCCCCTCCATCGCCAGAATAGTTCTGATGAGCTTTGTGGGTCCTTTCCAACTCAGAATATTCTGAGATTATATGTGCTTCCTCATCCCCATGTCCTTTATCTCTTTAATCTTCCTCTCCCAAGTCTGGATACTTGGGAATGAGTCTGGAATGAGTTTTCAGCTTTTATGACACTTAATCCTTTCCCTCTTTTGTGTGCTTTCTACCTCCTGATGTTTCTCAGCTTGCCTAGACAATGTTTCTGTGCTTCTCAGTGTCACTTCCCAAGCTGAAACGTCCCCTCCTGGGTGGCACAATGAAGTGCCCAATGCTTTTCCTCCATACACTGCAGGATCTTGTCTCCCCTTTGGAAGTGGCGCTAGCAGACAGCAGCTGCAACCCAGCAGTTGTCCCAGGTCACGGTACAGTGCAGGCAGGTGCCCAGTCGCTGCCAGACAGTACTGACCACCCACTGCCTCTGCTCCTGCCCTTATCTCACACCCTCCTGCAGCAGCCTTTCAGACAGTCTGTCCTCTGCCCTTTCCTCTCCACCATAATGCACCTGGGGATCCTGGAAGGGGCCTGTAGCTGAGGAGTCCCCACTGTGCCCCAGGTGTCTGATCTAGCACACATGGCAGTACCCTGTGCACCATGTGTCACTATCAGTGCAGCAAGGCAGGACACACAAATCCTTTCACCACTGGCTGTCACACACAGTGACATACAAGAGCAGTCTCTTCAGCTGAAATAGATTAAATTTTCAGCTCTTTGAAGTCCATTTCATCACGTATTGTGCTGCAGACTTGGCTTGTGATTCTCTACAGCACTTTCACCCTTACAGTGTGGGTATCGGACCATAGCCCAGGCTGTAAAATGGCACAGGACATGGCAAAGTGTCCTGGCTGTGTTCCTGCTGCTTTCCCCGAGTGCCCTGCACCCAGGGCTAAAGACACCTTTTACTGCTGTTCAACAGCAAGTACGTGAGGATGCCTGTGCTGGGTGGGAAAAACACCTTCTGCTTACAAAGAAAGCTTAGCTTGGGATCGCTTAATTGCATCTGGACATTAGTCAATCGGAGGTGTGGTGAGCTAATTAAGAAGATTGTGTTTTTCATTTGTTGCCTCTAACATTCCTGTAACTGGATACCTTCTTTTTTATTGGAGAGGCAGATGGAAAAATAACAAATTTAGATAAACCCTTTTTGCTCCTCTGGCTTTTTTGCTTATTTCCGTGCTCTCTCTGGTGGCATTGTGGGCATCAATTTAACGTGAAGTACAACTGCCATGTAACTCCAGCTGAGATTTTTAGGCATGATGTGCACACCTCTTCCTCCCTTTTCAGCTGCCCATCTGTATGCAGTGAGTGGTACTGCTCTCAGTGTTCTGGGGGGCAGAGCTGAGGGGGAGGCCTGTGGGATTCCCCCGGTAGGGTACAAAGCCCGTTCCCTATTGCAGCTTTCCACAGATTAGTTCCTGGGTGAATCATAAAACTCATGAAGAAATGACTAGCACTTTGGAAGTTTCATAATGAATTGGGAGTTATAATATTATAAGTAAATGCATGATACCTGAAAACTAGAAATGCAGGAACAGAGAAGGAGCAGCACTTAGCAGCAGAAGGTTAAATTTTGCTTTGAATTTCTCCTTTTTATGAGTGCTCTTAAAGAGGGCGAGGGAAAAACTTGTATGTGGAAACTGCATAAAGTGCAATATCAGATGGCAATTGTATTTAAAAACATCTTAAGCAAAAGCTCTTAACAATTTTCATCTCAAAATAAGCTTTTCCACTATACAATGTCCTTACAGGTTCTCATTACCTGAAGAAAAAACAATTTGCACCAAAACCCAGATTGCTTGTTTGCTAAAGCTCTAGCTTTTGTTTCTTTCAGGAAACACTGGAATTATCTGGGCTCAATATGTGCTAAGGTTACACCTACCTCCCACTGTGACCGTGCTGCAATGCCATGAAACTTCCAACTCTATTATTTCAGTGAATTGTTTTTCAAGACAGCTGTACAAAATGTTTGCATAGGCAGGGTTTTGGGTTTTTCCTTTTATTTTTTTTACCTCCAGACCTTCCTGCTTCTTGGAATTCCTGTGTTTCTGTAACAAGGGGTTTTGGGAGTCTAATTATCTGGCATAGCAATTTTTCTGTTCACAACTCTGGAGCTGTGACTTGGCACTGGGAGCAGCTGCACAAAGCTCTGCTCACAACCACAATGCCTATAGGTAGGCTGGGTATTAAGCTCCTTTGGGAACTGCTGGGGGCTCCAGAGTCAACCAGTTTTTCTAATATGAAGACAGAAGCCTCTTAGGTATTCTCCTGCAATGTAAGGAACTCTTGCTTACATCCTCTAGCAGCTTGACCAAACTGGTTCCTATGGTTTGATGAAATCCCAGCTTTAGAAAGGGGAGGGCAGAAAGAGCATATAGGCATACAGTCCCCAAAAATGCAAACAGCTAGGAGTGGGAGGACAGAAACTTTGTTGGGGCTGCTGTGAATCTCATAGCCAAGAAATTTAAGTATCTACCCAGGAGTTTGTTTTTTAAGTCTCTGCAATTGCTAATTCAACTGCTAACTGCTATAAATGCCAGGCAGAATGGGTGTCTGGTTGGTTGGTTGGTACCTCCCCCACTGTGTATTTCCCCACACAGCCGTTCTATGCTCAGAAATCGGCCAGCAGCAGAAACTCTGAAGGACCTGTGTTACAACAGGTCATCACTGTGATTTTCTGAATGCTCCTTCATTCTGCAAGGTTCTGCAGACTGGAAATCCCATTTCAAAAAAGGTAGTGCAGATACAAGGACCCTCCACCTACCTCTCCTCTAACTACTTGGAGTTGCTCCTCTAATTCCATGGAGTAGGGATCTGTGCCTTGATCCGGTTTTCCCATCAGGTATCTTTACATCAGAGGCAGTTTTAAGAGAAAGACTGCCAAGCATAAGCAGTGATCTTCCAGCAGGTCAGAAGTTAGTCTAAAATGAATTTCCAAGGGAAAGCACAGTCCTCAGCTTGCTGTCTTCTGCAACACTCCAAGATGCTTCAAGTCTCCAGGAATGCTCTGCACAACCAGGATTTTATCTCAAACTCTAGCCCAAAGACACTGACCTTCTTCAGAAACAGCAAGTGGTAGGTCTGGGTTTGGGATATGCACATCAAAGAGCAACTATTTTGGGTATATATCCAACTTGGATAACCTCACTGAGAGCTCTGGTCAGCAAGCTGCTACAAGACACACCTGCATGATTACAGCACACCTAAATTACTGAACGAGACATTAGTGAAAATATTTTGTTAGGATTCTCAGTTCATCATTACCCACTAATAGAACAAGTTCCCTAAAGACTTTCCATGGAAAGTTCTATGTACTATTTAGCTTTTTAAATGTGGGCTTTTTCGTTGTGTACTGTTTTAATCGTGTAGGAAAGGTATTGAAAAAACTCACTTTGGCATATGGAAAATTCACCAGTTCACCTGCAATTTTTAAAAATAAGGTTTTTCTTTTTTATATGGGTGACAATATGGTATATAACAAGATATAATTCTGGAAGATTCTTTACGTTTCCATGTTTCCACCTCAGTCATTTTTCTCCCTCTATACCTTTTCCATCTCTGCATGCTGTAGACGATTATGACTGAAAGTGAATCTGATGCAAAACATCTACAAACTTCATCCTTCATGTTTTTAACTATCAAGAAATGGAAACTTGCAACATTTGAAACAGGTTAAGAGTATACTAAGTCTTCCAGGCTACATGATGTTGTTTTGGAAATTCAGTTTGAATTACTATTGTGTTGAATGACTGTCCATGAAGGAATAGATGGCATTATTCCTACAGAGAGTCACACTGAGTAAGATCTCATTCTTAGTAAGTATTTAAGTGTTAATTATAAAGAACAGTGATGAAGGAAGAAGAAAATAACTACTTAAGTGCTACTACTACCACACATCTTTCCCCAGAAGATATCTGGAATTAATCAATCATTCTTACACAGCTATAACCAGAGTAATCTGCATGATTTGTAAACCCAGAGGTTAGTTTCACCTTCTGCACAAGTTAGCTAGAAGTAGGGAGCATTTTTGGTTTCTAAAATGAACTAACATTTCCACATCTTGGATTTTGATAAAATAGGGATCTAAATGCAGGTGTGATTTAGCTTTCTCACAATGGCCTTAATAAGCATCACGTAACAGACATGTAGATGTGGCATTAGGGATATGATTGAACGGTGAACTTTGTCGTGCTGGGTTAGACTTGATGATCTTAAAAGTCTTTTCTAATCTACAGGATTCTATGGTTTTAAGTTATTCCCTTGCTTCCTTTGTATTTAAATCTTGGTAAACAGATCCTTGATACCTTTGTTCCAATCGAGCTTGTCTGGTTGTTGCCATTACAAAAGTCTATACTCCAGAAGGAAACCAAGCCCTTTGGCAACTATGAAGTTTTCACACAACAGTTCAGGCTAGCTCTTTAATTGACCTTACACACCCTCTAGGGATTAAAAAATCAGCTTCACAGGCATAACATACACAATTTCAACTTTGTATTTTTAATATTAGTAAGAAATGTCGCTTAATAATGTGGTAATGTTTACTTAATGATTCACTTTGCCTTAATTACACTGTAACAATCTGCCATGATTCCATTGTGCATTACTGCATTATGTCTTCTTAGAACAGATTATTACTTCTGCAAGAGACAATTAACTGCAGAAATTCGTTTCTTGACCATCCCTACAGCTTTCTTGCTCTAGCTGACTAGCAAGTCCCAGGCTAGGAAAAAGAAGCAGATTTCTGATGCTGAAAGACATCACTGTCATGCCTCCTTACTTCTTCCAGTTGAATCACTGGGAATTGTACTTGTTTTTCAAACCATTTGGCTACAGTGAGAAGCTGCTTCTCCTGGAATGAACGTCCAATGAATTGAAGCCCAACTGGCAAGCCTCTCTCTGAAAGAGCTGTAGGAACACTTATGGCTGGCAGTCCTGGAAGAGAAAAAATACACATGCAAGGACTTCCTATAAACCTTAGAGTAATTTCTGTATCAATTTTAAGAGAACCAGAAAAAAAAGACAGAGAAAAAAGACTTGCTAAAATAATTTGATTCAACAAAGTGAATGGTAGATGATCACAAGAAATTAATTAGAGAGATTTAAGAGGTCAGCATCCTCTGAAAAAGATAATCAGCTCGCCTTAGGAAGAGATTTCTGTCTCTGGAATAGATTCATCTTACCTGCAGCCCACATTCAGCTCCAAGGTGCCCTACTTTAAAATCTGGTCTTACATTTTCAAGCATTTAATAAAACTGTCCTTAGACCCAGTTATCACTGTAAGAGTTCTGACATGGGGGTGAAATATCTTGATTCTAAAGAGAACGTTAAATACCTGAAGGGACTGGACTTTTAAAATGATGAGGCGGGGGAAAACACAGTTGAGTTCCTGTGCCTACTCACCAGCCATGTTTGCAGCCTGTGTCAGGATGTCATCTTGAGCACTGCGGGTCCTGTTGTCTTCTTGGATGAATTCCGTGTATGGTGCTGCATCACTCAGAGTGGTGGGAGTGAGTAAAATATCAACACCACTTCTGAAAACCTTCACAAAGTCATTAGCGATGAGACGTCTCACTTTCTGTGCCTTGACAAAGTACTTCTCATAGTTCCTAGAAAGGAATAGGGACATAAAGGCCTGGCACTTTAATTCCCAAAATACAAAACTCTATTTCTTAGTTACTGTGGAAAAGACAAGCCCAGCAGTCCTTTTGGACAAAATTCTGACTGACACTGGAAGCTTAGTCACCATACATGTGTTTATGCCCTCATAGCAGAGGAGCTGCCAGGGAAGGAAGAGATGAGGGTATACAGCCGAAGAAAGGTGAAGGGAAAACAAAACCCTACCTTACAGTAATTAACTAAAAATCAAAACAACACTTCTATGACCATTTGGAAACTAAACTGTGCATTGAATTTTACAGAACCATGGAAAATGCTGAGTTGGAAGGGACCCATCTAGATGATGGAGTCCAACTGCTGGCCCTGTGCAGGACACCCCAAGAACCACACAATGTGCCTGAGAGCACAACTCAGACTGGCTTGGTGCTGTGACCACTTCCCTGGGGAGTCTGTTCCAGTGCTCAACCACCCTCTGAGTGAAAAGCTGCTATCTAACCTAATTTCACTGTAGGGCAGCACAGCAAAGTCTAGGAAATACAGAACTACACAGGTCTGAAAAACAGGAATTAACCATTTAGGATTCAATCCAGCAAGATACTTGAAGCAGATGAAAAAGTCCCATCATCTGTGGACAACTCAAATTGGCTGTATGTAGGTCTGTAGAAGACCTTATCTTTACCCATTCTTTTACCCCTCAGGTAAAATGTCATCTACGGATTTCTGAAGCAGAAACACATTAGTCAACTTTATGTCTATTGCTCCTTTTAACCTCACATGCAGAACTGGTAAATATGGAATCTTAAACTCAGAGAAGTTCAGTTTCAAAAGTAACTGTCATCTAAACCCTCAGCTATTTGGTAAAGAAAAAAAAAGTAAAGTGAAAGAAAAATGGAGTGGTGTATTACCAACTGCTACATGTCAGAGTGTTTACAGATAAAACAACTACAGCTGCCTAAATCCCACTTTGTTAGAGTAATCTAAAGATTTAAGATTCCAAGAAACAGCAATGAAAAGGGTTATAATCAATAAACAGATTCAAGTTAATAAGTTATAGAATGGGAATTAGACCTTTCCTACAACTGCTTCAGAAATCCACCTAGCTGTTAATTTCAGAAAGTCCCGAAGTGCCACATCTACATGTCTTTTAAATATCTCCTAAATAGGGATGGGGAGTTCACCACTTCCCTTGACAGCCTGCTCCAATGCTTGACAACCCTTACAGTGAAGGCATTTTTCCTAATATCTAATGTAAACCTCACAGGGTACAATATAAGGCTGTTTCCTCTTCTATCAGTTATTACCTGGGAGAAGACACTGACTCCCACCTCGCCACAACCTCTTTTCAGGTAGCTGTAGTGAGTGAGAGTGGTAAGGTCTCATTTTAAAACTTAAAAAAGCAAGATAAAAATAAGCTGTAAAAGGCAACATTTGCAGGAGACACAGATGGGTTTTTTCTACTACTTATTCTAAGAATGCTTTCTGAACCCTGCACTCTATTCTTCAAGAGTAATTTACTGTGGAACAGGAACACAACTCTTCTGTTCCATCTTGGTGGAAGCTAATTGTGTATTCCTTCACAGAAGAGTTAACTATGTGAATTTTAAAGCAGCCTTAGGAAAGCTGATCTGGACAGTTGTAAGCAGAGGGAGCACACTTGGCAGGAGTATCAGCATTCCATAAAAGCTGGTTGTTACAGACTGACTGACAACATTCCTGTCTCTGAGAGCAATCAGAAGTCACATCTGATGAATACTCTTGCTGACAGAGCTCTTTCAAAGCAAGTGCACTACAGAGACTAATTACAGGCCTAATATTTTTGTTAGTATCTGAACAAATTCAGACACAGAGAAACAGCACATTTACTAACATAAATTAGGACTGCTGGATAAGGATTGAAAACTAAAAATGTAAAATGGATCCACGCACTAGCTTCTCTAAGTGAGCTGGATAAAATCCTGACTTCTGTAAGGACTTCAGTTCAATACTTCTGCCAATTTTTCTCTTTCCCTGTACACTGAGATGGAGAGCTGCAGTTAATTTAATTGTTATGTCTCTGGCTTTCTCCAGAAGAACTTGCTACAATGTAGCAGCAGCTTTTCTATGCAGTTTTAATGAGATTAACAGCTACAGAACTTCTAACACTAGGACAGTAAACACTAGTATGATTTCAATGTCATACCATAGGGTAGATTTCTGCCTAATTTAACTAATGGATGTCAATAATGCTCTGGTAGGGGAAAAAAAATATCACTAAGTTGTTCTACTTATTTAATTTAGGATGCTCACTGGCAAGACTCAGGGAAAACATTTTCCTTCATTATTAACAGTTCACTAAGTATTATAGAGCTAAAGCAATAATAAAAATACAAACAGCTACTAATTGTAAGGGCAATTTCTTTCTCATGTCATGATGAACAATTAATCACCTTTTGCTCAAAAATTCATTAACCTGGAAAAGCTGAATTTCAAGAAGTTCTGCTTACTGTTTCAACAAGAAGTAGTTTCCTGATAGAATCCTTCCTCTTACGACATCATTGAAGCCCTCTCGCCGTGTTGCAGCATACATACTTTCAGTGGAATCCTTCATGTCAGAACGATGTCCTGAAAAGGCATTTTGGGTATTAATACTCCTTGTCATCCTTAAGATTAAATAATGTCAGAGTAGTCAATGTTTGCTGCAATGTTACTATTCTGGAAAAACAACAAAACACATTCCTGTTTTATTGTGGAAATAGTAAACTAGATTTTGAGCCTAGACACTGATAAGCCTAGTAGTGAAATATATTATATATTTATTTACACATTTTTATCTGCACAAGGTTTTTTACTATATTCCATCTTAGAGAAATAATATGAAGCATCCAACCATGAAAAGAAAATCTACAAAAACTAACACTTTTACATGGCATCCAGCAATGTTTCTACTGTCTGAGAAAAAAGTTTTTTCAAAGGCCTTACCATATTCCAGTCCATCAAACCTGGCCATATTTGATGCCACTTCTGCTGTGCACAGCACATGATAGCAGACAATTGAGTAACGAGTGTGTGGTAGGCTCACTTCAACCACTTTAGCACCTGCATTCTTGAACAGATCAGCAGCCTTTGACCAGAGAGCCAGAATTTCACTAGACAGCCCTGGTGCATGATATTCCTTAGAGGAAAAACAAGAAGAGGAGTTATTTTACACACTGCTTTACTTCTAATAGCAACCAAAACACAAATACTCCTTGCTAAAAATACACTGAAACCATTACCTCACCACTATATGATTTAAAGTACTAATTAAAGCTTTTTGCATCTACTAAATCCTATAGAATCAAGGAGTATTTAATTAACAGGATTCAGTCTTCTTAAGAGTATTACGTTCATCTCAGTAGGATCAACAAATGTATCACAGATCATGGAATTTCAGCAGTTTCTTCTGAAGGAGTAATTGCCCAGCTATTGCCTTGTTTATCTATCAAGACTATACTGTACTGTTCTGCAGTCACAGGTGGAAATTCTTCAGGTCTAAATCCTAAAACTAGGGCTGTTAGCCCCTGTTGTTAACGCTAACAGTGCTATCAGTGGCAACCGGCACACCTTGGTGAAACAAATAAAACCACCCACCAAAGAAGAGCTACAATCAAGGGGTTGGGAGAAGACTTAGATTAGCTGCTTTCCTATTTCACAGACAAATTATAGATATTCTATTAAAATTCCCTATTTTTTGAAGATACTTGCTTTAGCTCTATCCCATAATATCAGGGTCATAATACTGTCTGCTTTCTGAGTAGCTATGACCCATGTTTGCGTGTATCTGTTTAGAATAACCTGTAGCAGTAGAAAAAACTGTCCAAAGGATAGGAAAAATTAACCAGTACCACCACGTTAGAGTTAGCAAGATTTAGACAGTATGCAGCTGATCAATTTTCTAGGCACATAATTCTTCCATTTCACAGATTGTGAATAATTGGTCAGTGGACATCTCTGCTTACCAAATTAAAACTTTTGGTATGCCTATTCTAGCTTAGGTTCCAATACTGAGAATCCAATTAATAAATGTTATTCACATTGTCTCTTTGAAGGCAGAGCCTTTATTAAATTAAAAATAGGCTGAAGTCCCAAACTTTGTTCCTAAACTTCAAGTACTCTTATAGTTACAAACATGATTAAATTGCACACACCAGATGCCAAATTACAGATGTCTTTCAGTTCTTATTAGGACTCTGCTAATCACAGCTCCTTGTGCCATTCAATTGCCTTTAAAATTCTGCTCTATGTTAACACAGTGGCATTTAGGCAAGTATCTCAAAGCTCTGCACTAACCAGTACCAATCTCCCTGCATGGGAAGGCACCAAGAGCAACCTGTTTGAGGTTACTGAGGGGACTAAGGAAAGAGCAACAGAGAGAACCAAGAACTGAAGTTCCCCATTTCCCCTGAAGTGCCTGACAACATGTTTTAGATGATGCATTAGTGTATGCTTACTCCAAATTGCCTGGACAGGCAACAGAGCACACATGTAGTGTTCTTTTCCAGGAGCTGCTTGTACTGTCTTCACTGTCTCAGATAATGGGAGACTGGGAAATGGTGGGCAAGCCACAGGTTTTTTTTTTGTTTGTTATGTGTCTTCTATTTGCTCTTCCTGTGCATAACTGTTAACAGGATTTAAATGTTACCTTCGGAATTCCAATTGAAAGCTTGCTGACATCAGTCAAATTAGGTAGTTCAAATGGCTTAAAGTCATCCTGAATTGTGGTAGAGTCCTTAGGGTCATGTCCAGCAAGTGAACCTAAAATAAGACACAACATGTGAAGACCAGGAAAACACATTAGTTAGTCAGAATTCAGTTTGTTTTGAGGAAATGTTGTAAACAAAGATGTATAACATAGTAATACCTAACAAAACTGCTGCATCATCCACACATCTGGTTAGGATTCCTGGCACATCCATGGAGTTCACTAGAGGAATGAGACCATGGCGAGAGATCAGTCCATATGTTGGCTTTAAACCTACAACACCACAGTGAGCAGCAGGGTTTCGGGTAGATCCTCCTGTGTCTGACCCTAAGGCTCTATGGTTTCAAAAGGATCATCATTAGTAAGATAATTCAGAACATTTCCAAATCATAAGAACGTGTGGCTTTGAGATGCATGGATTTAAAACTATAAATTCTTCCAGATCAGAAGTCATAATCACACAGTCTAAATTCCAGTCTGCTCTCTATGCCTATTTTTCATTTGTTCTCTGATTTTTCTGAGGGTCTCTGAATTTGTCATTAGGAGAGTCCAGTTCTCTTCACAAAGCAGAGACAGATAGGTAGAATTCAGACCATCTCAAAATGGCCCCAAATATTTTCTTCTGCCTTCCCTGTTCCAATACTGTGGACTCCAACTGATACATCTCATGTGATTTAGGGAACAATTTTCAACACTGATATCTTATTTATTGGGTAGCCAATGCACAATGAATCAGCATCTTCCAGGATAAAAATGAAGAACAACACTTCTTGCCCCTAACAAGAGGGCATACGTTGGAAAGATATTTTTCCTGTTTCCAAATCTACAAAGATTGATCAGAAGTCACAGTTTACAGTAGCTTTGGTACAATTAAAACACAGTATATTATTATTATTATTATTATTATGTTGAATTCCTCTTTTTTTATCCACAAGTGAAACCTTGTTCTTTCTAAATTGAAATTTTTATGAAACAGATTTCTAAATTGAAATGAAACATTCTGTTCTCCTGTTTTTAATAAATTTAACTGAAGCAGCATTAAAAAGATAAAGCAGTTTTCATTCAAATCTTTGCCAAAACCAATTTAAACTCCAGAAACAGGTATAATTTTTATTGAAGTGCGTATATGACTTTTCCCTTAGCCATTTGTTTATGAGATGCCTGAACCAATTCTACTGACTTTTCTGAAGTGGAATTTTTTTCAAAGCCTTTGTGTTGATGCAAAATAGCCTCAATTTTATAGCATTTTGGACATCCAAATATCAAACTGAAAATCAAACTGGCAGCATTCCTGGTGCTTGAAAGACACTAACAGGATGGATATACAACAGGTCATATGCAATAAAATAGCTGGACAAACAATCTCCCTCATCTGACAATGTGCTGACCAGTGCAAAATGGGAGCCCAGCAACATAAGAAAAGGTGCCAGACCCTCTCAGGATCAGCTCATTCTGGCTCAGGATGAGAACCAGCAGTCCTTGGGAATGGCTGCACTGAATTCAATTTCAACAGTATTAAAATGTTGAGTAGGTTACATCCCAGTAAAGGGCAAGCAGATGAAGAGATATATAACTTTAAAGAAGTAATTTAAGGAGTTGTAATCAACATTAGCAAGAATATTTTAACAACAAAATAGATGCTTGTAATGTAGACTATGGACAAAGAAGGATAAAGTAACTAAAGAGCATTTTTAAACACCTTCCAATTAAGAGCAGAATTGAAATAATCTTCTATAAAACATGTTCCAACATATATCTCTAAAAATTGCATAAAATGCAAGGTGTAAAGGTTTAAGGTTTATGATCAGTTTTAACAGTCAGATGGGGAAGATAGTATAGACAACTGATTTGCTAAATAGTATGTTGCTATTCCATACAGTTAGTAATTACTATTAAAAAAAGTCCAGCTTGTTTAAATTCCTTTAGAAAAAAAACTCCAAACCACCATAAACACACACTTGCTTAAAAAAAACCCTCAACACTAAAACTGTCTTCTAACTTAAAAACAGGGAAGTCTGTAAGTATCTATGTAGTAAGTACTCTGTACTCTTTTGTTAAGTAAGAGATTTGAAAGCTTTTAGGTCCCAAATCTCATGTATTATTACATAACTGTGCTATAAAAACAAAGGAGCAGAGGAAAGATTATCATACTGTTACAAATTAAGGGATCTCTTAATTTGCTGAATTACATTTTCAGTGTGTATTTTTGTAATGAAATTAGTGAGGAAGAGGATGTGTCACAAATCCCGTAAGACTTTTAAAGAGATTATGTGGGGATAAGAATAAAACTGTCATTCCTTTACTGCCATCAAAATTTTATTTCACACAGTGCAAAGTGGTCATACCACTGAATAATGCCTGAAATGAGTAAATCTAAATTTGCCCACATGCATTAATTCTGGCTTCATGATATGTCACGAGTAGCCTAGAGATGCTGAAATAAAGTTTTGCATGCCAGTGCCAATAACCCTCCTATTTCTTACTAGCTTATGAGAAAATTATAAAATTAAAACATTCCAACATATTTTTAGACATTTAGGGAAAGACAATTTTAAAAGCCTCTTACGCAAAACATGTGAAAGACGACACAGCAGCTGCGCTGCCTCCTGAGCTCCCTCCTGTTATTACCCAGTCTGACTCTTCATCTTCAGAATGGGATTTTGGGACAGACTTTTCCTTGTACTGTTTTGAATAACTCCAGGGATTTCTGACTGGTCCAAATACTCCATCCGTACTCCCAGAACTAAGATAGTCAGACAGGACAAATACAGACAGAAGTGACAAATGACACACTTGTATTCCTCAATTTAATTTTTTTAATCCAATTCCTCATTATCCTTGCAAATTCAATTTCAACACAAGAAGACTGGTATACGTAAATCCTTGAGCAGTCAACTCCTACAACATTACATACAACTGTAAAATTCATAGCTGTTCATCAGTTTCTGACACAGAACCTGAACTGGTACTTCTTTCTAACTTCTGCTAATGCCACTGAAACAAACAGAGTCACAAAGACATAAAACTGATTTAAGCTATGTAAAAGTACAGGAGCACATCTCTTTCAAAACCAAGGTGTTCTGTTTTTCCAGCCCTGCATTAGATGCAAGGTCACTGTTGTGAGGAAAAACAGGCTGCTAGAGGTGGAGGAAAAGCTCCACAGTACCAGGAACATGCATTTCCCTGAAATGCCGCACTATTATTCACCTTGTAGCCCTCTGCAGAGGCCACAGTTCACTGGTTCAGAATGCCAGATTGGCTTCTCAGAAACTGGATTCAGTCCCCTTGTGTCACCTAGGTGTGAGCTGACACCTGAAGCAGGGGCAGGGCATACTTTCCCCCTTCCTCAGGCCCTCTACCCCAAGCTCCCCCTGACTGCAAGGTGCCAGTGTTACCAGCTATATCATCAGACACAACAGGCAGCTGACAGCAGCCGGAAACCAACCTTATTGAGACATCATTACTTGAGTACTGGATCCACCCCCTGATGAAGAGACCATGCAAACACACACACCAGAATGAGAAACTAGTATTGGGATAAGCTCTTTAGGAGAATCCTGTGCTTTAATGAAATAAGACCAGTTGTAAAACTGCATTATCAGGTTTCTCCCAAGCTTTTTGCCTGCTTTTCCTCTGAGGAATACCTTTTTTACATAAAAATTACTTTCCTCAAAACAGTATTTTCCAAGTAATTCCACAACATCCACGTGAATTTCCAATCAAACCTTGGACTTCGTTTCAAGTATAATAAAACCAAAATACAGCATTTACTGTTTTTCACAAGTAACTAAAGTCCCAGAGATTCCCTTCCAAACCCAGCAGTAATTCCCTAACAGCCTGATGCCATTCTATGTTACAGCTTGGCTGCCTTCACTGATTTGCAGAAGAATCAATTGTAGGAACATTTTTCAATGTGCTCCTGACAAAAAGTCACCACCATTAACTTAGGCAACTTAAAAGCCTTGCTCTTGATTAGTCTGTGTGCAGCAAGTCAGGGAGTACCCATATAAATTACCCCAGTGGCCGGATGGCAGAGGCAGTGGCTGCCCCTGGGGGCATGGTAACAATTACCTAAGGGCAAAAAGCCATCAGTAAGGAGAGAGGAAAAGGCAGCAATTAACTATGTAGTAACCAATTCTGTCAAGACTACTGAATCTACCAGAAGGCCACTTGTCCTGAGCCTTCTGCAAAAGCTGGACTGCTTCCTGCCTCTCATGCACATTTGAACACTATGTTCACAAAACTCAGCGTCTGTATCATTTACACAACACCATACAGGCTCAAGGAGAAGTTCAGCCAGCTCTGTGTACCCTTCCAGCAAGTATTCATTGTTGTCTTGCCCCACAGAAACAGGAGTTACGGATTACAGGCAGATTGGAACAGATGGTATGTATGCTATTTTATGTAAAATCAGCACATTAAAAATAATAAACATCACTCACCCCATTGCAAATTCATCTAGGTTTGTTTTACCTAAAAGCACAGCTCCCTGATCCAGTAACTTCTGAACTACTGTAGCATTGTAAGGAGAAATATAACCTGAAAACAATCAGAACAATTAAGAGCAACTGGTGAGATACAAGTTATTTTTACAGGTAGCTACTCTGAACATTTTGACGCTGGCATTACCACTCAGACCTTATATAACCTAGGACGAGAAGTGACACGAGACCTCGAGTAGTAACCAATTCACTTCGTGATGGTAACAGGGGCTTTCTTCACTCCCACTTTCATCAGGAACAAGGACATCACTCCTCATACTCATTGCAATCAATCACAACAGTTCTGAGAATGTGCTTTATGGAAAAGCATCTCAAGTAATATAGCAACTTTTACAACAGTGAAGTAATATTTTGTTTCTTTTTCTGCTATTAAAAAAAACCGCAATCAAATTAGAGGCCTGCTAATTTACTTCTGCTATCTTCCACAAGGATTAACATAAAGTTTTACTTTGTGGAGAATAAAACAGATAAAGAAATGTCTCCTACTTTTGATTTTACTATAAAAACATTGTAATGCCTTGAAAACGTTTATGAACTGTTAATAGAAACAATATGTTTAGAAAATTTAAAAAAATGTCTTAAAAGCATTATAGAACGTGATTGTATGTTGGGATTGTTAACAATTGCTTTTCCTACAGCCATATGAAAAACCTATTTAAGTTATTTATTTATTATTTACCAATTATAAACAGAAAAACAACAAAATAGGACTGTCTTTGCATGTCACTAGGTAGGACATTACTGACTGCTCTCCTCTAGACCTAAAAGCAATGTGAAGGAAAATGCGAATTTTGGAACCATTTTATTGTAGTATATACGTTTTTATTACAAATGTTGTTAGATGCATATAAATATAAATAAGGAGATAATGTGCTTAGAAGAAGAAAAAGATCCATCTGTAGTAGCAGATGAACTTGGCTAGTGAAACTGGATAAATGTATTTCATCAAATGGCACCAGATCATCTTTTGAAAATACTTGGGATTTCTGGAAGACTCCAGTCCATAAACCATCTGAAGAGCAAAATATCTGATTTTACTTTAAAAGCTTTACTGTACCTTTTAGCATATTTGATGCACATGTTGTCTCAATACCAGCTGTATTAAAGTTGTCTTTTACAGCAATAGGAATTCCATCTAGAATGCCCAGTGGTTGGCCTGTATTAGGAATGATCATAAAACAACTGAGATTAAAGCAAAATGTGCTATATATATATATATATATATATGTAATGTTCTCATCAATTACTGTTTATTTTACATGTCCCTTTGGGTGGTTTTTGAAAGCAAAATTGCTTTTCACTTGGCATTTGATGGTTGTCTGTTCCATTTTCAAGAACCATCTTCCATTCCAACACAAGCATTGAGCACTCTGTCCAAACCAGACCTCGTGTCTAAGCCCTCCACCTGCTTTCCAGGCTGGCTATCCCAAAGGAGTGCATTCCAACGTCACCACACAATGCTTATTTCAGCCATAGGTGCTACTAAATCCATCCCATCACTAGGCTGGAAGCCATAAACACTGCCTACCTGACATACACAGTAGATTAATTACTGAAGCAGAGAAAATCCATCCCAAGTAATTGATTATCCACCATTAAAAAAACACTGAACCAACCAACACCACAAAAATCCCAACCCAAAAACTAAATGGCCTACATCAGGAAGCAAAACAACCTGGCTAACAATTTTATTGAGCTGTCAGAGGCCAGTAAGTGTCACACAGGAAGGAAAACATGCACTCTATTAGGTGAAAAGATACCTTTCCTGCCTTTCTTGAAACACAAAGGAAAATGAGGATGGCCATCTAAATGCTACACATAACAGGACTGAAAGCTGTTCTGTTCTCCAATTACTAACTGCAATTTAAAAAGCTACTCTATTTTGATTTGCTTTCTTAATTAAAAACTCGATGGGTTGTGCCAGGTGTTTGCCTATCCCCGTGTGGAGGCCTGTGAATGACCACACATTCATGGCATCTGCTGGCTACATGCTCCAAATGAACTGCTGAGGGAAAGAAGCAGCAGAGCTATCCAAGAGGCACAGAGTCTATTTAACCGGCAGTGCCTTGTTCGGTCCAGGTCTTCCCTCTGTTTTTTGGCCTAAATACTCTCCTGAGTGCCAAGTGTACATCCACGAGCACCCACGGAAACCTCAAGCATGAGCCTCATCCCCCAAGAGTCAAAAAGCCAAGACAACCCCTTTAAAAAGCAAAAGTGCTTCGTCTAACAGTGACAGCTCCTCCTCAGTAGCTTTTTAAGGACTGACATTACTTACAAACCAACATACCTCTTTTATATCTTTCCTCTGATTCTTCAGCCTGCTTCAAAGCGGTCTCTTCCGCTACAGTAATGTATGCATTCAGAAACTTGGTGCTTTTGATGAGGGCCAGGCATCGCTGGCAGAGCTCCGCGGGACTGACTCGTCCTTCCTTCAACGCCGCCGACACCTGAGAGCGCAGCCCGTCGTTCAGGGCAGCCGGGTCACAGAGGCCGCGCCGAGGCGGAACGGGAAGAAAGCGCCATTCCCGCTGAGGGAAGGAGCGCACGGGAAGCGCCCTCCCGGGCCGCCCCGGGGAAGGGGGACGCGAGGGGACCCCGGTCACCTTGCAAACCCGTCTCCCTCCTCATCATCCCCGGCAGGCGGACAGACCCCACTCACCTGTCGGAGAGAGGCGCGCAGCATGGCTCTCCCTGCCCGCCGCCGCCGCCTCCTCAGGCTCGCCGAGCCACCCCTGCTCTTCTCCCGGCGCGGCAGCCGCGCGCCGCCATCTTGCCGCAACACCCCGCGGCACCATTGGCAGGGCGGCCAAGAAGGCGGCCGCCCATTGGCTCGGGGGCCGCCGGGCTGAGCGCTGCGGGGCGAAGGAGCGACCCGGCCCGATCCCGGTCCTCGTCCTTATCCCGATCCTGATCCCGATCGCGAACCCGCGGCCTGGCCCGGCCCGGCTGCCCCGGCCATGCTGTCGTGGGGAGCGGCGGGCGGGCGGACGCTGCGCTGGGCGAGCGGGCGGGTACCGAGCCGCGGGCTCCGCGCTTCTCCGCGGGCGCGGATCGCCATGCCCAGCTGGGTCATAGACCGGTACGGCAGCAACGAGGTGCTGCGCTTCACCAGGGAGATGATGTTCCCCATCATACACTTCCCGAACGAGGTCATCATTAAGGTTCACGCTGCGAGCCTGAACCCCATCGACCTCAGCATGAGAAGTAAGTGCCGAGCCCGAGCAGCCGCGGCCGGGGCTTTCTAATTGGAATTGCACAGTTAATGAATGAACACTCAGCGTGGTATGTTGTGGTTGATTCCATGTTTTGCAGGTGGTTATGGCGCGACTGCATTAAATATGAAGCGGGATCCCCTGAAGCTCAAAAGCGGCGAGACTGAATTTCCTCTAACGCTTGGTCGAGATGTCTCTGGTGTTGTTATGGAATGTGGACTGGGTGTGTCTTATTTCAAACCCGGAGATGAGGTGATACCACCAATCCCTTTTTTTTTCCTTTTCCAAAATGTATAGTTAAAATATACTATGAGATGTTCAGCATTCATTCTCCTCTTAATTATTTTTTAATGCTGTTGCACTCTTAATAAGGCCTATCTGGCAGTAAATTACTAGAATACTTCCTCCACTTCATTTTTTCTCTGAAAAACATGGTCTCATGGTCTTTCAGGGACTTGCTTCTGCAAGTTAATTTCCCTTCTGGGTTTTAGTTTTTGGACCATTGCAGCAGTAGCAAGAGTGGCATTTGTTTGTTTATAAGTGCACAGTCAAAGTGCCACTTTGTTTTTAATTGAAGGTAGAATTCTAGCAAGAAGGGATTTGTTTTTATTTTTCTTGAGTGACTTAGAGTAGGAACTTTGGCTTAACCCAAGAAGCACTTCATGGGTGCCCACACAAATACTGACACTGTTTGCTTTCACATTTCACCAGTTTCAGCATAGCAAATCCTGATTCTGCACCATCCTCACCCCTCTAATCTGGGCTTTCCTGGCATGGGAGTACTTTGGGGAGGGTTGAAAAATTATGTCTTACACAAAATGCAATGGTACAATTTATTTACATAGCCCTCCAGTCCTTCATTTAGTCGGTTTTGTGGGTTTTTGTTTTTGGTGTAAAATAAGCTAAAACTGGTTTCTGATAAACAGTGAAGACATCCTGTGAATTAGAAAAGATTAGAAAAGATTTCTTTAACGAGGGAAACTTCTGTGTACATACAATTGTGTGCAAAGCTACAAAAATTGATAGTTGTTTTGTGTTTGGTTTTAGGTGTGGGCAGCAATTCCCCCATGGAAACAAGGCACTCTGTCAGAGTTTGTGGTAGCTAGTGGAAACGAGGTAAACTTCCAAAACTCTGACTAACAAAACATCAAAGTTGTAAAGACTGGCATTTTTCTTCTTCAGTATCTAAGTCACTTTACTTCTTAGTGCTTGGGTTGATTTGTACTCCAGCTAGTTTTGAAGATGGCTGAAAATGTGCAATGCACAATCTGCAATTCAGTAAAGCTGTTTTAAATATTTAAATATATGTCACATAGGAGCTGCTGTGTGACTTTGTAATGGTTTTATTTCAGGTATCTTTTAAGCCCAAGTGTCTCAGTCACACAGAAGCTGCTGCCTTACCATATGTTGGTCTCACTGCGTGGTCTGCACTTAACCAAGTGGGAGGACTGAACCAAAGTAATTGTAGTGGGAAAAGGTAAGTAAACAGTTCTGGTGCTAAAACTGAAGTTCTTCATTTTTATATTGATGAGCTGCTTGCAAGACATGTCCAGCAGCGATAAAGACTGTTAGACCATGACATTGATAAAGATCACCTGTCTGAGGATGATGGATTCTGTCTACACAGCAGCTGAGAGAGGCTTCTTTAGAGGAAGGCTCAGATGATGTCCCTATAGAGAGGTAAAAAATGCCCAGAGAAGTTGTGGGTGCCCACACATCCACAAGTGGAAATACTTAAGGCCAGGTTGGGTGGAGCTCTGGGCAACCTGCCCCTGTGAAGGGTGTCCCTGTGCACAGCAGGGCATTTAGAACTTGATGATCTTTGTGGTTCCATCCAACCCAGTCCGTTCTATGATTCCATCGTAATCCAGTGTGTATCTAATGTATGGGCTGTATAGAGAATTTGAGGATGTTATCTCTAGGAATTTGTAGGGACTTTGCCTTTCTGCCTGTTAAGACCGCTAGCCAAATGTAATATCCTCTCAGTTGTACTGGCAGCTCACAAAAAGCCCTCTCAAGGACAGAGATGTGGTCCACTCACTTCCTGCATAAGTGGGCCATTTGGAACAGACTGGTTTTCCAGCTTTTTAGAAAAAAATGAGCAGGTGACTGACTCTTATTTGACCTGCAGGCCAGAACTTTGATGAGGTCAGGAATGCAGACAAGAAAAGGAGAATGTACAAGATGAGCAGCCAATCAAATAGAAAAATTGACTTTGTTTATCAGTTTGTTGATCTGACAATGGCAGATGAAAAATGCATTGAAAAATTGGAGCAAATACCATTTTTCTCCTGATAATTGAAACTTTCAGTTATTTTGACCTTTGATGTTTGTGTAAATAGATAGCAAGATCTTCAGAATGGAAATAAGGGCAAAAGTAAAACTATGGGAGTTGAAAAATAGTAGTTAAAATTGCTGTGCTGCATCACAGGTTTAGGTCATGAAGTAATTACTGGGCAGCAGGAGTCTGGATGCCTGACCTCTTCTTATCTTGGCTGATACTTTGTAATGCAACACATTGCAAAGGACACTAGATTGATTAAAATTCTTCACCCACATCTCTGGAAGACAATTGAGTGAGTGGTCATTCATGTGTCACTGAACTTCATCATGAAAATATTAAGTAATTATTTTCTCTAATGTTTTGAGAAGATGAAATTGCAAAATTTAAAGGAGTTTCAAAGAGACATCATTGAAATTAACTTCCAGCTAGTAATAAAAGTCTATATAAAATCACCTTACTTTTTAATTTTCAGTATTTAGAGTTTTTATTATCTTAACTTTCACATGTAAATAGAATTAACCTAAAGATACACTGATAGGCTAGCCTTATTTAAATTGTCTTTCCAATCTTCAGGTAAGTGTTTAGATTGTTAACAGTAAAACTGAAACTGCATTTGTAATGTGTCTTTACATTTAATATTTACTTTCATGTTCCAAATAAAATTTTAATTACTCTGTCAGCAAAAAACCCTTTTTAATGTACTTAAAAAAATATTACATTTCCTGTCTATAAATTTTAAACCAGCAGTAAAACCAGCAGTGAATGACTTATGTGATGGTACCTTTTTTCCTCCTGAAATAGTACTTGTAGGAAAGTGTTTAAAATGCATTGAAGAGGCTGTGCAAAATTATATGCCATGAACTCTCAGGGCAATAATTTAAAAATACAACAATTTATGCAGTGTTTCCTTATTTCTTTAGATCATATATTTGGTGAGAAGTTACCTACATGTGTGATTTTGTGTCAGTCTTTTTTGTCTCCTGTAGTTGTAGGTAAATAGCTTTGTAGAAGGGTGTACATGCACACAAAAAATGTCTTATTTTGGCAGAGCAGCTGTATTCCTTGATGAAAGCTCCTTCACTGGTGCTTTAGTGCCATGTTAAGACTTATTAAAAGCAGTGAGATTTTTCTGTTGGTGTGTATTGTTCTCTTTGCCTCTCTTGAGGCGTTAGTGTGGGCTAACCAGAAACACTTGCTGTTAGTCCAGTGTCTGGCTGTAAATTGATCTGACACATTATCTGCTCCATCTGCACATACTTTCACAGGTTATGTTCTTACAAGTTTCCTGAAGTGTGCTCTCATTGTTTGTGGACCCTCCGGCAATTCTAGTCATTTTTCCGTAGCCTTTATTCTGTACAACTTAATTAATGTCAATATTCTTGTAGGAGCTTAAATGTTCTTAATGTTGAATCCTACGTGTTAAAAATGTGTTGTGTTGAAGCTCTCTCTCTGGATACCTGGAGCTTCTCATATGTGCCACTGACCTGTTTCAGTAGAAAGGGGATATGCTTGTTCAACACTGGCTGTTAAATATCTTGCTTTCTGTATTCACAAAATGCATGACAGAAACAAACCTGACAGTTTGAGAAGTTATTCAAAGTGCTTACATTGCTTTTAGGTAAAAGTCTTTATGTAAATACAGAGGCAATATCTTAGACTTCCATGTATGCTGAGCAGAGGCGCTGGATTCTGTTAATGTAAGCTACCAAACGTAGACTCCTGGTTTATATGGTTACAGTGAAAATTTGAATGGTATAGTACCCCAAGAAAATATTTTTTCAATGTCTGTTATTTCACCACTGTAGAGAAGTACAAATTGAGCATCGGTTGTAAAACTTCTTGATAGGGTAAACACTGCTTGATCCAGGAATAAATTTCTTGAGGACATTTTGTTGGCATAATCAAATGAAATATAATTTAATATCTAAATAAAGTTGATATATTTAGTCAATAAATACATTAATTTTACACCTATATAAAATTGCTGCATTTATAGCTGCAACTATATAATTGCTGCAATTTTTAGCCTGCATGTAATTTAAAAACTAAAAATTTTTAATTGTTTACAGTCTGGAGAAAATATTAGTCCTTGATCTGTACACCCACTCCCCACTCACTGCGTGTTCTGGTGGGGGGCACACACAGCTGAAACAGGTCCTGCCTGTCTGATGCTGGTTTCTGATCACACCACAGCTCCAAGCAGGGCCTAGGGAGATGGGTTAAACTTTAAAATCTCATGGTAAGCTTATTTGGAGAGATCTGCTCCCTGTGATTGTTTGAACTGCTGGAGCCCCGCAGGGTGCTTGGTGAATGTTGTGCCTCTGTCAGAAGGGAGGAAAGCCTGGGCTACAAATGTTCTTTTTGTTCTTTTGAAAGAATTGGTTCTCTTGGATCTCTGTCCAGGTGAGAGTATTTGTTAATTTGGTCCCTGGTGCAAATACTTGTATATTAGTTTACTCCTGAGCTTGCCCTTGCAGTGAAAGCAGGTAGTTTCTATGATGTGTTTTCTCCTGGCTGTGTTTTCCTGAGGCAGTGCAAACAAAACTGTTCCTGCTTTGTCACTTGCCACCATCTGTCATTCAGTACTGTCCTAACGGGTCCTGCACCTTCAGACACTCCCCCTGTTACTTGTGTGTCTTGCTGCTGTGAGTGCTGTTGAGCTGCTGCACATGAATCTCCTGTGCAGATGTAGTTTGTCTCAGAAATGAAGAGTTTTCTTGGTGTCACAACGTGTGGAGAGAGTTTTAATAATTGGAAGGTGTAGTAGAAAACAGCCCGTGTAACAGAGGAACAAACTGAATCTGGAAAGTGTTCCTTCTACGTGAAGGAATCCTGAGGGCTTTTATTGAAGGGGCTAAAAAAAATGTCCTGGCCAAGCTGCTCCCCAAACTGAAAACGTTACCTAAATCCTTTGAGCAAATTGTACATTTTAAGATGACAGCTTTCCCCCAAATATGTAGTAGAAGAAATGCCCTTTAACTGAGGAGAGCAATTGTAAAGGCAGTTTGAAAAGGTTTTTTTGAAAGGATTTAATTGTGACTTTCCTTTTCAAGGATAAATATGGGTTTAACCCAATATCTGGAGTGTAGGATCCCGGAGCCTTTTCGAATATACTGAAGTCGAAATATGCATGTTGCTCCAGGCATCTGTTGTTAGAAGCCTGGTTCTGAGGATAAGTACATTTTGGCAGATTTAAAAGCTGCAGGCTTTGTGGTATTGTGGTTTCATATTCTTAATCTGAATTTTGCAGCTTGGATCAGTGAAATGGGAGGGAGCAGAATCTGATCACTTACAAAAAGAGCATTTTAAAATGGATAGTGTGACCAAAGCCAAGTCTCTTAGGCTGCTTCAAAGAACTTTTGTAAACTGAGACTCCAGATTGTATAGTACAGTTTTGTACTGTAAAAAACAATTTCCTTCAACATCTTTTACTGTGAGATTTAAAACAGGAATTTCACCAACTTCTGAAGATTCTGAGATTTTTCTGGCAAACAGAAGCTCTGAGAAACATGATGTTCCCCAGTCCTATGCCAGGACTTCATCTTGGATCTTCTTTTTGTCCTAGAATTAGCAAATGGATCTAAAGTCAAAGCACTGTTTGCAACTTGAGCTGCAAGGTTTTCTTGCTAATTCACTTTCTGATGTTTAGTTATTTAGTGAAGTATTTGGATGAAATTTTTGAACAGTGATTAGGCTTCTAGCAGTAAGGTTCTCACACAAGTTAGCTTGTATTTTTTTTAAATTTAGGGTTATCAGTTAAAATGAACTCTCAATTGCTAACAGTTTGGCCATATACTCTGTCATTTTCTTGCGTGTGTGCCAGTTCCCTCAAGCTGGCATTTACAGGGTCTTGTTGAGATGTATTGGAAGGAACTAGAAAAATTCTACTGCTTTTTTTTTCTAAAGAAAAATACACCCATCTTAATTTAATAGAAATTAAACTCGTTAGGGTACTTCATTGTAATTTTGTCTTTTAGATAAACATTATGCAATATGGGAAAATTATGTTCCTTGTGTTCTGCAGTTCACAGTCTCCTTAAATAATGTGATACTAAACTACTTTTTCTCTTAGATAGGACCAATTTGTTTAAAATGCTGATGAATTGCATTTTTTTCTTTAGGAGATGTGATGGTGGAGTCTGGGAGACAGGAAGGGCTCTTAATTGATTTTGTCCCAAACGAAACAATTATGTTTGGGAAAGTGAGGACAGGTACAGGGGCTTTGAGTGATATAAATGCTACTACCTGTCAGCTTCACTGCCTGCATTTAGAGGAAAGCACCTATGAGGAAGTCTCTTTGGCTGTGCTGAGATAATGCATTTGGCACAGGACACATGATCAGCAATGTTAAGTCACATTTTTGGCTATCGGAACAATTAACCACTCTTGAATAACATTGAATGACAAAACCAAGCTTTTGCTAAAAATAATTCAGCATCAGAGTTGTATACGAAGCATTAGAATACATAGTTACTCCAGAGTTTATTTAAAGAACTATTAAATATATTTTAATTTTCTCTTACAGAATATTAATATTAGGAGCTTCAGGAGGAGTTGGTACATTTGCTGTACAGGTAATATTATCCAGCATGCCCAGGATGAATCTTCAAGCGTTTCAGTATTAAAAAAAACCCAAAAGGGAATTGAGAGAAGGAATAGAGAAATAGCAAGCTGTATATATAGCAAGATTAATAGCAAGATCAGTCTGCCTGATCGAGATTATTGATATTTCCTAAAGTAAAGTATTTTCAGATTTATTGCTTTCCGTTTATTATGCTGTATTATTTTAAAGGAGGAAGCAGGGACTTTCAAAGAAAGGAGTTGTGTGTAAGATCACATTTCACAATTTGGGTGCAGGAAATTGGTGTAACTTGAAATATGTAGGCTGTTCTCATTATCTTTCATTCAGCTCTGCACTCTAAATATGAGCAGAACTCGGTGTATGAGTAGGAAAACTGATGGCGAATGTCACCTACCACAGCTGCTGTAGGTGGTCAAATGATGTGAGAGGCCGTCAGGCTTTTGTGTGCAGTGGCTGTAAAGCACAGAGGCTTAGATTTACTTTCCCTCACTGTCTTTGCCCTGCTGCCCTTTTGTCTGTCTGTTCCAGTAGCTCTAAACTTTGGAAAGTCAACATTTGTTGCTTCGTTAGTTGTAGAACATCCTCTTTCATGCTCTCAGTTAATTTGGGAGTTTTGATTCTAATTACTATCATCTCATGCTGAAAAATCTTTCTCTCAAGATTATAAAAAAATACAGAAATTGGATGATTGCATCACTGCTTTCTGTGTTACTAGGCCATAAGCACAGTGGTTTTAAAGGGGTTTACAGCAGATTTTTTTTGTGGTATGATATTTGCCTGATCTATGATAAAGCAGGTGACTTTCAGCATGAAAGGCTGACCAGCCACTGACTAGTTACAATTTGTAACTGATCAATCCTGGATAAACTAAGTTAATTAACCTGGAATAAAGGTAAAAAGTGTTACTGTGAATGAAAAAATGAGATGCAAAATGAGATCAATAACTAGCAAAAGTCCTTTACTTTGCTGTAGCTTTTGGAGTAGAAGATAACCTGATACTGTCCCTGTGATAACCCAGAGATGACTTCCTTCTTTTTCTTTTTACTAGTACTTAACCTATTTGCAGTAATATGAAATACTTAAAGGGCATATTTAATAATATTTAATGGTACATCTGGTGCCAGTTTGGTTGATTGGCAACTTGGACAGTATCTCTTGGTGTATGTTTAGCTGGTAGACTAAACATACAGATGGCAAACTGAGAGCCTTATTTTTCATGAGACCTGGTATCTTTCAGTGGCATTAACAAAACCCCACACTCTTTCCTTCACACCAACGCCTCCCTCCCCACAACCACCTTAAATATTGATAAATTCTAGCCATTATTTTGTCTCTGGGATTTGTGGCAAATTGTCCTGTATAGAAACACTCTCCCCAGTCCCACTCCCCAGGTGCGCATTTGTTATATAAATATAATGAGACTTTGGCTTTTTAAGTTGTTCTCAATATTTCACTAAATTTTAATCTTTGGATTTTTTTTGATACTTGTTTTTAGCTAATGAAGGCCTGGGATGCTCATGTGACAGCAGTTTGCTCTCATGATGCCAGCACACTGGTGAAAAAGCTTGGAGCAGATGATGTGATTGATTATAAGTCTGGAAATCTGGAAGAGCAGCTTAAAACATTACCCTTGTGAGTGTCTGTGTTGCTTTAATACTGAGATGAAGGAGCTGGTGGTCAGACCTTCTGCCTTTTGACTGCTTGACTCTATCAGAACTCCCTAAATTTTCCCCCTGTTTCTAAAGTATTATTTTGTAAAGCAGATTCACCTTTTTGAATGCAGTTTGCAAGTGAGTATGCCCAGCACAGATTTTATTGTAACACTAAGCCAGTTAATTGGGAGACAAGCTCACTTCCATGTGCTTCTCTTCAGTGACTGTAATGTGAACAGTTTTGTAGCTTCCATCCAAGTATCTTGGAGAATATACAATGCATGAATAAATTGAAATAAATCTCTGAAATCCTGAGTGAAGCTGGTAAATATAAACTTGATCTTGTAGAGGGAAGAACTAGATCATGAAGGAGCAGTGACTTGCCACTGTACAACGCAATGGGGAGTAAATTTCTATTCTGTAACATTGCATACAGCTGCCTCTGAAAAACAATCACATTTATCTTGTTACAGCAGCTATGTTTAAACTAGCCTTTTTCTTTAGATTTTTCTCCAGAACAGAAGTATTTTTTGCTTTTGTCATCTTTCCATCTGTTTAAACGTAGTCTACTGTGACTTGTATTTGAATATGGTATTTACACTGCTCTTTTTAGCTAGATTGAGCTAACTTTTTGGGAGGGGAAATAGAAGCTACTTGGTCTGTGGAAGAATTTTACTGATAACTGTGCTAAGAAGCCGTGTGCCCTTTAACTGTAGTGTGATTGTCAGCAGGCCTGGGGGCAGTTGAGAGGGCAGTGACACTGTCTGTACAGCAGGATGGACTTTGCAGTTGGTGCAAAATTTGCCTCTGTGAACACTTTAAATGCTAACCACCCATTCTAGTGAGCGACCCCTTTCTAAGAAACATCAACAACAGTGTCCTGGGGTGCAGTTAATTGATGGAAGTAGGCTGATCAGTCAGCTCTGCTGAGTGGGTGTTCCTACTTCCCTCCCCTTTGCAGTTGTACTGACTCTTCAGAACCCACAGTCAGCTACTCTTTCCAGAGCATTAGTTTTCATGATCTTGTCTTGTTGGCAGCTAACTGTTACATAAACTGAACTTTAAACATGAAATCACACTCTTGGAAGACAGGCAGGAAAACCATCATTCCAGAGAAATAAGGACCTTTCTGTTTAATTTGTATAAATTATTTTCTCTCATATTTGTAGATTATTTAGGTTAGAGATATGTGTATGTACATATCTATTGCAATCTGGAGATTGCTGGAAGTTTACAGATGAGAATGAGTTGTGCATTTAACAGAACAGGTGCATAGCTCCCTACTGCCCTAATTGGCCTTTACAGGCTCACATGCTGGTATAATGAGAAGGAACATTGAAACTGTGGCTTTTTGCCAGAGGCTGCATATACCCATTCCATGGGGGCAAGGTTTTAGATCCCTTGCATTGTTAGGTTCAATGTTAAATAGGTAGATGTGAGGAAAAGAGCTGTCAGGAGAGGTAAAATGGCCCCTAAATAAATAAGGAGGTTAAAAAAAAAACTTGGAGAAGTGAAGCTGAGAACTGGGTCACGGAAAAGATGTGAGGAAATAAGCGTTAGTAGAGCCCTTATTTGTTTACGTAATTTTAGCCACTGGAACTGACTTTTCTTGAGTACAGCATGTACAAAAGTTGTTCCTAGTTGAGGGCATGAGTCCAGACTGGTTTTTACATGTACATATCATATTGTTCAGTGCTAGACCTCAAGACTGTTCCAACAGCCTCTGTGGGAGGGCTGAAGAGATAGAGCTCTAGAAGGCTTTAAGCACGTACAGAATGTAGTCGTGTATCTAAGTTTGCTTTTTGGAGTTTAAGTGTACTTTTTAAATAGCCTGTGTCTGCTGCACAGTGAATAAACAATAACCTGTAAATTTAAATCCCATTGTACATTAAGCTGGGACTTTGCTGAAGCCTTGGGACGTTATTGCTGCTATCTTGCAGGTTGATTTTTTTTTTTTTCATTGCAGTGATATGTAAAAATGTGAACTATAGCTGATTTCTGCTATTAATTAGTTTAATTACAGTGAAGTTATTTTTCCCGTGTCAAGATTTTAAACTTGTTCTTTGTATGTCTGCAGGTTTGATTTTATCCTAGATAATGTTGGTGGATCCACTGAGAAGTGGGCACTAGATCTCTTGAAGAAATGGTCAGGAGCAACATATGTTACTTTAGTGACACCTTTCCTGATCAATATGGACAAACTTGGAGTGGCTGATGGCATGTTGCAAACAGGAGTCACTGTCGGCTCCAAAACTCTAAAGGTATTTGACAAAATTCTATGTACTTTCATATTTTGTAGTACTTTAGTGACTACTTCTGTGGCTTGGATGTCAGTCACAGAGCTCATGGAGAGGCAGCTGTTGCATTGTCCTCATATGTCATTAAGTGTACTTTTCTTTCTTTCTTTCTTTCTTTCTTGCACTGAAATGTGTTGGGGTGGTGCTTCTGGGTGTATGTAGTAGTTTGGGGATCTTTGAAGTTTGATTCCTTATTGTGCTTTCCATTGTGGCCTTTTCCATATGGCCTCCCTAGTGAGTCCTGCTGACAGCCAGTGTTTCATAGTAAACACAGCAAATCCTGCCTCACTGAAGTGAGGGCAGTTTTGTTACTTGCTTTAGGCTGGTCAGGCTTTCTCTCAGAACATTGTTCTATGACTGATTCTCTTCATCCTGTTCCAGCACCAGAGAGTAATAAGCCTGTTGGAGGGTGGCTAGGAAGTCTTTCATCTCTTTCATGTTCATGTGTCTAGATGGTGATACTGATTTTTCTAGTTTTCATAAGTGGATCTTAAAACATTCTGCCAGTGGCCAGATCAGTGGGGCTTTTTAGAACTTCTCTCTTTCTTCCCTATGCTTGTGTACTTGCTCTCCAAATGAATGCTTTTTAAGCAGTTGCTATGGTATTCCTGCAAAGGCTTGGCTGAATGGGATTTTAAGTCCTGCAGCAGAACCTTCTCAAGAAAACCCAAAGACAAAATGAAAAGGGGGAGAAGAAATAATGTAGTATTATTTCTCAGTGTGCATGTTTTCATGATGAAGAGGCTTCTATACCATATATAAAAATCATCTCTCTTTGGCAGATGATGACTTTTTTTCCTGTAATGACTTATTCAGAGGAGATGCTCTTGACTTGTGCGTGTGAGATCTTCCCAAAATGCTTTTCATGTGAGCTGCCATCTGTTGTTGGACAGTGATGATTTTGGCAGATATTATGGTGGGAAATGAAGTCACTGATACTGAAGTGGAAGGTTCTAAATGTCACATTGCTGGGTTCATTTTACCCCTGTTTTGAGTGTACATGAACAAATAACACCATTTCTCTCTTATGTAATAAATAATGCTGTTTCTAGCTCCAGAGACAAGGTAATTGTTTTTCTCTACTAGCTGACTTGTGCAATTGGACACACAATTCACCCTGACCCTGTTGTGGTAACACAACATCCTTGTCTGTACATTTAATTCACATGCTTAGGTGCCATTTTTTGCAGAGACTAGGATATAATTTCCATGTCTTTTTCTTAAGTTACTTCTTCAGAGATTCTGTCATTAATTTCAGTTCCCGTTTCAGTTTGCTCTCATGATATTTTAATAGATTTGTGATCTTTCTTGCAGCACCTCCTTAAAGGAGTCCATTATCGGTGGGCATTTTTCATGCCAAGTGGCCCAAGTTTGGATGAAATAGCAGAATTGGTTGATTCTGGAAAGGTATGTCAGTAATGGTTACTTGAGTATCTGTGCTGAAAGAGATCCTGCTTGGACTCAAAAATTGTGTAGTTCACTGTTGAGAAATAAAATGTTATGAGAATCATGGTAAGGAAAACAGGTTAAAAATCAACTTGTTCCAGTTTCTAACTTCTGCCTTTTGCATGGAATTTAGGAGTTCATAATACTTAAAACTGTTCTGCCTTCTCCTTCTTGAGTGTACTTTTTAAAAACACAAGCTTACAAAGTTACAAGGAGTAATATACAGTGATTGTTTATTTTTGCCAGTGGGAATAATTTAATATGAACTCTATATGAAAACTATGTTTTAAGAGGTCTCACTTGTTTCATTTGGGCAGAATAAACATGGCTGTGTATCTGCATGTGCAAAATTGCTTAGCCTGGGTGGTTGGGCGTCCTGCCCGTAGTTTGCACAGAACTAGAATATTCTGGTTATTGCAGGTAATAGATGATCTCCATTGCAGAGTGGTGACAAGAATCTTGTTTCTCATTATTTCAGTACTGCAGATTCTGATGTTTGTGCTAATTCAATGCAGGGACTTGGAATATTGTGAGCATTCATAAGCTTCTGGGGAATCTTAGTGGACTTGGGGGGAAGAGCCAAGACAGATTAAGTCTGCTTTTGTGATCTTTTCAGGTTTATGAGCTTGTTACAAAATATATTGTGAGAGTGAACAGTTGATTTCCTATGTTTTGGATTGTGTGGTGATATAGGCTTCAGCAGCGTCCTCTTTGGGAATTTTGGCAACATGAAATTATCCAAGAGTAGAGAATATGGACAACTGCTGTAAATCTTTCTATGTGATAGACAAGTAGAAGAGTAAGCAGAGTCTGTCATAACTGCTGGGAATTCCAGTATGTGAACTGCCATCTTGTGCTCAAAATTTGTGCTTATTAGTGAAATTTAGATCTCTCAAAGTCTGAGTGTTGATCCCCCTTTTTGGGTATGCAATATGTTCCAGAGTTTGGAAAAGAGTCAATAAATTGCTCTTGTAATGAAGACCTGATTGCTTCTGTTTTGCCACCTCAGTGTGCTGCTCAGAATAAAAAATTCTCTGCTTTGCATTATGTCCAGTGCTATAGGCATACTCCTGTGATCAAGAAAGAAGCTGTAGAAGGTCCTCATCCTGTGATTGCATTCAGTCACACTGCTAAATTATAAGAAAATCTAAGAAAAAGAAATGCCCTTGTCTTTGTTCTTACCATTTGTCCTGTTCTCAGCCAGTTGCAATTTGTTTTGTGTTCTGCTTCTACCTTGTATGCAAAACAAATGCAGACTATGCTCATGAAAGCCTCTTGGGAAACAGCTGTTTATGCAATAGAGATAGGGCTTAATCGGTGTTCTTTGCTTAATAACCTGGACAGGTGAATTGCAATGCCACTTAAAATGTACGTCATACATACATGAATGTCCTGATGTACTTCTGCTTGTAAGATGATCGTGAGGACAAAGATGTTTGCTTGGTCTTTTATTCTCTGTGCAAAAACAGGTCCTAATGTCAGACTGTTTGTCTGCAGAGTCATTATTCTAGCAGCATTTTACTCTGTTTTGTGTAATGTTGTAAACATCTGAGCTGTCATCAGAATTTTATAAGACTCAGTTGTGTTCCATTTAGACAGATATTAATAAGACTGTGACCTTTCTTGTTTAGACACAAGAGTTCTCATAAAAGGACAGACCATCCATTCAGAAGAGTAGGTGTTTGGGAAAAAAGGCAGGAGAGAATCACTGGAGAAATTGTACCACAATTTCCTATAAGTAAGTGAAATGTTTGTTTTTGGATAGGAAAGAATAAAGGAGAAATTAAAAAAAGCAGAAAGCAATGAAGTGTATAAAGAAGCTTGGGGAAGCCAGCAAACTGAGCTCATGTAGTTGAACTTCTTACCTTTGAGTGAATATTTTTGAGTAATACAGGGGTTTTTTTTCATTTTCTGTTAAAGACATTTTAATTTTGAGATTGTATGAAGTGAGTAAGAGAGCAATTATAAAGCTCCTGAAAATGAGAGGCCTTTTTTCAGGAATAAATTTTATGGGGGGATTAAATGTAAGAAATTAAAAAGAGATGATGGTTTAAAGAGATGTTACAGTAAGTTAAGTGTTGAAGAGCATATCTCTGAAACATTTACAGATAATTTTCATTTGACAGTGTTTCTCCTTACAGTCCTTCTGTACCAACAGAGATTTTTAGTTCTGATGAGTTCATCATCTTCCTTTGTGAAAGCAAAAGGATTCTCAAACTTTCAGTGGATGAAGAATAAGCAATTTTGTTTAAGGTTACTTGGTTTTCACCTGGATAATCTTTGCAGCAAGGAATAGAGATTTGCAAAATGTCAGCTCTGAGGAGGAGTTCTTTTAACAGCCTTTTCTTAATGGGGAAATGAAGGAGAGAATTTGATGAGTTGGTAGTACAAAGACAGAGAATAATTTTCCTTGTGTAATTTGCTTGCACATCAGTCAGTTCTGGGAATTGCAGAACCATTTTCAGTTTACAAGCTGTTTTCTCTGCCTTGCAGATGGACATCTTGCAAAGAAACTATTCCAAGACTGAGGGGCTGGGAGGCTGCTGCAACAATTATGGGCATGGAGAAAACCCAGTATTTCCTTGACAAATTTTAGAGAGACTGGCTATTTTCTAAACTGCTGGAGAATCCCTGTTGTGTTTTGAAGTGCAGCAGTAAATTATGACCCAGTAAGGAATGGCTTAATGTGGGCTCCACCATATGAGTTGACGAAGCCCGTGTCAGAAGCTCTGTCTCTTTCCATGGTAGAATGTTCCTGGTGAATTACAATTCTCATCTTAAGACAGCAGAAATCAACAGAACCCTTAATTCAGGGCACAGATCTGCTGGCACATTGTTCAGTGAAGCATCATCACTGAAAGTCTCATGGTCAGTGGTCAGTGTTGTGGATTTAACATTGACAGTTTTGGTTTTTGCTGCATGCCCAGCATTTTCCTCCTAAGGACATATCATATAGTCCTTGCTGAAAACAGGGCAAATTCATGTAAGTATTTAAGGCTTGGTAGAAGCCTCTAACTCATAACTGAGGAATTACTTTGCCTTTTTTAAAGCCTGGTGGAGGAAAGCAGGCTCAGAAGACTCCTTAGTGTCAGAAGCTGGAGCACTGAGTGTGTTGTGTGTTCCTGCAGGACCATAATAGGATGTGGGTTAACATGCAGCCCAACAGAAATGTGACATTTTCATTTTAATTCACTGCTATTTAAATGCAGTACATGTGTGTGTGCAGTGTTTCTGGTGACTTAATACACTTTCCTTCAGAGCATTGTTGCATCAGATGGGCTCTTGAATGAAAGTTGTTCTTGCAGAAGGAAGGCTAAACGGCAGAGTCTCCAATCATGAAATGAATAGATAATTTCCTCTGATATTTGCTTTTTAGATAGATGTTCCAGCACAGGCACCCACAGGAAGAACAACTGCCTGCCTATATTAATGTAATTTGTGAGTAGTGTTGATTATGCATTTTGCTGAAGGTACTAGATGCTTTGGACTTAGCACCTGCTGCTATGGTTTAGAGGGCAGGATGCTGACTGTCCTTTGGCCCTGCTGCTGCCTTCTTGTGCAATGCTGAACAAATCACATAACCTTTTGCTACCATAATTTCTTGATCTACTAATGAGGGCTAATGCCCTTTATTCACCTTTGGTGATTTGTTCTGAGATACCTTGTTAAAATGAGGAATTGAACTGTCTTCTGTTCCTGGTCTTTCCTATTCAGGAAGTAAATAACACAAATGGATGGATATGGTCATCCACTTTGACATGTCATGGGTTCTGAGAGTTGTTTGGATGGCCATAAAGTCATCACAGCTTCTGGACTCTGTATCCTAACCTGTGTGTTGATTTGCTTCCAATTCATCTTGTTACAGTCCTGCAAATAACTTTTTCCCTGGCCCTTATTTCCGTATTGTTGCATTTCTCTCAGCTGTATGAATATCAAACAGTGAATGCAACACTTGAGTCCTTGAATGTTCTCCAAACATGACATCTATAGATGTGGCCTTCTGTACAGTAATTCCAGACTTTATGACTGTGCTAAGGTGTCCTAAGATACCTGAGAACTTGCCCTTGTGTGGTATCTGCTTTAGTCTCTCTGAAAAATTAGGCACTAGGGTACCTAATTAACTAGAGATCAGTCCTTCTTCCCACTCTTTTGAGTCACGCATGGTTGTTCTGATGACCATCTTTCTTCATGCTAAATTGCAAAGCTTGCCCCTTTTTTTTTTTTTTTTGCTTTTAATTTTGTTTTCCTGTTGCAGTGCATTTGTTTGCCAGGTTGGTTGGCTAGAGACAGAGATGTTGACCAAGGAGGAGTTGCCAAAAGCTCTGTTCAGCCCTTTCTCTTCCAAAAAGAACCTCTATCTGCATTTTGTCACAGCCACCAACAACAAGCCACTGTGATTTTTATTAAAACATACCTGCTCCTTTTCCTTCAGGACATGGTAGCTTGCTTATGTGCTGAGCTGTGTGTGTGATGTGTCACAAAGTGTCTGTGAAGGGCACCAATGGAAATTTTGTATACTGTGGGGAAATAGGGTTTCAATATGTAAATTCACTTTCACCACAATGAGGTCTGGGAAAAAAGCATCATCATCTGCCAGGCATTTAATCAGATGTGCTCCCTTAAGCTGATGTAAGTGTAAATTGTGTGGTAAGTCAGTCCTGGTGTTCTGAGCTCTAACCTCCTGGTGTAGGAGGGAATTGTGCCTAGTGCAGGGGTAGAGTGCAGACAAGGCAGCCCTTGTCTGCTGTGAGTTTAGTTTGCTGAGACTGGGAAGATGTGGATCATGCAGGACTAGTCTTCTAATCTCTACATATTATATGCTTTCATATGTAAATACGTATTTATACTTAACTGTACCAAAGTTGGTTCTGCCTTAAGTATATGGTGACATTGACCTAGATTACTTTAATTACCAGCATAAATATCAGGACAACTACCAAGAATGTGCCTTATCAGGGATTCTAGAAGAGATTAATTGCACTTTCCTTTAGTTAACAGTTTTTAGCATTGTCCAGTACGTAACTAAATCCAGCATCTTCCTTATTTCTACTGCTTTAAGCTTGGGCTAGGCTGGCACGCATTGCAGTTTTGGGCTTATCCCAGTTTCTTACTGCTCTTTATTGTAGAAGCTGTTCTGCCAGGGCTAATTAACAAACAAGAGATTTTGAAGCCTTTTCTGCACTCTGAACTGTACCCTGATAGCCTTCTTAACTGGGATTTTTCTGCTAGCATTTTAATAATTGTACATGATATATATAAGTTTCTGTGGGCTGCTGTTAGAGATTTGATATAAAAGAATGTACTTTGGCTTATTAATGAAACATACAAGGCCTGATAATACAGTTGTTGGTAAGAGGTTGTGGGATTAGACCCTGGAACACTTGCCTTCCATTCCCACGTCTTAACCACTGCAGCACCATTTTTGTTATGGGTGTATTGTTTGCTCAGTTTTACTTCTCTTAGGTACTTGGAACAGAAATATCATGTACATGCTGTCTTTTAATGTGCTCATGGATGAAAGTGCATATTCTCTGAAATACAAGTTAATAAAAAGCCCAGCAAGGAAAGGTTTTTACAACACATTCAAAGATGGGGCTCTGAGCAGTGTGGTCTAGAGGAAGGTGTCCCTGCCTGTGGCAGGGGGAGTTGGACTGAATGGCCTTTAAAGGTCCTTTCCAACCCAAACCATGCTACAGTTGTATGCTGGAACTGTGCATTTGCAAGGCTACCTGTACAAGGTGTGACCAGAGCTAGCTGTTGCAGAAGGTAGGGACTTCATTCTTTCTCTTCAGTGGGGCCTGACCCTAGCCCTTGTTGATCTTGCTGGCAAGCAATATGAGGCTCGGCATACATTGTTGCATGCCATTTTAAGGGAAAGAAAGAATGAAGACAGGAGTGAGATTAGCATCCAAGGAGCATGGAGCAGAGAAGATGCCCAGCTAAAGTAGGAGTGTCCCAAAAGGGCATCTTTTTTCCCCATAGGATGACAATAAAGTAACAAATGGATAACCAGTTGTTTAGTTCTGGGACAAGCACTGCTCTTTTTAGTGATTTCTCATCACGATTCTTGTTGACATTGATGAGAAACTCCCTAAAGACCAAAGGAGACCATAAAGCTCTGCATTTGTGCTCATGGACTGCATTTAGGCCCGGTGGTAATTTCTGGAGGAAGATAGCCTTTGTCTTTTAACTCAGCTAGTCAAATCAGCAGGCAGGTCTTTTCCATTACGGCAAGCCCTCGGGAGGACTTGGATGTCTGGTTTTGTTCTGTGCATGTTCCTTTCCTGGAGGGTGGTGTATGGGAGCCTGAGCAGCCTCACCAAGGCACAGGAAGCGGGGAGGCAGGCACTCTCCCAGGCAAGGCTGCCCGGCAGCTCGGACACGGCCATCCTTTGCAGACCTGGAAGAGAGCCAGTGCACTGTCACCGTCCTGTGAGAGACGGCCCTTGTGTCCTTCTGCGCTCTGAACTAGGCTTGCGCTCCGTCCGTCGCTCTCCTGAGAAGTTCAAGGCTCTCGCTCTCCCTCCAGTGGCAGGAAAAAGCTCCACACCTACTGGAGTCACTTGTTGCTACCATGAGGGTCGAAGCCGTCTCCATTGCTTTCATGTTTTCTCACTTGTCCCCTCCTGATAACCTAAAACGGTGTCCTTGCTACCGCAGAAAGTGGGACCTCCAGGGGTGAGCATGAATTTGCCACGAGCAGGAGTGTGTTCTGCTGACCAGCCAACTCCTGCCAGTGCTGTTCACTGCCTACTGCACTCAGAGCTGGAGTGGCTGGGACACCCCTCTGTGATGTGTGTAGGATAGCCTTAATCAGCATCAGCAGTTACTCTTTTTATTTTTCCAAACACATGAGTTCATTGCAAGAGACCTGAGATTCATTTCTATGTATGTCCTGCATTGGAGAGAATGAAGAGGAAGAAAATACCTTTCAGGCCCAATCTGTTTTCAGATAAACATTTCAGTGTGGGTATGTGTAATCCTTTCTCTCCCAGACTTTAGTTTAATCCCTTTTCCCTGAACAAATAGGTGTCCTCTGGCAAGGAACTGATGCGTGGCTGTAAATAGGCAATGTTTTTATTATCCAGTTAATCTCCATTTATTATCACACATTCAACAAACAGCAGACGCTCCCCTACTTGTTTGTCTGTTCACAGGAAGAAATTTTATCTTAGTCAGTGGATTATGGTAAAGGCTGAGTGAATCACTGTGCTGCAACGTGGTCAGCCCTTTCAGGGTTATTCAAACAATGGGACTGTCCAGCCAGCCAGATAAAATGTTTAATGCTCTAGATTGCCAGGATCATCAGTTTGGTATTCATGTCTCTCTATAGCACTGCCTAAAGCCAGCATTTAAATGAAGCTAGAGGTTGCATCAATGTAGCAGATGGGCATTGAGCATGTGGTGGCTGCAATACACACGGTGTTTTGAACTGTGAGGCTGAATTCAGGGCTCTTCTGAATCACTGTGTCACCACTTTTCAAATGCAGTGTTTTAAACTCTACCCAACAGGCTGAGGATGTAACATATCTCACTCTGACAGAGTTATAAGTTGTAACCTAGAGTAAGGGACTGTGGATTAGCAGAACAGTAAAGTGTTTTGTTCATGTTTTCTCAATTGCTGCACATCTGAAATTAACTTCTGCCTTTCCCTAGAATCCCTTGCACTTCACATCCCATGTGCTGCTGCTCTGCTTTCTTCCCTGAATATTTTTCCTCTCTCCTAGCCTGTTGCCTTGTCAGGGTCATCTGTGTCCATGCATCAGCAGGCTGGGTTTCTGTATCCCTTTTTTCCCTCTTAATTGAAGCACAGCTTTGTACACAACTGCCACTAACAATAACTACTGTACAAGTGCTTGGCTCAACAAAGTTCCTGAACTGTGTTTTCCCAAGCATCTGCTATGAAAGCAAGGGTTAGTCTTCCTCAAAACAGTCAGTACTGATCAGCAGCACGTTCCTCCTGCTGATGGTCACAGCAGCTGCAGCTGCTCTCAGATGCTCAGTTTACCAAACCATTGTCTAATTCAGTGTTTTTGCTGCCTTGAGTCCATGTCTCTGATTTTGCTGATGGCCAAGACAACATTTCCATTCTGTGCTGAATGCTGACCAGATATGAGTTTGTCCTGAACATGATCATGTATACCCAACATTTCTTCCACAGTTGGGCTATCTTTGTGGCTCCTCTGCTGTGTGTTGCTACTCACTTTGCTAGGGGCTGGTTTACAGACACTGTCCAGGCAGACAAGAGAAAAAAATTACTAAGCCTTGTACCTTGCTACATGGCAACTCTGAGGCACTTGGTGATTTGGTGACGTTATGTTTTTGCACAGTTGCTCTCAAAGTGATTTGTCTGCAAATTCTAGTGCATTCTTTGGAGGAGGTTCATTCATTCCTGATTTTCTGCCATGTAAAGTTTCACACTATGGCTAAGCTTGCTATGACAAAATAAAAAGGAAAATCTAGTGAGTGAGGTGGTGCAAGTTAGAGTACTGATGTCTTGGATTCCTGTTATCATACAAGCAAAGCCAGTAGTTATTTAAGTGCAAGGAGTGGACATCAAAGTAAGTCACAGTGTATAAATTAAGAGGAAATTAGGAGACCTAGGAAAAGGACCTCCCTGAGCACAGACAACTATCAGAGAGCATTTGTTGTGCTGTTGGGGAGGGTGCTGGGTGGTTGGCTCTGTTGCTAGGAAAGATTAAATTACCAGTTCTGGCTTATTCAACAAGAGAGGGTGCATGCTCACAGCTATAAAGAAAATGCAGAAGATACTTTTTCCCTGACACAAGTGAAAAGGATCTTCTTCTAGCACTGTAAATAATGTGTTTGGATCTTTGGATCTTCATCACTGCAAGTGCTAGCTGCAGACTCGTGAACTGGTAATTTTTTTCCTCTGATAAAAGGATTATAATCAGTGCAAGGACATGAACTGGGCTGGTGATACAGGATCCAAGGTAAAGGACCAACCTCAGGGTAGGCAGATCTTTGGTAGGAGGTGTGAAAGGTACTTCTGTAGACAAATATTTTTTTGGCATTTGGAATGCTGACTTGGAATGCTTGACAGTAGAAAATCACCTCTTCCTTTGGACCAGCAGTGACAAATATTTTTCAGAAGAGCTGGAATTTCTTCTGTTGGTACACTATGGCATCTAAAGAAAATGCTTATAGGGGTTTCAGGCTCCTTAGTTAATAATGGGGAGAGTGAATAAGTAGTTTCACTGTTGTTAAAAATGAGTCTAAAACAATCCAGAAGGCCACTCTACAAAATTAATGTCAAAATAGCAGTTGATGCAAGCTGGGCTTCATAGTGATTTATGCCTCCTGGAATACACAGTGGCTGAATTTTCAAGTGTAGTTACATGATTCAGCAGCAAACATTGGTGGACATTTTTTTGTACTTCATTTGTGGTCTTTTGAGGGTACTGAGCCATGTACTGATGCAGACAGGCTTCTGATTTATCGGTATCTTTAAAATATCTGACATTGTGAGAATTCTTGAGTGTAACAAGAAAACAAGTTGAGAAATATAAGAGAAAAAAAAAGTTCTTTCTGTAAGTGTATCATTGTGGACAACAAAAAGTTAAACCACAGTGTAGTTTTTGAAAGAACACAGAAGTTAGAGCCTTATGTGGTGGCATTAGTGGAAGAGGACCCAGGTTAGGGCTCCAAAGTAGAGGTGTTTCAAAACACAAAGAGCAGCAGAAAACCTTCTCCGGGATGCAGAGGTATCCCTGAAAAATCTTAAAAGCTAGTGGCTACATGACAAGTTCTGTCCTAAATACCATAAAGAAACCTCCCCCACTCCTTCATACAGTTTTGAAGTGTGAGGGTGATACATTACTTAATACTTTATTCCTAATATAGTGACATTTTTTCTTTATTCTATTAGATTCAACCAGTTATTGATGAAGTCTTCCCATTTTCTGAAGTTCCAGAGGCCTTTCTGAAGTTGGAAGGAGGACATGCACGTGGAAAAACAGTGATCAATGTAATTAGTAGACAATAAAGTATCTCTAATCTCTGCCTGCAGTCAGTCCTTGAACATTAATTGGTATGTAGTGAGTGTTTCCTTTTTCTCTCATACAGGATGTGTAACTTGTAACTGCCTGCAGTCAGTCCTTGAACATTAATTGGTATGTAGTGAGTGTTTCCTTTTTAAAAGCTCATACAGGATGCGTAACTTGTAACTTGTTTTAGAAAAGCCTCTGATTCCTTCATATGCTGCCTGTTAAAAAGCAGACAAGACATACTAATGTGTCTTAAGCATTTCTACCTTAAAACCATGTTAAAAATGTAGTTGTGGCTTTTGCAGAACACCCCTCACTCTTAGGATACGAGGAACAGTCTGCAGCATTTTCCTTTTGTGTATCTTGGAGCTTTCATTTTTCAGGTGTAAGTTCTGAAATGGTGAGGCACTCTCTTATCTACTTGTCTACATGAAACCTCTGCTGTTTTAACTTGGTTTTCCTACTTCTGTTTACTTTCACTAATGCAGATTAGTCATCAGGCTATTTCATTCTTAGAACTAAATGGTCACATTACTGTCTCAAGACTGATACTTTGATCTTGTTAGGGCAACTCTCTCATGACATAGCTAATCTAAATAGAAGCATGGAACAAAATCAATCTGTAACTCAACTCCTGGCCCAGATTCAGCTGACTGCAGTGTATGTGCAGGTAGGTAGGCACAATTTTGTGTCCCTGTTCCTGCTGTGTCTCATCAGTGCTGGTGAAGCGCTGGAGGGGGTGTTTGTGTCTGGTGGGCTGTTTCTCAGCTTGCCATTTTGCCAGACATGGGCTATGGAGTAACTTCCCCTGCAATTATGCAGGTGGATTGAAGGAAAGTGGCAACTTGCTAAGTGAGAGCTGTGCATTTACTGCGGTGCAGCTGTGGTGATGCACAAACCATGTCATGCAGCGCTTCCACCAGGGGACAGAAGTTTGCAGCTGGGTGAATACTGGCCCTGTGCACAAATGTTTATACAAGTATGTGTACAAACATGTGCAGAAGATTCTTCTTGCATAGAAGAAGAATCACCCATTCCTCAGAACCTGTACTATTCCACACTGTGTTCACTCCTCCGGGGCTGGCTGTCGGAGAGGAATTATGGACAGAGATGGGCACAAGATGAAAGCAAAACTAATCATAAAATGTCCCTTTTCTACCTTTAAAAAGAATTTCAATAAAAAACGTTACCTAACTTATATTTATTTGTAAAATGCTATATTATATATAGCAAGAGCACATCAATATGACAAAGTACCACTGTTTGGAACCAGTAACATCATATTTTCTATTAAGGACTAAAAGCAGCACATTTCAGAGCAACAAAACTTCGGTGCATCTTTACAAAAGGAAGAAAATTAGTAAGGCACTTCCTCTAGGGTGCTAATAGCAAAAGCACCAGTATCCTTTGAGACAATACAATAGTAATGAAAATGTTAATTTTAAACAGATTTACTATGCAATACAAAGGCCTGGATGCTCCTCGGAGCAGCTTGTAGTAACACTGGTCTAAGCCAGAACAAAACACAGCAGCATAGTACCAGAGTTTGTATTTTACCTTTTTGCCAATATTAAGGAAAACTAACATGGCCAGGTTCAAAGCAGAGCAACAGAAGGACCTCCTGCACTCATCAGAACATCCTGCATGTCACAAGCTCTTTACTAAACCAGTAACACTTACTTGGAATGGGCACAGCCCTTGTGGCTGGGCATGTATCCAGGCTTGGCTGTGCCCCTTCCTAGAGGAGTCTGACGCTTCTGTCCAACGGGGAGCCAGGAGCCCACCACTAACATTGCTTTTCAACATCTCCAGAAATATCGGGGAGTTGGGCATTCTCCATGGTAAGCCCAACAGACAGTGGCTGGAAAACTCAGTAACCACAGTGCTGACAGGCTTTTGCAGTCATTTTTAGTAATTCTTTCCCTAAGAATTCTTGTGTTCTGTACGATTTCAGAGTTCAGTAAGACTCTACTTACTGAAACGGTTTTAGAAGGTACAAATACGTCTTTGGAAAGAAGAAAAATACCCACAACTCAAGAAGTTAGGCAGCCTAGAAAATGGGCAAATTCTTCACATTCTAATGCATCCTTTTGCCAGCCCTCTCTTTTTCTAACAAAATATCTGCTACTTTACATCGTCTATACATGAAAAAATCTAGATTTTTTTCTTAATTTAGGACTTAATATATTAGCATACTAACTATACTTGAAGCCACATGTTAAAATGTCTTTGGATGTGCTGTACTAGCAGTAGATAAATTTTCAGTAAACACAAGTTTAAGTTTGTTCCAGTGAACCAAATATATTAATTTCCCGTAGTGAATATTTCTCTATACTACAGCCCATAGGTCCAAGTTGCTATACCCACATACACACTGCACTCCTGTCCTTTATAAAAGAAGTTGCATTTACTGACTATACTGGGTTAACTACTCGCTGACATGATTGTAACTCCACGGGGTCTCTCTCAGTTGTTCCCTTCTAGCCTGAGGCATACTGCCAAATCTCTATCCAACACTGAATTGTAAGGATTTAAAAACAAAAAACAAAAAAAAAAAAAAGGAAGGTTTTGAGATACTCAAGTTTTTATAGGGAAAATAATCTTGGATAGGGAGGTGAAATAATTCTGTTGCTTGTTCTTTTTAAAATTGTGAAGAAAAGACAAAACTCTCATCGTTGATCCTGTATCCTTCAGAGATGGCAGTGCCAATTCCAGTGTCCAGAATAGTGGCCAATTCAAACGTCATCTTTGCTTCACTGGGTTTACACAACCAGCGGTTCCCAACATTGCGTTAACTTTTCTTCACTGACTGTGTTGACAACAACATGGTCGCAGTCATACTGTGTGCCTCCTGTAGAGAGGAATGTCAAAGAAGGGAGGTTAAATTTGTCTCTTTGAAATAAGAGAAAAATACTCTAGGTTTCAGAAAAGCTCTAGTAAGAGCTGGTGTATACAATTTCTCTTTGACCCATAGCTCTGAGAAGACAAACGTATTTTCATCACTGCCTGCTTTTGGAATTTATTTTTGAAACAGTTTTTGAATTAAACAGGATCGGTCTGCCTTATTCTCTCCACCCCTTTAGCAATTCAGTTTCTCAGCTGTTTCAGCCTGGATGGAAAAGGAAAGAAACACTGCAGTACAGTCAGGTGCAGCTCCTTGAAGACTGTCACTTCCCTAAAGTCATGCTTGACTATTCAGTTTTCCTGCAACAATTGCCAATTGTCACTTGGCTCTAAAAACAGAGTGAAGATGTTTAGATGATGAAGTCAGTCCTTCTGCTACCAGACAATACACACGTGACCAAGTCAGAGACAAGGTCTGGCACTCATTTACTCCTTGCCATTATAATCCTTTATTTTGACCAGATGAATCACAATTCATCATGCACAATGTATCACCCAATGTTCAGCTGTTTCCAGTGGCAGCTGAACGTATCTGAATGCAAAACTGGCAGCTGAACATATCTGAATGCAAAATAGAAACATTTCTTAGAAGAGCTTAATCTCCTTACGCGGTACAATGCCAAGTATGTTCTCATAGAAGAGCACCATTAATATTCTAACTTAGGAAACTGGAAAGCAATGACACATTTGACTGAAGTTGAAAGTCAGAATTGATGTTTTTTTCCCTCAGATCTAGTATGTACTGCAGAAATGTAGGACACGTGCATTTCCTGCAGTACAACACACCTGCAGTGCAGGTGGTATTCCCACTGGAAGTAGCCATCTGTGCAAACCATTTATACAAAGCACCAGGACACTTCCATGGACACTGTCTTTTTGTTCTGCACCCCCATTGCCTCACCTGACTGAGCAAAAGACAAGCCTGGCAGCAGAAAGCTTATGATGAGTGTAAGATACTGACCTTTACAGCTAATATTATTTTTTGTAGCTCAGTTATCACTGTGAGTGCAAAAAAAAATTTTAAGTGGTGTCTGATAGAATGTAAATGTGTTAAGATGGGGTAAGCTGGGATGGTTTTGTTAGTGGATAGAGAGACTATTTACTTTGATAGCATGGTGCTCTGGACAAGGCTTTGTGCTATAGCAGTTTATCCACAAGGTGGCATTGGCAACTGCACAGTTACACAACTGCATTCATTTGCTGAGGAATTCTTTAACGCACAGTTTGTGGTCCAGAATGGATCGGCAGAGTAGGCAGAAACAGGCAATGTTCTTACTAGGCTTTCTCAAAAAAAAAGCTAAAAATACATTTACATTTACTGAAAGCTAAATGTATCTACTGTTTTGTATTTACTGTACAGATGTACTTTGTTTTAAAGCTAAGAGTGCATCTGTACTCCCACCACCAGGCCTATCCATTGTAAAGTTCTTCAATTATAAATGCAGAATACATAATTGCTTTTAACATGATTAACTGAAGAAAAGACAATGCTATAGTATTTCTACTTGTTTGGAACAGGCTCCCCAGGAAAGTGGTCACAGCACCAAGCCTGACAGAGTTGAAGAAGCTTTTGGACAATGCTCTTGGGCACATGGTGTGACTGTTGGGGTGTCCCGTACAGGGCCAGGAGTTGGCTTTGATGATCCTTATAGGTCCCTTCCAGCTCAGGATATTCTGTGATTCCAGTGTTCAGTCCTGTTTAGTTCTAAAGTGCTGACTGTTGACTGTGTTGTTTTTCTGGTTGGTTTGGGTTTTTTTGGGAGATAGTGGTGATTGTAATTGACATCATTAATGTCACATTTATCAATTATAAATTATCAATTTATAATCAATCTTAAAACAGCTAAAAAAATTAATAGAATAGAACAGATCCAGAAAATGTTTACTCCCTTCACCCAAAAAAGCAGTTACATAAGAAGATCTGATTATGCTAATTCTGCTAATCATTCAGATTGCCACTTTTTTAGACTTTCTGTGAAGCTTTGAAAACAAAGTTCAGAAATAGTACCTACACAAATCAAATTACTATGACAAAAGTGACTCCAAAATACACATCAAGTGCTCACAGACCCCAGGCTGCTATGGCAGAATCTCACACTTGCCATATAGGCATACCATTAACAAACAAAAGAACCTCACCTTTTTGCATCTAATCACATCAGTATACAAGTCTGCCTTTGCTTTCCTAATATCCTTTGGCTATTGCATCAACAACTACTATTTAAGAAAATTTGCACTTACAGAAATTAAAGTTAATGAAAAGTTAGGTTGTTCTTACTTCACCATTTTAAATAATCATATTCACATTGCCCAGAAATTAACTGAGGCTATCTACAGCGAGTGGACACTGAGAATACAAGATAAGCAAGTACTGTGGGTTACTAAATTGTATGTAGGAGAAATGAAATGAAGTCTTAGGGCCTGTATAATTCAGGAGGTCAAACTAGCTGATCGGGTCTTTTTTGCTTCTAGATTAAAGCAACTAAACCTCCTTCCTAATTTATAGGCACATTTAGTGTGTATCCCACTGCAAATACCATGTAATTAAGACCCAATGTAATGAGATAACATTTGCTTACCTTTGATATCTAAAACCAACTTGGGTTTCATCTTGCTATAAATTCTGCCATCGGGACTAATATGCCAATATTGTTTGTCTTCATTCCGCTCAAATGACAGACCGAGTTTAGAGCCAGGAGTTATAAGATTTCCAACAATTGTCAAGCAGCAATCCTCTGCCATCTGCGTCATTAGAAAGGCAACAGCAATTACTCAGAATGGCTTTACTTCTACTGTCCACTGTTTTTTTTATCAAATCAGAGGGAATGACTTTCCCTCCAGGAATCTATTTTTGCCCAAAACTCAAGACTCATCTTTCTTTTGTTCCTGTTTATGCTGACACTCTCCACTACATGGGAACATTAAAATAACTATGGTGTATCAGATCAAAAGGAACAATTAGCACCTGTCTATAGCAGTGGCCAATAACTGAAGATTACATTGGTACCATGGAAGATTACATTGACAGTACTCTTGTATGAAGTGTGTTTGTGGTTATCTCTTCCAGGCTACAGCAACTGCCAGCCCAGAGACTTTTCCATGCATCCCAAAATCTTTAATGCTCATTTTCTGTCCCATGTGTGAATTTTTAGTCACTATCCACCAAGATCAGAGTAACCCTTTAATGTGAACACCCTTGTGTATTGTAACCCTTCCATACTGTGGCAAGCAATTCTAAATCCTAACTACCATTAAACATAATTACATAATAAACATAATCCTAACTACCAAATTAAACATAATTTTATATGCAACTAGTTTTATTTGATGCTCTCCTCATTCCTTGATTATTTTAAAGCATAATGTTTGCAGAGACTTCAAGCACATCATCACTCAGAGTACCCTTTGTAGGCTAAAATGTCCTCGCTAAAGCATAATGTTTGCAGAGACTTCAAGCACATCATCACTCAGAGTGTACACTTTGTAGGCTAAAATTTTTTGTCTCTTCCTTGCATAGAAGCTCTCCATTTCTTCTGAACATATTTTTTTTCCAAACATTTCTAGTTTTGCAGTAAGCTTTTCATAAAGAGGACATAACTGCACAGTATCAAGTGTATGAATTTCACAGGGTATCACAGTAATATTTGCTTATTTGTTCTACACTCTTTTCCTAGTCACTTGTAGAACTTGATTTCAAACATCTGCAAATGTCTTCTTGGTTAAAAAAAGAGCTGGCAAAAATCAAGCTTATTTCAAAAGAGTGTTAAGGCTGTATTACTAAGTAACAGTCAATTTTTCTAGATAAACAGTGATTTTCAGTAGATCATCATAAACTGCACCTTTTAACTACTGAATGCACTTCTGTGGCAGATTGAACACTCATCTGTCATTGTTGAAATGGCCCTAAATTATTTTGAAAGCACTTTGTCTTGAGAAAGTCATACTTCTGACTATCATAACCTAGAATTAGAGAAAGTTGATTTGGTTGTGAAATTCTCACTTGTATCTGAAGCGTTCTCTAGTGGGACAAGGAAAACTCTGAGCTTAGACATTAGGTCCACTAGACCAGAACTTCACCCGTCTCCATGAAACTCATGAGGAGTAAGGAGACCTGCATTCATATCTATTTCTGAAAAAAGAGCAGAATGACTTTCATATCTTGCTTACTGGTTATCCCACATACTTAAAACAGCCCTTCCTTGAAAACCCCAGGCACAGCTCAAGGTCAGATCTCATGACTCAGTCAATGAGATGACCCAGGCTTACAGGAAGGTGCAGGTTCTTCCAGTGACCTATGTCTGCCTCCGTGCAGGTAGCTACCCACCCAGGAGCTCAGTTTTCTTTGTAATATGTGGTAAAACCCAATTTCTGGTTTGTGCAAAATGGATTCACCAGAAAGATGACAGAACTCTGTAAGAGTTCAGTCACTTAAGATCAATGTTGCCAGCTTGCACTCTGCACTAAGCTACCTGATTGCTATACAGCACAAGCTGTGTATTTTCTGTGCACAGAAAAATTGCTTTATGAGATACAGAAAAATGGCAAAACCCAGGAGCATTTATCCAAAGCCATATAATACCACACTGTCTCAATATGAAAACTTGTTGACATGTTTGAGAAGCACCATCAAAAGAGAAGTCTTTTGTATGCCATATTAAAGCTTTTAGCTTACTTTGCATCATTTTGCTGTCTGCATAAATCCCTTTTACAACTGCATGTGTCCTGTAAACATGTCCGAACAATGCCTTAGCTTATTAACAGTAAGATTCTTCCCTCCAGCATAGATGACATAGTTCTAAATGGCTTCTTTGAAGTTATACAATCCTATAGAAAAAGTTCACATGATTCTTTGCAGTCAAGCTGTTTAACAGTATTAAAGTAACTTAATTTTCTTTTAGCTGGCATCCCTACCAAAGACTGTTCATGCTTAAACATTATATGAACTGTGCATACCTCTGCTCACCTCAATGACAATTTGCACATGATTAGTTTTATGGACTGTGAGAAAAGTATGGCTTCATTTGGAAACTTGTACAGAAGAAAGGAAAAATGATGGATTTGACAAATACAAGGATAACCAGAAAACAAACAAAAAACCCCTAAACAAAAGGAAAAAAACCCCACCCCTAAATGGCTCAAAAGAGTGGGATTTATCTTTAAGCTTGCCTAAATGCACAAGAGGATATTGTCCTAGGGTGACTTTATGATGTTTATATTTTTAACTGTTTCCTCCTAAATTTGCTCTAAACTGGTACAAATACCAACCTACATTACACTAACTGTCCTACTGCACGGTATGCATCCTTCAAAATATTATCAGGAAGGGTCTCCCCTGCTTTGATACTTTTGCAATACTTTCTCTCAAAATTTCCATTATATCAAAAAAGTATCATACAACTAGTTTATATCACCTGAAAAAGCCAGAGTTGACTAAAGCAAATCAAAACAAAACCCACAAAAACCAACTCCCTACAGAAGGATTACATTATAGTTGAAACAGATTAAGCCCATAAAATGAATGAAGATGCTGCAGTAGGAATTAAATTCATAAAGCCCTACTACTGGAGAGGAAAAGAGAAAATGCACATTGAACTCAAACCTTACCCGACACCTTATGAATCCATCCTGATAAACCCAGATTTGATCATCTGAGTCTGTATCTTCTGCAACCTGTATTCTGAGAAGATTCAGATTATCTAGGTTGCCATCAGCTGACATGAATTTTCCTGTTTCCTTGTTTCGAAGCCTGAAGTACACACGTTTCTGCACAAAACAAAAGAACTCTTTAACCACAATCTCAGCAGTGAACACATCCTGCTCTCAGTTAACTTCAGAGCAGTTACTGTCATTGCTGAACCCCAAACCTCCCTCTTTCTTTCTGAAAGCTTAACTTCTTAATTTGAGAATGTAATTCAGAAGCCCATAAACATTGGGACAAGACAAGCTGTGAGAACTCACCACTCAGCATGGAGAGCTTTAGGTTTTCCTATGCACTGAAATCAGCACACAGTGGAAAACTAAAATTTTTTAATGCAGAGCAGAATAACTTCTCTCTGCTAATTCCATTCCATATATGCTCTTGGGTTTCATTAAGGGTGCACTTGTGTGGCCTCTTACACATGAACACTTCTGTTCAGACAAGCTCTCAGCAGGGCAGTGAAAATGCATTATTCCTAATTCTGCTTAAGGCTATACAAAGACAAAGCCATGACAGCAAACAAATGAAGCTGGTTACAGGTACAAGTAACCTATGAATTAGAAAAAGTTGTTTCTCCTATGAAATATGGCCCAGCAAGAACACAAATGTTAAAGCTCACAGGACTGCCGCACCATTGGACAAGATCATATGGAACAAATATTATACATATTTATAGAACAAAAACATTTACAGAACAAAATTAAGAGTGCATGACAAGAATAAATTTTGCATTAGATTTGCAAATTATTCTGCCAAGTAATAAGCAGAGAGGGACTCTTCCTCTTAAACCAACACAAAATCACTATTCACTGAAGTATCTTTTTTTTAACCAATTTTCTTGTTGTTCCATAAATAATGCAGATAGTATAGACAGTATGCCAGCAACCAGTCTGGGTTCTAGTTATGAAACAACTTCAAATCATTTATATACAGCAGTTATAGCCATTATTTAGTAATCCTTAATTAATCCTTATATGCTGTCTTCTGTACGTCGGTTTAAAGGATGCTTAATTAACAGTTTAAGCCATGTAACTGCAAAGCCACGTAGCATATTCAAACAGCTTTTATTATACACAAAACTCTGGATTTCTTTACACAATTGCCCATGCTGAAGTTTGTCACATGCCTGTGACAAGACTGTAACGCTGCTTACAGCTGCATAATATCTCCCCAACCCCATGACAAGACATAAATTAGTGCTTGATGAGCTCATGTCAAAGCCCACTCACCTGCAGTAAAGGTCTCAGAGAACCTATCTGACAAAAGCCACTGGCTTTATACCAGTCTGGAATTTCATTTGGTGTTAACAACATCTGACGTCCCCTGTAATTACTGTGTTCATAAATTATCCATCTGTGAGGAGAAAAAATAAGACAATATTTTAACTGCCAAATTCTGCTTTGGAATCAATAAATGAGTTTAATAGAAATCTGTCCCACAACATAGCAGTGTTTAGCTTTGGAAAGACAATTAGCTTCTTTGTAACAGGCCTTAAAAACAATAAAATAACATCCTGATTTAGGTCAGCCACACTGAGATGGGTACACAGGAGTTCTAATTTTAGAGTCCTATTATTTAAAAATCACAAGCTGAATGAAGCAAAGCATTTTCTTGGGAGAACCCAGCTTTTAAATACCATTTGTTTTCAGGAGGCATTGTGACTCCTCAAGGAGCATAGATCTATATGTATTAAATGCTATATTGCTACAGGTGCAGAACCAGCTGGTTTGTGTATCTGAATTTGGACAGGCCTGGTTCATGTGAGAAAGAACTACTATGGATACAGACTGGAACAAGCAAACACTGGAAACTGCAACAGAGTGAAGTTCTCTTGGGTATTTTGATATAGGTTTTATTTCATAACATCTCTCTTCTTTCCAAATACCTGCAAGGAGGGTGGGGAAGAGACAGAGCAAGAGTGCACATAGAAAAAATTTGTTTAGCATTCCCTAACACGCATCCAGCTACGCTTAAAATCACACATTGAGTGTCATCTGTCAGAACCCAACTTCTGATTCTCTATTATTGGCACAGCCAGTGAATTATGTCTGGGCTTCAAAATAGGCTGCCATACAGTGCAATTTCTAGAGTCCTCTCACAGTGATATGCTGGGACTGTCCAGTAGCCATGGGGGTTTGAGTACATGAACACTCAATATGCTCCCTCCTCTGACTGATTTGTCACCAGACTTCTCCATCCAGAAGTAAACTCACTTTAATTTTGGTGCTTTTTCACTGCCTAATACACATCTATCTCCAGGAATTATAAATGGAGGTCTCTTAGCAAAGGAAGAGAAGATGAAACAGTCTTCAATAAGGGAGGCAGCAGGGGCAAGGAAGCTGTAAACCCTGTATTTTGATATATTTCAGCAGCTGACACTGCTACAATGAAATCCAAATTTTCATATCATATTCTATGTTTCTGGTGATCCACCAAAAAAAAAAAAACCACCCATATATTCACTGGACAGGAAACAGACACAATTCACAATTCCATTACCTGGAATCATGATATTGGCAAAGAAGTAACTTGATGTTTGACTTCATGTTATGGAAAGTGAGAATCAACTATTGTGGTTATGTGAAAGATACTGACACCTTTGGAAACTTCACAATATAAACATGTACCTTTTCTTACAACCTCTGTTTCAAAGCTCAGTTCAGTGTGCTAAGAAAACTCTTTGACTATCTTATCCAGATGGGGAAAATTATTTGCTCTACAGATTTGGTTATTAGCTATCCACTTGAGGGCAGTCTTCAGCTATCCAACAGCATCTCTTTAGCACACACCTTGGAAATTTGCCTCTTCAAAAGAACACATTTAAATGCAAAGCAACAGTAACGTGGATCTATCATAAAAACCCCAAACTACAAAAACCACCAAAACCGGGGCAAGTATCTTAGAGGTAGAGGTTAACAACAGGGAAAAAAAACAAAAAGAGAATTTAACAGATCTGCTGGAATCCTAGAATATAGGACAGTAGTTTTAAAAATGCTTCCAAACAGCTCTTCAGCTTCATCAGAGAGTATTTTTTACATGATCTTCAAGGGTACATTTAGTGAACACAACTGCTTAAAAACACCTACCAAATCTAACTGCTAGATTCTCATTCCATTCCTGAAGTAAAAGGGACTATTACTACTAACATCAAAAGAGGTGAAATCATGGTCTGATTGTACCTCTGTGTCCATAGCAGAAGTTAAAAAGTTAAAGGATGACCATGAGGACTTATTAAAAAAATTTTGAACTTATGACACAGATCACAAACCAAGAGCACAAGAGGTTGGTTTCAAGGATGCTATCCAAGCTGATGTTTATAATATGGCATGAGAGAAGACATGAGAGCTTTATTCAAATTCATTTCAAATCCTAGCAAAGGACATGAGTCAGTGATAACATATTGTTGAGACAGGATATGAAAATACTCTGTAAGATGAAATGGCATTAATGCAGTACACACATTATGATATTCTAGTTTTACATTCTGTGGTTCCATTACACCTGTAAAGTTGAGTAAGTACTTCATTCTAAAGAATCAAAAGGTGATTTTAAACTTACATGCCACCAAGGACTTGAACTGAAGCTATTCGAGGATTGTATCCCAGGAACTGAAGATTTAAGATTTCTGTACTGAACTCAATTTTCTTTCCTTGGAAACCCGTCTTTTCAAAAAGAGTTATGCAGGGCTCAGACAGCTCCTGCAAAAGGAAGATAAGTGCTTTTATAGGATGTTGGAATTCCAGATGGTAACTGTGAAGATCAGTACTCCACATACCCCTTTTATTTCAGAGGTTTCTTCTTGATGGTTTAAGATCAAAAACCCTGAATGTTTCTGCTCTTCAACTTTCTAATTAAACTTGAAAAGTCATAAAAAACCCTTATACAAAATACAGGAGGGATCTGCTTGCATGGAACTTAAAGCTTCCTTATCTTCAGGCACAAAGACCTCCGTGGCTGGTTCTTGCACAATACCTTAAGTATGTTTTAAAATACATTTTAATCAATGCCATATCTCTCTTCCATTGCACTAACCCCCACTCGTGGGAATTTTCATACAAAGAGCTGAACAGACAGTAAGATAATATTGATTTCTACAGCTTCAAATTATGACAGCCTTGTCAGCACTGCTTATCACTTATTGCGTTAATTTTTAACTTTTACAGTAGGTTACGGCAACTTCAATCTCTGACTAGACAAAAGATTCAAGTTTCATACTACTGAGGTAAAAATTCACCACAAGTGAAAACTGTAACATCAGAATCCTCCAAATTGCTGTGGGGAGATGATTCTTCTCCTTCTCTGTCAAAATGCTTCTGGTGTTTGAGGGATTCTGCCCACATGAAGCTCTCTGCAACACTGAATCCAATTTGAATGTCTTCTGGAAAAGGAACTTTGGACTCTTTTCTGTGGGGCAAGGTATCTGTAGTGGACTGAAAATAACCTGTCATAATGAAGGCCTTCCTGTGGAAGCTGGGAGGCAAGTTTTGAAATTCCCCAGGTAAAAGTCAATTAAGCCTGAGAGTCCTGGTGCTACAGTGTACACTCATAGACAGAAATGACACTGCCACTCCCTTTCTCACAAATCTTCCAGCCAACAACTGCATAAATCCAATGCCACAGCCAGAAGAGCTCTTTCCTTCTGGCATGTGTTCAGCACTCTCACACATCAACTGGATTGGGAACGCCTGACATGACGCAAAGTCTCGACAGACTCCCATCCAGCCTCAGGCATGGAAACAGGCCCTCCAAGGCAGAGCTGGCTCCATGCATGCGTGGCAGCTCATATATGCATGCTTCCATGTGAATTTCTTAGGCAAGACCTCCCATCTACCCATTTCTAACAGTGCTTACATTCCTCTTTAATCTTCCTTTAGATGTTTAAGGGCTCAGATGATGCTGTTGCATGAGTGTCACCATTACCTGTGCAGCTTATCACAGAGCAGCTGAGCTCTGCTTCCTGATGGCACACATGCTGCTGGGCTGTGGAAAATTCCAGGAGAGGCTTTTTTTCCTTCACTGCAAAATCAGAGTATGCTCAGCCCCACCATGAAAGGCAACACCAGTTAGATTGTCATGCACCACCAGGGATAAAGAGTCCAACGGGACCAGTCACACTGTGATGACATCCCAGTGTCTCTGAACTCTAAGCCCTTTTATAGACTGGCACCTGCCCTCTGAGACATGCAACTTCTCAGACAACAGCCTTTCAGCCTCATACAATGCTTTAGAAATAATCTTCTTGCAAAGAAAACAGAAACAGAAAAGAAAATCCTCCAATTTTCTGCCACACCTTACACTGGGCATTTTTTTTTGATTCAGCAGCAACACATTAATATAAAACAGTGACAAGTGCAAGGTCAGCCCATGAATTTTCTGTCAGTTCTTCCTGTGTACTGCACTGTACCAAGCTGGTGTTCCTGCAGATCTACATTTAGTTATTCCACAGGGTTTCTCATTACAGATGACTGTTCAAGTACAAACCACATTCACAGCTGTTTTTTATAGTACGCTCAGAAAGAAGAACATGTGTCAAATTCAAGAAGGAAAAATGCTATTTTCTATCTGCAGCACAACTATGTAGAACATGCAAACCAAGCACAAGCAGGATATAGTGGAATCCAACCCCCCAAAACCCTTGAGCTTATAAACAGCCCTTAATATAGTTCCATAAGTTCTCTTATTTAAAAAAGCCCTTTTAGCTTTCACTTACAAGTGTATCAAATATCCCTTTAATTTCCTTTTTTCATGGTCCCTCAAAAAATGATCCCTTTAAAGGGGTGTTTAAATAGATAAATACAGTAACATGACATTAAAATAGCAAAGGTGCTTCCTGTATAGAAATGTCATGAAAAATCCCGAGGAAAGCTACAGAAATGGCAGATGGTAGGGAGGAATTAAGATTGGCACTGCCAAAATACAGTCCTAAAACATGTCTGACAGGTGAAACCAGGAGCTAAAATAATAAGGCTCAAGCTTTAGGAAAACCATGAAAAATAACCATGTAAGTAGTAAGACAGAAATAATCATTCTTTCTATTCTGGTTTGCTAATAAACCAATGAGCAAAGTAACCCATTCTCCTCTTCTCTGCAGCTAGGGAGCCTCTGAAGAAGGAAGCAGCAGCACATGATTTGCAGACAGATGCAGCTCTGTGCTGCTGTCTGAAGTGTGGTAAAATGTAGGGCTAGAACAAGTTTTACAAGTGTAAAGAACTTAAAGAAGCCCAGAACTGGCATTTCTGTTTTAACACATCAGTCTCTGTCACAAATAGTAAATCATTTAAAAGTAAGCTGATCCTTCCAGCTTGAAATAAGCATTTTAAACCCAGGAACTAGTGAAATGAAACAAACATTTTAAAGCCAGGAACTATTGATATGTATTTTAATTCATGGTGATCACCCACCAAGCTTGGCTAGAAACAATTCTACTGCTTTTAGTGGAATCTGTCTCCTAGACAGCCGAAGAGTTCAGAAAGCAGTCATACTTGCTGCAGTTATTTGTTTACATCAAAATTCTCCAGAGCCATGAAAGAGGATGACACATTTCTGCTCTCCTTCATCAACTGCTACACCACTGACAGGTTACCAAAATTACAGTGAAGTGCAATAACGTTGCCAAATTCAAAGAAGAGATTCAAAGTGAACTCCTCGTTTTTTAAAACGAGTACCATGTCCTCATGTTGCCATACATTCCTGGAATCTTGACCACATTTTACTAGTTACTATTTTGGTCTTAAAAGATACTTGCAGATTTCATAAGCGGTCCATCATAATGATTGGTTATAAGCTTGAGCAAACTCATTCCTGGCCACTGATGAGTTACAAAATATGTAAATGTAGTTTATCCACCACACATAACAACGCGGCCTGATTTTGCCAAATACCATTGGGTGTTGCTTTACCTTATCTAGAAGGATGCATTATTTTGTGATTAACTCAAATTCCATTGTCCTGATGATAACAACAGTGTCTTATAATTGCATGTATTTCATGCAAAGTTGCTTAATTAGGCCTGCTTTTTAAATATGCATCAAAAACAAGGTGCATGGTACAGGTATTTCTTCACACCGTCCTACCACCTTCTCAACCCATTCTAAGTGGTCCCTCCCACTGGGAAATAGACTTGACTTTTTACAGAAGTTCTTTTATAAGCTGTTACTAAGAACAGGCATCCCAGGCAGTTGCTTCTGTAACATCTTCTCCTTTACAAAAACAGCACAGAGGTCAAAAATACCTGACTAACTGCAGCTAGGACATTTAACTGCTAATGCATAGAAAAAAACCCAAACCAAAACAAACCAACTAACCCCCATCCCCCAAACCAAACCAAACCCTCCTCTGTTGTATGTGTGCCCTAGAATTTTTACTGGGGAATCATCATTGTCCTTATCCTTACAATATTTCAAATAGGTTTTACTTACAATATTTATGATCCGTAAAGATTTTAGAACTGCTTGGGGTGAACAACCCATTGCTGTCAGATCAGGATAGATCCCTTCTTCCAACACATACTGGTTACCGGTGAATTCCTCCTGGTCATACACTATGCAGCTGCAGAAAGAAGGAGAAGAAGTTCCCTCTTAAGACATCTGTGCCACTAAAATGCAGAGGCATTATTTACAATGTTGTGTCCTGAAAGACTGATGTGCAAACGGCAAAGCATTGTTCTCCGTAAGTCCCCATACATGAAACCACCTCATGTGTTAGAAAGCTGGTTACTTTTCTGAAACTTCTACCATTTTAGTGATTTTGCAGTATTCATTCAATGTAACTTACCTGCCATCTAAAATTTTTGAAGACTTCACAGCAAATGAATCAATACATCCTGTGTTTTTTTCAAATATTTGGCAGTTACCCTTGAATTCAGGCTCTGAAAATAACTGGACCTTTAAAAAGTTATAAACATATTTAAGGAAATTAATTCTTCTACCTTCAGTTACATTTCTACCATTAATTCTATAATTATATAAAAATATACTTATAACACCCAGACTTCCTTGATTATCTATGTTTGGCACCTCTTCAGTGTTACAATCCTTGCTCAAGAGAGCAAGATAACTCCCAAAATTACTTCTGGCTGTAAATCACTAAGTGACACACAAAATAATTAGAACAACAATGACAAGTATAGTTTCTTGGTCTCTCTGCTGGATAAGATGTTCAAATTCCCAAAGAGTGGCCAGAATAGGCACACCTTTATTAAAAGGCCATTAAAAAGTTTTCTTTTATATTATCAATCTCCTTAATTTCCAAAATGCACACTCTTCTCAGTAAATGAAATCTCTCTGCCTCTCAGAACACTAATGGTGTATAATCCTGGCAAAAGACTCAGATAGCATGCCAAGAAGCAAGGTGTATATTCCCAGGGTAGAGGGCTTTATGAGCCTGTTAGAACCAACATGAGACTGTGTCTGTAGCTGTTTCTCTGCTCCAAGGATAAGAGAGGATACATCCCCCAGAGTGTTTTGCCCTTATTAAAAAATAAAAAAAAATTCTAAGCAGCAAACTTGCTAATTTGGCTGGAGGGTAATTAGCCATGATCACACAGAAGTCACTGACATTACAACATGCCTACCAGCTTTATTCACTCTTAATAGAGATAGAGAGTGTGGGTAGATACAGCATTCTCCAAAGAGGAGCATGCTGACGATGGATGCACTCTGTTGGCTGCAAGCCACTACTTCTTTGTTTCCTTAGGATAAGGTCTTCCTTAGGATAGGGTCTTAATAGGCACATAACATAAAGATGCAAATAATTTTTCATGCACACAGCTGAAAATAAGCAGCCTTGAGATTTTTATTCCCCACACTTTATGCATTATTCCTATGCAGGAGATTGCAGAGAAGCGTGCTACTAATCAGGAGCAGCAAACCAGGACAGCTAAGAATTGTCTTCTTAGTTTTTAGGGCCGTGATATACTCACTGCTTTGACTGAAATGAAAATAAAAATAACCATAACTTTGTACAGGGACAAACCTGAAAACCTGAAAAAGTTCAGAAATTAAGAAGGATGAAAAAAGCTGCCCATTAGCCTCACTGTCAAAACTACATATTAGTACTTGCACAAAGGAGACAATCCAGTGCAGAAATATATTAACTCACTGAACAGACAAGTTTTCCCTGCCATTTCCTTCCCTTATGTTATTGACAAAGATGGCATTAACTTTTAAGCACAACTCACCAGTATTTGTGAGTGAACAACTCCCTTCAAGTGCAACCACCACTAGCAAAACTCTCATCCAAAGAAAGAGGTTCACAAGGAATTAAGTCAGCTGTACCAAGAACAACATCTATCCTGTAGTGCCCTCACCAAAACATCATCTCTGTTGTAGAGCCTCACCTCAGTGACAGACTCCAGGTCCTGCACCTCTGCATAGAGGGCTGCAGGCTCCAGCTCCATAAAACAATCACTGATACCCCAAAACACCTCATTTGCTGAACCAAGACATTGCCAGTGCCCTAAGAAAGTTCTGATGGCAATTGTGTATCAAATCCCACCTTCCTTGGGTCTTAATGTGCCTTACTCAAGAGGTTTGGAAAGTAGCCTTCCTCCAGCTGCAGTTTTCACTCTGACTAGTCAGCCATCTATGCAAACACCTGAGTGCTCCCCTGGACAAAACAGCCACTTCTTTATTTACATGTTACAGACACTACACAGTGTGTTTCATGTGCTTAGAGAAGTATCTTACCTTGACTTTACCCCTTTCGCTTCCAACAATATCCTGCAAAAGTTTGGAGGGGAAAGAAGGGAAAAAATATTTTCAACAGTGATAAAATAACATACAAAATTTACTATTAATTATTGTTTAAATAATGTAAATAAACTGAATTTGATAGAAAAAGTAGAGTTCCAAATAGTTCAGAGAAACTTACAAGTATAAAATTAGCTCCTTACCATAACAATGGGTTGAACTGAAGATATTTTGCAATTCTTTCCCCCCCATGCCTCAATGCTGGGATACAACCCTTTAGCCAGTATATACTGCTCCCCTGTAAACTCAGGATTCTCATAAGCCACCCATCTAAAACAGAAAGAAGAGGAGGGTGGTTGGTAGAAGTCACACTACTTTTCCAATATACAGATGTGTACATTCATTACCGTCTTAATGCAAGAAAAAATAAAAAGTTTCTGAAGTGCCAAATTGTAATGCTGTTAAAACCCTAAACAAACCAGTGTATCTGACAGTGCAAATCCTATGCAAATTTTACTACCCTCTTGCACTACACGTTGATACAAATCAGAGTGAATTAGCTAAAGCAAAGCACAAGTTCAGACACATCACATATCCTAAAAGTTATCTCCAGTAAGAATATTTCAAGATGTTTTACAATTCTATTATTTTACCAAGGTGAATTCCAGGAGAGGCTAAAAAAAAAAAACCAAAAAAAAAAAAAAACAAAAAAAAAAAAAAAAACAAACCCAAGCCAAAACCACCAGACAGATATCAGAATACAGCTTTTTCAACAAAACTAACTTTCAGAGTAATCTGAGCAGTAAATGTAGCAATGTAGCAATACTGACTTTTAATGTTGCCTGTAGCTACGGCTCAGTTGTGTTTAAGCAAATACACACCCCAACAGGATGCTGAGCTGCAACAACAGGCATATATGCTAAGCAGAGGAGACTGTTCCCTGGTAGGAATCAGAGAGAGCAAGAAGAATGTCCTTGAAAACTAAGCACTAAAACCACCACAAATATGACCAGATCCATGTATTTAAATGCAAAGCTGTTATTGTAACTACTCAGGTGGATCCCATGCTTGACACAGGCCACAAACTCAGAGATCTGCATCCAGTCTTCTGTCTCAGTCAGAATATGTCTTTTTGAAAGACTTTCAACTTTTGACATGATACACACTTGAAGTATTGGAAAAGCAACAAAATCACTACATAGATCTCTCTGATGTCCAATTACTCATGCAGTCTCTTTAGGTCCAATCTTAAATATCTGCTATCAGTTAGTCTTGCTAAGAATAGTATACTACATTCAATAAATCTTCTATTACCGTGTTCTTCTAACCCTGGTTCCATACTGAAAACTCAAACAGAGCACTTCCTGCATCTATACTACCTTTGATTTTGTGATGACCTGCAGAACTTACTTGTCTTTTGCTGCTGTACTTCCCAAACTTTCCCATACTTACAACTCTGTTTGGTTGTTTTTTGAGTGCCCATATGAGATCAGACCACAGTAGCAGCTGCGTTTCGTTCATTATAGTTATGCAGGAATCAGGACATCTTGCTAGTTCCTGATTCTACAAGAAAAACTTCTACTCAGAATCAACCTGCTTTTAATTTTAGCCACTGTAGTGCATAATGAGTATATGCTAGGTTATGCCAAAATCCACTTTCACTGGGCTCAGAAACTTACTGAGTTTCTACATTAACAAAAATTTCATATCACAAAGCAGTAAAATGATACAGATCTTAAAATCTGCAGGGGAAGATCACTGCCAACATCAAAATTCCCCATTAATTTCTGTGTGTCAATCAATTGGATTCAACTAAGCTGCAGTTTTATTCCAGATACAAATGCCAGAGTCTCTGCAGATACAATAAGTGGGATAACCTCAAACTGAAATAAAGGTGCATCAACATGTATGCGCCAAGAGTATGAACTTTGTTTTACATGTCCATGGCAAGCGTTCAAACAGTGATTCACACACATCACTATTCACGTCTCTTGGTTTGCCTCAGATATAATCAATTATTCCAACTTGTTACACACTAATTACTTACGGCATATTTCAAGGTCCATTTCAAAATCACCTCAGAGTAATTCATCAAAGAGACATTGGTATGTACAATAAATTGAGCAGAGAGTTCAAATGTCTCAGGTGTGTCTATACTTGTATATCACATATACCAAAAGCAGTGAAAATGAGGTTTCCTTAAACAATTTCTTCAGCAGCCATTCATTAGATTTTTCAGTGCTCAAGTGCCAGGATACAGCTATGGTGCATGGAAGTTTTACTCGATTCAGATCTATGCAAACAAGTGTTTCTGATATAAAATCAACTGTCAAGATGTCAGCAGCCTCCTAAGAACTCCTTGACAGCACTTATTTAGTTCCCCCCACCTAAAAGCAAGCCTGAATGCAGAAGTAATCAACAAATCTCATTCGCACATGCTTACATTTAAATAAATGGGATTTAAATAATTAAGTGCCACTCTTCTATGCAAGTCAGCCCATGCAGTTAGACAGTTCCTAGAGTCAGGGCTTAGTGGTGAAATACTTGTGCTTCTCCACTTCATTTAGAAGCCCATATAAGCTGCTGAAAGCAGTAATAACATCACCAAGGACAGGCAGCTGAATTCAGTACCAGCTAAACCTGCCAGACCTCAAGATTATCCCTAGGCAGAAGCATTGCCTTAATCCAACTTCTGACTTCACAGAAAGGCCTGGAGAGCAAGATACTGTCCCCACAGCTGAGCAAGAGAGCCAGATTCCAGCTGCCAGGCACAACAAAAACTGAAGTTTCCAGCAACCATCCTGCCCCACAGGGAACGAGCTCTCCTAGCACAAGAGATTTTGTAACCCCCAGATGCATGAAGTGCCTTAGTGAGGCTGAGCAACAGCTCCATCCCAGGCTGCTGGCAGGAGGGTGCTGGAGACCTTTCCTCCTGGGCACCATCCATGCCCCTGAAGCCAGAAGTAGCACAAAGCTTTGATTATACATTGTTAGTACTATTACACACAGAGAATCTTTCTCGAAAAACCTCTATGTATGACATCTAGGAAGTGCAGCTCCAAACAGGGTCTGAAAGTACAGCCAAGAAAATAATCCAGACATGGGTAACTCACCAAAAATCAGATTTGCCCTCAGTTAGCCCAGGACTCACCTTGTCTGACTTTATGAGGGAGGTCAGAAAGTTAACTAGCACTTGCAGATTTGTACAATAATTAACAGATAGAGTGAGGTAATAAAATTCTATTTACAGGAAAGAGAGAAAACGGGTTCATCATACTCCTTTGTGACTGTGATTCTTAGTATCCCAGGGACCTGCAAGCTTCAATTTTATGATTCCTTGAAAGATTTTTTCCTGAACATCAGTTCAGATATACAGCGAAGTTAAAGCTTTGTTTGAAGTGTTCTCCAGTGGAGTAACCAAGGGTACTTGCCCTTTTCAGCTCCCAGTGGAGGCTTGTTCTTGTACCTTGTGTCTCCAGTTTCACTCATGTTCCCTTCCTGAGTGCATCAAGGTTAAATTTACTACCTTCTGGTTTCTGTATGTGAACCACTCATTACCTAATTATTTCCTTAATATCACTCACTGTCCATACATACTCTAGAAGCAGCCCAATCTACATTATGGATTAATTACTTGAAAACTAGGGGAGAACCAGGCTGATAACACGACCACAGTAAACAGATGACTACATGAAATAAACAAATCTGGGAAGATTCATCCAGCAAGTTCAAAGGGAATCAACTAAAAGACAAGAGCCTCTCCAGGAGTTCTGGCAAACGTTTGGTGTGTTTATGGATAAAGAAAAGGCACATTTCAAACATGCAGTTCCTGTGATTTTGATCACTATTAAATAAAAGTTTGAAGAAGTTTCTAAGCAGAGGGGAAATCAAAATAGTACACTTGATTTTAGTACTTGCTTGAACTTGTAAAGGGTGTTACCTGTTGCTAGTAAATAGCTCAATTTTCCGGCACTTCAAATTCTGTCAGTTTGGAAGTAAAGTTCAAACCCTACTTAAAAGAAGAAAGGCCCCTCCTATTTTCAGGCAGCCTGGATTGCTTTCACCCACCCTAATGGCAGAAAAATAATTTTTGAATTTTATGTTTGGCCAGTCTCCAAAAAATGCTCAAGAGCAAAACATTTTCATTTTTAAGGAAGTACATTTTACTTTTTCAAGAAGTCAATCCTCATCTCCTCAGGATATATTTTTCAGGATGTCCTTACAATGGATTTAGCAAAGACATGAAAATATTGCTTGGAAACATTTAGAAATTTAGAAATTTTAATGCAGCCAGTGCTGAATTACCCCAAAATTGAATAGTCATCCCCGAATGCAGAACTGGGCTGTCTCCAGCAATACAGTTCAGAGCTGCAGTTGAGCTCAGAACTTGTTCCATAGTATCTGTGCACTGCAGTGTCAGGCTTTCTTTTCTTTGATATACCCTCTAAATTACAGAGCAATCAAATTAATTTTGTGGGAAATACAGATCATCTGTTATCTTACTGCTCTAACTGCTTACCCCAGATACCTGCAGTTAAAAAATTGAAATGAAAGGTTGAGGGCTTCTTAAATTTTTGACTTATTTTAATTAAGTGTTTTCAATATAATACCAGGAAGATTACTTCAAAATATTATGACAAGCTTTTATTGAATCTGTCACAGTTCACTACTACGTCATCATCTGCATTACATCCTAAACAGCTCAGGAAATTGCTCAATGGATTATTCATCGCTCTGTGACAGATTTCTTGGAAGGAAAGATATAAAAAAATCTTCTACCTGAACAGACGATTAACACTTAAAATAAAGCACTGTATTGCCAAACATGACTTCACACAGATCATTCAAGCTTTCTGACACTTAAACATTTAGTAAGATCACCACAAAACCCCCAAACACTCACAACCTCTCTGGGAACAGGAGGCTGTACAAGACTCTTAACAGCTGAGTGCTAGCCACCTGTTATGAACAATGCACCTGAGTTTTTTAAAAGCTTATTGCTACAAATTACATCTTTTGGAGTCTACAAGGTGAGATTACAGGAGTGGTAGCAGAATCTGTAGTACAAGCTTTGTTCATAAAGACTTCCATCCACCTTTGCCATCAGTGTTAAAGTCACTCTTAATTACTAGAATACTCAAACTCATGAATGATTCCTATCTCAGATGCAACAGACACGTTTACTACAACAACTACATGAAGGGCATGATAGGTAACCCATAATTTGTTTCCCAGCCTTCAGAGAAGACTCTTTCCCAGGAATGTCTCTTGCATATTACAGCAGACAAAAGAGCACAGTGGCTTCAAAGGTCACCAGGCAGGAAAAAACCTTCTGTCGCACCATATTCATATAGAAATTAAAAGCATTCCTCTGGAATCCACCAAGCTTGATTCTGCAACCTTTATCCAGACAAAACTTGCAGAGATACAGCACAGATAACACAGGGAAAGATTTTGGGTGTGGCTAGGTAAGGCACAGCAAGAGCTTCCAGCAAGTCACCTGCATGCATACTAGGCAGGGAGACAGACTGTACATCTCATGCTTTTTTGGTTTTGGTACTTCAGTTAATTTTGTGTGTTTGCAGCCATCATTGCTAATACTTGTCAGCATTTCCAAAATACTTCGATACAATCTGCAAGGCTGTGAAACTCAATCTGCAGTTGATGGACTCGACTAATCAAACAGCAAAGTCTATCAGCTGATCAACTACATGTGATAGTACTTGTGGCACTAAGAGGTGGTATGTTAATGGCCATGGCTAAGACAGACTTTTGGGAACCATAAGTTTAACAAAACCCCAAACAAACAATAAAAGCTAACACCACAGCACTAAACCACTGTTAAACCTAGAGGATTCACTGCAAAAGCAATGTCATTTTTCAGAATTGACTCTGAGTTTACTCTCCCTATTACCAGAAGGTATTAGTCTCTATTTAAAACACAAGTGAAAAGAGCAAGGAATCTACATTTGGTCAAATGCAAGGAGCCTGGAAATTAGTTTCAAAACTGGAAATTATTTCCACAACAATTTTACTGCTGAAATGCTTCAAACAAATGTAGCCATGAGAACCTATTTCTTCCTCTCTTGATGAAATCTCATCTCATGCTTTCATACTCTTATGTATCAGAACATCAATGCTTCCTGGGACTCTCTTATCTTATTGTAAGAAGAAAGACTATTTACTGTACATATTCACCAAAACTTTACTTTTACGTTCTACGGTCAAGGGCAGAGAATTTTATCTGAAGACTCCACACAGAAGTCGGAGTCCTGAAAAACATCAGCAAACACCAACAATTTCTATAAAGACCAGCATATCTAAAATGAAAATAAAAATATCACTTACACGCCACTTAGCACATTTATAGACTGTGTCCTCAGCCCATATCCAGTGTCTTTTAAATTGGAAATGATACCTAACACATTGATATTGGAACCCTTTGATCCAAAGTCTTTTTCACTGTACATTATCATATGGGAGCTCGTGAAGTCCTGTAAAAACAAAGAGAAGCACCATAAGCAAAGTGCCACATGACATCTCAGAGCACTCAGGAGACGCCTACTTGGAACTTACACCAACAATTGGTCGCAGGGACTGCACCTCCTCATCGTAGCCACCCCAGTCTGTCCAATCCCGATACGCTCCTTCTTCCAGCAGGTACTGATGGCCTTCAAACCCAGGCTTCTCGTAAGCAACCCAACTGAGCAACAACAACAACAACAGAGTCTGCATGTGAAAATGGACAAGTGCCACTCCATGTTTTCATGGAGCAGATGTAGACATGCAATATTTATTCTTTTGCTGTGAATATTTTCAAATTTAACCCCAGTGTATACCTCAACCCAAAAATTACAAAAACAAAATAAACAGGGACTGGATTTGTCCACTGCAACTTCCAGCCTATGGAGTTACTACTTCAGCTGAAGGGAAAATACCACTTTTCCACACTTACACGCCTCCCAGTACTTTCATGGATCCCACTGATGTAAGTGGAAGTCTTGCCTTGTCTTCTGATTCCTTGTCATCAAGCATAAAGACCTCTGATTCTATTTCCACATGTCTTCCTTCAAAGGAAGGCTTCTCATAAACAATTACCTGGAGTAGAAATGAAGCAAAATAAAAATTGCAGGGAGGATGATGAATTCTGGCAACAGACAGTTTCTTTTGCATGGGCACACAGAGAGAGAATGCAATAAGATGAAACCAGCTAGTGGGATCTCTCTCTCCTCTACAAGAGACCTTCCACTAGAGATGCAATGTGAGGGCTTGAGCATTCATTATCCATCTGCATCATCTGGATTCCTGTTAATTCTGTCACATATGCATGAATGTAACAGGATGCAGAAATGTAACAGAAGTTGTATTTTTACGGTGTGGTCACATACAAAAGAACTACCCAGTAAAGCATCAGTGGCTGGTATCCAATCAAAGCATACTTATCTACCCATGTGTAGTTCATGTGCTGTAAAACAGCTTTGGACAATCAACACATACTGACTTTTACCTTTGGCTCCCCACTGAATTCAACTTTGCGACCACCCTGTTAAAAGAAGAAACAAAGAAGAAAAAATTAAACTGTTCATGACTTAGACAACTTGTAGATGTCTGTAAGAGTCATCAATTCTTTACAAAAAGTCAGGACTAAGGTGAAATAGTCCTTAAAGACTGCAAGTGAAAAGAAATGGCAGATTAATGGCAGAGATGGATGCAATCAAATGTTGTAAGTTCAAGAATTTTATAGACTAAAAATCTTAGTTTTTTTTAAAAGAGTTAGTTTTAGTTTTGTAAGTCTTTAAAAATGTAACCACCTTAATACATTATTTCTAACACATAAACATAGGTCATTTAACTTCTAAGTAATAGCAGTAGTTTACCATTTTCAAGGGTCTCATGGACCTAATGTAGGCTTCCTTCTTCTCCCAGAATAATAAATTAGGATATTCACCAGGCTCCAACATTAAAGGGACCCCCTGGAAACCAGGTTCTTCATAAAGAAGCCATCTAAAAGTAGAGGGGTGGAGGGACAAAAGTAAGACATAAAACCCCCAGAACATTTCTGAACAGTAAAGAACAAGACAATATGCTTACTTTAGGAACAAGATCATTGTTCCCTTTAAAGGGAGATTCCAAGTTAATATAAACTGGCTCAAATTCATATAGTTTCATTGCAGACACATGATCCAAGAAACAAGCAAGGTGCTTTAGTTTTATTACTGTCTGTAGCTGAACATTTGATACACTGTGTGCCCCGTATTCACACCACTCAGTAAGCCCTTGGCTTGTGGCTGGTCACATGTGGTATTTCCAAGGGCTCAGTAGTGGGAAAATTCTGTTTAATACCTTAATATTAATGATTTGGATGAGGGGGTTAGAGTGCTCCCTCAGCTGTTTTGCAGAAGACAAGAAGTTGGGTGATCTGCTGAAGGGTAAGAAATCTTTATAGGGGAATCTGGATCAATGGGCCAAGGCCAATGGGATGAGGTTCAACATGGGAAAGTGCCAGGTCACAACATTCCCAAGCAGTGCTTCAGGATTGGGGAAAAGTGGCTACAAAGCTGCTTGGCAGGAAAAGACCTAGGGGTGCTGGTCAACAGCAGTTATACTTAATCCAGTGTGTGCCCAGGTGGCCAAGAAGGCCAATGGCATCCTGGCCTGCATCAGCAACAGCATGGCCAGCAGGACCAAGGCAGTGACTGTCCCTCTGTACTCAACACTGGTGATGCCACACCTCAAATCCTGCATTTTAGGATCAGTTTTGGGCCCCTCACTACACCAAGGACGTTGAGGGGCTGGATCATGTCTAGAAGGGGACATTAGAGCTTGTGAAAGGTCTGGAGCACGAGTCTAATAAGAGTGGTTGAGGGAGCTGGAGGTGCTCAGCCTGGAAATAATGACACTCTGGGGAAACCTCATTGCTCTTTCCAACTGCCTTGAAAGAAGGCAGTAGGCAGATAGTGACTGGACAAGAGGAAGTGGCCTCAAGCTGCACCTGTGGAGGTTTAGACTGGATATTAGGAAAAAATAATTCACTGGAAGACTTGTCAATCACTGTAACAGGCTGCTCAGGAGAGTGGTGGAGTCACAATCCCTGTAGGTGTTTAAAAGATGTGCAGTAGTAGTGCTTAGGGATGTGGTTTAGTGGTGGACTTGGCAGTGTTGGGTTAATGGTGGTACTGGATTCCCATCCTACAGGATTCTATGACTAACTTCACTGCAAGAACTGACACACATGGAAGAACAAGGAGAGAGTACAGTCAGAAGATAAAGGTGCATTGACTCATTTTTGTTGGCAGCTTTTAACAAACAGCAATTAAGCATGAACACTGGGAAACTTTAAGATGATACAACCACACCCACATGGCAAGGTGACTCAGAATCAGAGCCTCCCTCACCTGCCAACACAGTGAACTATGTCATGCCTGTAAACTAAAGGCAAAAAAACCCCTAACCCTGCAACATGCAAAAAAGCAGCAGCCATCTGCAAAATTTCTCATGGAAGCAACTTCTTTCTACACTGGACTAATAAACAGATATCCAGACAGTTGAAAAATAATATATTCCACTTCCTAGTGAAAATATTAGTCTGTTTTCCTTCAGGAGTACAGATGCAAGAAAGAGATATCAAGACAGCAAGAGCTCACATGCATTTAGCAAAACAATGCTGTTACACTAATGCAAAATAAAGACAACTTAGATGTGCACAGGCTCTGCCTCCTTCCAAAAAGATTTGTAATTTTACTGGTCACAGATAGTTTTTAAGTGAGACAGAAATAAAGTGGAGACAGATGAAGTGAATTAACAATCAGCCTGCAAATAACATATCTGATGACATTACTATTGCGAGACATATAATTTGGATTGAGGTTGCAGTTCACCAGAAATAACTTCCTGTCAGAGAACCAACTACTTGGACATCTTCAAATTTGCCTACATACCAAAATGCTTCATTTTTTTCCCACAAATCAAGGTGTAAATATTTACTTAGATAAAATACCCTTTGCCTAACAACAAAAATGTCTGTATATCATGTGGTAGATTTGAAACAGCTTTGCTTTACGTATTTTTTTGTAAAATGGATATGTAACACCTGCCTTCAGCTGGGCAGTTTTTGATAGACTATTTGCAGCAAGGCAAGTGCTATCAGCGCCCAAACATAAGAGCTAACAACCAAGGTCTGACATCCTGTAAGAAGTTCTGCAGGATGACTGGAAGTGGCTCCAGTCTCACTTTTTCTGAAAGGAGCCTCTCTCTCTCTCTTCTGCATACTTTTCCCAACACTACTTTGAAGCATGTTTTCCATAATGATTTACTAGTTTATTAAGGCATGAAAACTAATACTGGTACAGCATCTGGATTGCTCCTTAGAAGTCTCCGTTCTCATAAAAGCTTGCTTAGTTCACAATATTATCCTCCTAATTCAGATGGCCAGATTATTTTCAGGTGACATAACACCTTTGTATTACACATCACCATAAAAGCTCAGATCAAAATGCACTGTGAAATACAACAATGCCATGTATGGACTCTCTAAAGCACTAAGTCTTAGTTTATAACAGAAGGACTTCAAAAATTTTCTTCTTTTAGTAGGATGATTTCAAGTTTAGAAGAAAGCAAGTGGGAAATGTGGTCTTATTTTAACAGTTCATTCCCCACCCTCATTTATGATAAGCTTTCCTGAATGAGAAAAAGCAAGAGAGGCACACTTATTCCTTGGCTACAAATACACAAGGGTTATTCAGTATTTACTACACACAAGCAGAAGAAAATCTAGCTCTAACAAAACATTCTAGGTCAGACTCCCCAAGAGTGAAGCATTACAGTGATGTACTAACACTACTGTCAACAAATATACTGCCAAAATATAGGACTAGAATAAATATAGCCTGCTCGCAAGTCTGACAGGTGTAACCAATGGTTTAAACCAAATTCCTCTCATCACACTACACATTCATGCAGAGCTGCATACTTACATGCCCCAATGCACTTTAATAGAACAAGTCTTCTGAGTGGTTCCAAACACCCCTGCTTCTTCAGTGTCATCAAAAAAGGAAGTCACGATTCCTAACCCTTCAGGCTCTGTATACAAATCAATTCGGCAAACCCTGTAATCCTGAAAAATGAAGATTGCCATAATCACTTGATCTGTGCTGTGAGTTCTGTAATTACTGTGCATAACTAAATCAGTTTTGAAACACCTGTTTATTTGAAATTATTTCCCCCCCTTGTCAATTACTACTGCTATTAGATGCCTATAATAAAAGTATAGCTAAGCCAGTTTGCCTGTCTCTGAACCAAGACAGTCAGTCCATCTCTAATCAGCATTTACATTGTTTACTTTCTGCCATCTAGGTAGGAATGCATCTTCTTTCATCAGTTAAGAACTCCTCTAGCAAATTAAATCCTAAGATAATACCAAACAAGCCATCCTTGAAGAGAACTGCAACTTAAACAAGAATTGTAGTTACAATATATATTCCTCCTTTTTCCTTTCCTAGTCAAATAACTTTATAGCTTGTGCTAGTTTTGGCAACCTGCAATTGTAACTACTTGATGGTAGGTTAAAAGTGCATGTAGAAAGGATGTTCCATCACGTGAAACTCACTGGTAAGCTTGCCCATACCAGGCAAACCAAAGTTTTGTGTTTCACACTGAAGTCTGTATTGAGTGCAAATTTGGTTTGCATTGAAAAAAAAAGAAAAAGCCGTATTTTGAAAATACCAAATTATTGATGGTTTTCTGGGATGCTTTTCCTGACACTGACCAGACTACAAAGCATATGCTGTATGTAGCATTTTGGTGGCTATTCCAATAAAGCCCAACAAGTTCTGTTCCTACCCTGTCCTTCCTCTTGATGTTACCACAACCCCCACTGGGCAAAAGACCCCACATGCATTTTGTGATTAAACATGAAATTCAACATAGAATATTGTTTCATGCACTTGTAGCTCGTGTTACACTTGCGTCCCAATAGACCAATCACACTCTCTATCAGTATAAAACATCACTATACATTAAGATCTATGAAAACATTTTTGACTTGTATTACTTGCCTTAACAACATGTCTTATTGAACCGATCACTGCAGGCTTTTGAGACTTGCAGTCACTTTGCTCTTCAGAAGCACCTGCACCCCAAATATCTGTGAGTTCCAGCTCTCCTTCTTCCAATGGAATAGAGGGGCCTTCAAAATTTGGTTTTTCATAGAGTATCCAGCTTAAAATAAATTTTAAAAAATCCAATTTTTCATGATGCTTTATCAAGTGTGATTTGCAAAAATCATGATCCCACTTAACAAATTGTTCCATACACAGTACTGCTTCCAAACCCTTGCCATTTCCCCAATACAGCTTATTCACCCAACACTGCTGATGCAAGCCATTTTCAGTCTCTCTGTGATACCTTTAAAAACAATGATAAAAACAAAGATGTCTACTGCTGAATTGTACTTTCATAAAAAACTCCTCCACCTTTTAAAATTGATAATTTGGGGCAGCAAAGACTACGGTCTCTGTACCAGACTTCATATGAGATACTAATCAGAACCAATTTGTACATCAGAGAAAACAATGACACTGCAGACTGCTGTATCATGTATAAACAGACAAGTTGCTTGGATCCTGTGAACAACAGCCTGGAGTTCCACAGGAGCTGGGGTAGATGTGCCAGAGGATGATAAGACTGTTCAGAAGACAAGCACAATTCCATTTTTAATGGCAGAACAGAATATATAACTAAATAAGAACTTTATCCATCTGTAAATACAAACCCTTCACTCAGGCTCTCAGTGGAAGGAGGAAAAAACTCCAAACCCAGTCTCTCTAGACCACGTTAGAAGAGACAACCTGGTTTACAGAGATCAAAAGGTTTTTGTTCCAGTTTTCTGAAGCTAAACAGCAATCAGTTTGCTTCCCAGTACCTCCTACTGTGGCTAGCCCTTGTGTCTGCACCTTACTATCAGATAATTACTTTTGAGAACCTGCTATTTGACTGCATTATAGCCTGGCCACAGCATAACTTGCTGTGCTAGCCACACTACTAATGGCCCATCTGTTGATGCTATGAAGAAAGCAGGAGATGAACTTGCTTTCAATTACTCTTGGGCAATATAGCTTTTAGAGCAAAATCCCTCCTTTTGTCAGAGAAACAGTCAATTATCTCTACAGCACCATCCTACTCCTGTGGTCATTGAATAATTATGTAAGACCTAGCTTTAAACTTATTTGCTAGCCTTTTAGCCCAATCCAAACAATATGCAAGAATCCCTAATGACCAGAAGAGATGAAGGGCAAAATAGCTGAACAGAATCTGTCATTTCATCCCACACCTATGCCTGGTGACATCTCGCACCCTGCCAGATGGTAACACTCACTCCATTAGTCAGCAAAATAGGTTTTCCAGCTCAGAGCTTCCTGTTGCAGAGGTGAAATGCCCTATTTCTTGCTCACAGCTCTACATTGTTACAAGGCAGACTTACTATGAATCACATGCCACGGTTCTGTTTCAAAACATTTTTGAATAGAGTAAAAATCTTTGCATAGAAAGTAAAAATTTATCTCTTACCATCCTCTGATGACTTTAACTAAAATGGTTGGTGACAGAACCCAAGAACTGCAATCTGGAACATCATGGAAAACTTCAATGCCAGCTTTTTGACAGTCTGAGTCACAGTATATCATCAGCTGTGTTAAAAAAACCCAACAAAACAGAAAAACACAACAGTAACATATAGTTCTATCTTCCTAAGCTTTAAATATAGAAAGGAACACTAAAACTATTAAAACTGATCTTACCTTGCCAGGTCTGGGATTGATTTTACTTTGTCCATTTCTTGGAAGTGTCTAACAGACAGTGAGAAGAGAAAAAAATCACAAAAAACCCTCACAAAATCAAAAACATGTTCAATAAAGATACTCAGCTATAAAAAAAAGTGCTAGTAGAACAAAATAAGAAATACTCTGAATAGTAAAAGTTGGTAACCCTTTAACTATACCTACTCACCACTTCAATCTCTACTTCCCCTTGCTGGGCAGCATCTTATCACAAATGTATAAATTTATACACTTTTTTTAAACTCTGAATTATCATCTCACTGAAGTCAACTAACCTCAGATCTGAAATGCATTAAAATCATCCTGATCATCTTCCTGTATAGTCCAGGATTTCAATACCAAGAGACTACTGTAAAAACTGCCACTGATGAAGTACAAGCTGTACAATAATAAAGATGAGTTTAAACGTCTAAAAATGTCAAGCCATAAAGCATGGTGTATTTTTAAGAAATATATGAAAATACTGAGGATGCATGATGCCACATACATGTAAGAGCTAACTAGCATAACAACTTTGTAACAGGTTTCCTCAAAGAGCATGAGACTGAGCACTAAGTGATAAACTAAAAATATTCAAAACAACTAAAACACATGGAGGTATACAAAATCTAAAACAATGTTGAAGTCAGCAGTAAATTGTATTATACAGAATATACGGGAAAGTTGTGGCTGCATCATGTCACCTTCAAACAAATAAAGCAAGCATTGAAATTATGTGTTTGGTTTCCTAGGAAGAACAGGAGTGTTCATTCTGGGACAGGGTCCTGTTCTTCTAGGAATGATTCACAAAAACGAAAAGACAAAAACAGATCCTGCCCCTGAACAGGTAACTGGCAACACGTGCAAGGAATTAAAGAGAACACATTAGTTAATATGCAGAGCAGGCAGTGGTCCCAGGACAGTTCTTAACCACCACCAGATTTTTGTAGGCATCATCAAGACACGTTGAAGCACGACTGGTTTTTTAGCCTGCACTTCAATTCCAGTTAAAACTTGTTCTGTGTTTTGAGGAATGCCAAAGTCATTGTTTTGGGCTGCCCTTATTCTTTCCTTCACATTACCCACTAGCCATTGCATCATCATTTTCTTAGTCAGTGGAAGATGCACAGCAGGTACTCCTCACAGAAACATTTTTGATTCCTGAGCAAAACAATTCACTGCCACAGAAATCCAGAAACCCTTTGAAGCCTAAAGGTATTCTCTCAAGTGCAGTCTTAGGTATGTACACACTACAGGTCATTGGTTCATCATTTTAAAAACAGAAATTACAAATGTATTCCATATTAAAGTTGCTCAGAGGGGAAAACATAGGTCTGTCTTCAGTCATGAAGAATGGATGCTTGTAATCAGAGCAAGGGACAGCCCTGCACTGTAGCAGCACTTCCAATAATCACTACTATCCAGTTATTACAGAATGCTTAAAGAACATATATATTTTTCTGCCAATACATGGGAATATAACAGAGGATTAAAAAAATTTGCTCTGTTACTTATTTAACTGTACAATGGCTGAATGTCTTGTTGGAAGAGAAGAGAGATTACTTCAACAGAAGTTTTCTGAAGTTCACACAAAGCATTCTACTAATTTGCAATAAAAAACTAAAGTTAGCATAAGATTTGTTTCAATATAATACAAAATCAAGTATGAAGACATATTCAAAAAATACTTCCCATGCATATTTGCAAAAAGTCTCAAAATAAAGAGCCCTTAATCATATTGATAGATGTAATCTCATTTTCATTTTCAGATAAAACTGGTACCATACCTAAGTTCACCTCAATGTATTTGTAATCTATATATATCCCAAAGAGGGGAAACAAAACAAGATATGCACATTGTCTATCAAAAACATAAAAGCTGGATAACTTTGCAGGCAGCTTTTTAAAAACACAGTACTTACATCCACATCTAATAAACCAGGGGGGACATTCGATTCGTATCTGCTTGTTCCTAACCAGCTCGAAAAACTTTTCTCAGGATTGCCATAGTTGGGCATTTGTAAACTTAGTTCTTTTTTTGCACTATCGGCTTGCAGGTACTTCTCCACAAAACTTGGAAACTTCACATCTGAAAGAGACTGAATTGCAAAATCAAAATTAACAGTCATTCAGCAGGTTGACAAACATTGTTTCATTTCCTGAATGATCTTTATTACCTCAGATTTTTGAGGCATGATGAATGGCCCAGAAACATCCTGTTGTAAAGGAGGCATCCCTGAGGAGTCAGTTGCAAAAGCTGTTGTGTTATTTACTGAAGTGACTGAAGGGCTAAAAAACTTTTCTTTAGAAGACAGCAAGCTTGAGAAGAGGGAGCTTTTTTCAAGCCGTGATCTCTTAATATCACCATCTGTACAATCAATGTTCTCTTTTCCATTTGTTTCCTGAGTAAAGGCAGGTTCCTCTCTACATGACTGCAGAGCTTTGAATATGATACTTTGCTCTGTCGATGCACGCTTGGGCCTGACTCTGGCTATTGTTTCCAGGCTCTGCATTTTAATTTGTTGTGCTGGTAACAGATCCTGTGTTTTTTCCCTCCTCAGTCCCAAACCAAAAGTAAATACACTAGGATCAAATACTTTCTCTAAGTTGTCTTCATGAATGGGAGGCATTGCAAAGTGGGGTGCTGGAGACTTGGGAAGCTTTGACCTCTTCTTTTTCTGGGGTAAACAAACTGAGCTGTCTAAGTTTTTTATTGTTTCAGCAAACTTCTTCATGTCAGATGGGGAATCAAAAATGCTGTCGTCTTCAGCAGATCCATTACAGGTTTTCCCTGGGCTCTTTTGTGTATTGGTGTTGTCCTCTGATTCCAATACGCTGTCTTGATTGCTGTCATCATACTGCAGTGCTGCAAAGTTCAAATCTCCTGGCTTTACCTTTTTATCTCCATTTTCCATCTTAAATTCTGATCTGGAAACCTGAGATGGTAGAGGATATTTATCATCGTTGCACGGTGATAAAGCCTCTGTGTTTGGCAGCACTTTTTCTTCATTTCTATGGAATTCTGAGCTTGCGTAATTTCTTTGGTGGAAAGGATCTTGAGCACTTTCAGTTTTTACAGGTGAGTGCAAAGGCAGTTTAAAAGGTGAACTTTCTTTCTTTGCTGTGGTTAATTCTGGTTCTGGTTGCTTCAGAGAGACACTACCAGCATCAATTTTGCTGCTTTGGTTAAAAAGGGATATGGCAGCTTTTACTTTAAGTTCTGTTGTCTTCCCAATATCCTCATAAGAGGTAAAGATTTCTCCATTTTTGCCTTTTAACTCTGCAGTGCTTTCTTTCTCCAGTGTGCCATTCTCAAATAACTTCTGGCGACTGCTTTGCTTATTTAATGTTTTATCAGGCTGTTCATTTTCTTTAGGTTGTTTTCCAAATTTCAGCTTTGCTCTGCCAACGAATGTGCTTGGTACAGCATTATTTTTTGAAGCAGGGATGTCAGTAGGTCTCTGGCTCTGGTTAGCGCATTTGTTTTCAAACAAGGAAATTTTGTTGGCAATGTTGCTGTTAGTTTTATTAACTGGTTTTTCAAGAGTGTCCTGCTCACTTTCTAAACTGTCTTGAGTTGTAGGTGTTTTAAAATTCAGCTCTATGTTCTTCGGTTTGGCTGGACTACAGGAGGCAAAGTGACACAGAGTGACATCTTTAATTAATCTTGAACAGGCTTGTAACAATTTTCAAAACAATAAAAAGTAGAATTATAAACCAAAGACTCAATTCAAATTTTGGTATCTCAAAAGGAATCAACTAAAAGAGGAGTAACTATATGGATTTAAAAAATTAGACACTAAATAAGGAGTATATAATCCAAACATGTACTTAGTTCTTTAAGGTTAGTAAAACAAACACAGCAACTTCCAGCATCTGCAATTGAGGCAGAGAACTCAACTACTTATGACTGACAGACATTAACATTTAGTAGTGAACAGGCAGAATAAATTATAAACATGCAATTCCCTACAGAGTTTAGAAAACAAATCCCAATTCATTAAGGTGATAATGAGTTGGTTAACATTTGCATATTTTCTCCAATGAGTTTTGAAGACATCTGCCCAGATTCTTTGCAGCTTTTACACCTACACTGCAGAAGCAACCTCAAATTGAGTGAAAACTCTTCCACTCTCATGAATGCTTGCAGAAAATGTTAGCTGTCCCCAAGCATTGCATCACCACCTTGGCTAAGAGAACACCACATGTGAGGACTCTTCCACTTCCTTCAGGTAAACTTAGCTAACCATTTAAATTGTGTAAACTAAGCCTAATAATTTTACAAGAATTTAATTTGGAAACACAAATCTTTTCTATCAGAGTGGACAGAGAGGCATGTACAAGTACATGTACACAGTACTCCTGTGCTGTGGCAGAAGGCACAGCTGAGTGTTTCAAGCTCTTTTCTCTGAATACCTACAACCAGGAAAAATTATTTGTCCATGTAACTTGCTACTGCATACTGTACAGTATGAACAGCTGTGAAGATGCAAGGCAGATAGCTTCAAAATTAATCAGTCAGATCTAAGGAGTGTCAAGGAGCCCACCATCGCCTCCAAGACAGCCCTGTTCTCCAAAGAGGAACATGGGGACACAGCAGTAGAAGGACAGGTAGAAACTGCCCTACATGAAAACTGACAAAGGTGGGAGATGAAAAGAAGATAATTTGCAGCAATCTCCAGGATTCCAAATGCTCTATCAATCAATGGATGATTCTGGTATTTAAATGCTTTCTTCTTTTTTTACCTACATAAACTGTGTTCACTAAGTTCACAGGCAGCTCTTTAGCACAAGAAAGAGGTGTGAGATATAGGAACAACCCAAAACGTGAGATCCATTCCCCTCTTCCTCAAGTGATCCATCCCAAGTAAGAAATTAAACCCTTCTAATGCAAGACTCTCCATTTTACAAGCTTTATTTCTTGGGAATACCATGAGGAACAAACTTACTGAAATAACAGGAGGATTCAGAAATAGTTATCTATGAATCTATACAGAGAGCAACTGTTAAAAATCATGGAATCATAGACTATTAAGAGGATGTTACAGATCTTAAAAGATCATCTAGCCTCAACTCCCCTGCCATGGGGAGGGACACCTCCCATTAGACCAGGTTGCTCAAAGCTTTTTCCAACCTGGCTTTGACCACTGCCAGGATTGGGGCACCCTCAACCTCTCCTTTTGTAGTGTTTCACCACCCTCAGAAACCTTTTGTAGTGTCTCACCACCCTCAGAGTAAAAAGTTTTTTCCTAATATCCAGCATAAATGTCCTGTGTCTCAGTTTGTACCCAGTACTCCTTGTCCTATCACTACAGTTCCTGGCAAAGAGTCCCTTTTCAGCTTCCTTGTAAACCCCACCTTCAGATACTGGAAGGTTTTTATGAGTCTCCATGCAATCTTCTCTTCCCTGTGAAGCCCCAACTCTTTCAGCCTGCCTCCATAGGGAAGGTACTCTAGCCTCTTATCAACTTTGTGCCCTACTCTGGATTTGCTGCAACAGTTCCCTGTCCTTCTTATCATCATGTCATTTCAGAGAAGACTTCCCAACACTGGTCCCTCTAACTACCAGCCTACTCAGCTAGTTCACAACTTTATGAAGAATTATGAAAAATGCATGATCGATAAAAGAGGAAATAGCAAACTTAAAATCCACTGGCCATACTTCAGATAGGTGCTAATAAAACACACTTGGAAAATTTAAGGAAAAACAGAAAAACAAAATGTTCCAGAAAGAGGGAAGGTATGAAGGAAACTAGCATACAGCATAAAATTAAATATATTGTGGCACTACTTTTCATTTGAACTACAACTGGTTTTCCCTAAACTTTTAAAAGTTAAATTATTCTATAACTTTTCTCTTTGGAAAATGACTATGAGTTGCAAGGGACCTCTGAAGATCAGCTAGCCTAACTTCCTACTCAAAGCAGGGACAGCTTCAAAGTTAGATCAAGTTCCTGAAAGCGTTCCCTGACCAAGTTTTGAATAACTTTAAGGATCAAGATCTCACAACCTTCCTAGTGAAGCACTGCAGCAGGGTGGCCACTTTTTGAATTATTTTTGCTTCATATCCCATTAAAACTTCACTGCTGCAACTTGCAGCTGTGGCTTTTGTCCCTTCACAGCTCAGGGACAAATCTGGCTCTGCCTTCTCTATAGGTAGTGAGAGATGATTGAGGTCTGTCTGTATCCTTCTCTTCTCTCAGCTGAAGAAACCAAGCTGCTTCAGCTTCTCCTTATACTTGATTTGCTCCAGAGCTGTCACCTTCTTTAATGGCTCACTGCTGGACTCATTCCAATTTGGGAACATCTCTCTTATACCAGAAGTGAGTTGGAAGGGGAGGAAGAGCTAAAACTCAACAGAGTGACCTGTCACTTGCACTACTACATGCATTTATTTCAACATAACACATATCTTCCCCATAAAATCTGTGTCTCTCTGTATGCCCTGACACAAGCAAGTTTACTGGCTAACAGTGATGCTTATCAGCCACACCTAAAACCTCTTTTAAATGAAGAGCTCACCCCTCAAAGGTATAGTTTCAAGCTTTGCAAATTTATGCAGAAACAACCACTTCAACACTTTGTATTTTGTATTCTGCAGTACTTCTGCACAGCAGCAGCAGCAGCCAAAGAGCTGAGACCAAAGAGCATGAGAAAGCTCAGCCCTGCAGCTCCACTCACTACAGCTGGCCTCTTCTAATCTTTTCATTACACCTTTTTCCACACTATGAAATATTGGTTTTAAATACAGCCAAAAGATGGACTTTATTGCAAAAACTGGGTCTCCAAGCTTGTTTAAAAGGAAATGTTGTTTGAGTATCCTTTAAGCCTCTCATCTTGTATGGGGAAAAAACAGCACAAATGCTTTCTTACAAACAGTCCGGTGTGGCTGATTCTCACTACCCATTCCTGATCTGCAATGCCAGAAACAAGTAGGCACAAGAGAAATACCAATATCCTTCTCTTTGGCTACACCTTGCAGCTGAGCTGTGGAAGCAAGCAGTTAAACCTCTCCCAGCAGTCAAAAATGGAGGGTGAGTCACACATCAAGCTTGCAAGTGGTGCCAAAAAACCACTGATGCCAAAATATCAAATTGAGGTGAGCAAAGAAAAATGGCATGTGAAAAGAGAAGAATAATTTAACAAGTGGGGTTAAATGTAAAGGCAACTACAAAACCATGTCTGAACATACAGTGTGACAACTGAAGCCAAGTTTTCCGCTAAGCACATCAAAGTGACTACTGCCTGAGGTTTTATTTGCCAATTAAGATTTACCATCAGCCTCATTTTAGTCTCAAATCTGACAGATTTCCCTTTCAAAAGCTAAAAGCAAAGTATCCTCTGACTTTCAAGTTATCCGGTACACAGACATAAATGGAGAAAAGAGAGAAAATGCTATCTTTATGTACAGGAAATCTGCATTTCTGGAGGTGACTGGAGAAACTGACCTGTTTTGAAATTGTTTCCAAAGAAATCTGATTCCCAGAATTGGCACAACGCCATTAGTAAGAGATATCATGCATTTTTAAGGGAGAACTACTTGTATTATGTAAAATCCATTTTACAAGGGGCCAAGGAATCCCTAAGTAAATGGGTATTTTTCAACCAGAAAGGAATCAATGTGAATGATCTAAAAATAACTTTTTAACCTTTGAAAATGAAAAATTTATCTGTTCACAGTGATAACTAGAGAATAAAACACACCATCTTCTAGTAACGGCACCATCTTTTCCCTTCCCATTTTACAGCACCTTAATCCACATCCAGGTTTATAGTTCATATGTTCTAATGAATGACTACAAATTATACCAGATCACCTGAGCATGTAACTCTGGCTAAAGAAATGGTGTGGTGCTGTGCAATGACAACTATCAGATGCATCAGAAACCTTGCAGTCCCCACCCAGGGCTAAAGTTCCTATAGCAGCAGATAAGGCCAAGACACAGCGTCACACACCCCACAAAATGGGATGAATAGAGCAGGCTGTTTATTCATTAAAATTTGGTCTTTCAGACAGGACACTCATCTATTATTTTATGAGTATAGTAAAAGATAATACACTGTAGAGCAAGCCCAGGAGATACACAGAAAAAATGAAATCCAGCCATGCAGGTGTTTATAACTTCATCATCACTATTGACAGTGACACAGAGAAAAAAAAAAAACAGTATGAAAGCTGCCTTTCCTTTGAAGCTATGAAGATACAAACTCAAGAGTTTAAGACTTGTGATCTATATGGCCAGATGGCAAAGCATCCCCCAGTACAGAAATGCCACTGTTTAACTTTCAGTACTCGGCTTTCTTAACTTAAGTTACAAATTAACCACTCAGATGTAGAGTATTACAAATTGTGCAAAGGAAATTGCTCCTGTGCTTCTCAGATGTGGGAAGCATAATTGCAAACAGACGTGTCTCTTAAACCATCACGTTGAACCTCCACATCCCTCTAACACAAGGACAATTATCAACGCTCAGTGTACCTCGGGTGGGCCTACAGGATTCTGTGTGCCCCCACACCTACAACTGAACATGCCAGAACGAGGAGTGCAACAGCACACAGCCATGGCAACCAAACAACGGAAAGGAAAAATGCAAACAAACCATGGCCTGCGGATGAGAATGCAACAGTATCCAAGTAATCAATCACTGGCCTCATACTAGTGATAACAGTGAACTTCATAAATACAGCCGCTTCTCTATAATCCTAAGGAAAGCTCTGACCATCTGTTTGACAGAGACTGTTTTTTCAACTGTAAAATCAAAAACTGAAAACTAATATTCAGCAAATATATGATGTTATTCATACACATCAAAATTTAAGTGATTCACCCTGCACATACTTAAGGAAGCAACCGTATGTAATCAAATCTTTGGAGTGTGATCTATCACATCATTTGAACAATCAAGTTCTATATTGCATCCTACATTTCTTCATAAAATAATAGCAGAACTTAGGCTTTTTCATAGAAAACTTGAATACATTTCTTATTCAAAAGATTTTCACATACAAAATCTTCAACCACATTCTGAGTTGGTTACAGAAAGAAAAGTTAATTAAGGTCAATGATAGATGAATTGATCTGATCCACAACGATGATGACTGAGCAGTTTTTATATATGTTAAATTATTCTATAGAGTGGAATTGACAAAGACATTCCCTATCAATTTAAAAAATCAAAAAATTAATTCTTTTTCTAATACATGTAGACCACAGTGCTTGTTAAGTGGTAGCTTTAGTTATGGTAACTTATTTTTTTAAAGACAGTTCTTAACTGAAAACAATTTAGACAGATAACAGATAGCTAGTGTTTCCATAAACACAGATACAAGCAAAATTACAGCTACAAGGATAAGGTAAACTTATAGTTTGTTACTTACAGGCTAATCTTTGTCATGACTGTTCTGGAAGCATCCAAACTCTTCAGCTTCGAGGTGTCTAAATCAGAATTTGTCTGTCTCTCAGCTGACAGACACAGGTCTCCATTTTTAATCCCATCAGTATGCAAGAAAGCTCTTCCATCTGGACCATTACCATTCTTTACTGCCTTGGTATCATTTCTGCCTTCAGCAAACACTAAGTCTTCTGTCTTAGCAGCCAAAGAAGCTTTGGGAGACTCCAAACTGTCCTCCCCAAAAGCTACAGGTATAGCTCCCTTTTCCACTGAAGTTCTTTTTGTCACTGGGTTAGTCTCTGGCGATGTTAAAGGTTGCCTTTTTGAAGAGTATTCTTTCATCTGACCCTTCAAACCAGTAGGGGAGATGGGTACACTATCCGACTGATTCTTTTTATATGATCTTCTCCTTGCAGAGCTTGTGTTTGAGATCTGCTGCTTGCTCTTGTCAGCTTCAGCTTTAGATGCCCCTTTGTGAGCAGATCCAACTTTTAGGTCCTGATTACTACCTGAGGAAGAGGAATTTCTTTCAGGAGTCTGCTGAAGAGACCTCACTTTTCGTTCAGGGTTTATTATCTTGTCTGAAAACACCTCAGAATGGGCATCATCCTCAAAACCAGATTCTTCTCTTGCAGTATTCTCAGTCTGGTTTCTCTCTCCATTTGGAATATCACTAGATGACTGAGACTTTCTCCGTTTTCCAGATCTTTTACTAGCAGATTTTTTATCCATCGTGTCCAAATCACTACTATTTTCTTCTGATATAAGAGTCACGGGTTCATTAAGGAGTTCGTCTGTTTTTCTTAGATAGATATCAACAGTTAACACTCTAGCAGAATACGCGTGTTCACTCGCTGCAGATTCCAACTCGTATGGCAAATCCTTTGGTTTTGCATGCCCAGGCTCCTCAGACACCCACGTGTTCACAAGCTGCTTGTGACTTAAGATACTCTTTTCTAAGTCTTCACTAGACAGATTTCTCAAGCTCTGTATGAAATCTGGAGTTGTGGAATTATTTATATCTGTGACGGATTCCTTCTCCAACCCCAGTGTTTCCACATTCAGGCTGCTCTCACAGAAAGAGTTTTTAATGGTTTCACTGCTGCCGCTCCAATCTGCTGACCACTCGCTGTCAGAAGAGACTCCCCTACTGCTCCATTCCGAAATCGTATCGTGATACAGCGGTCTTACTTCCCCACTGAAATTATATTCCTGTGCCTCAGGAAGGGCACTTACGTTTCTCACTTGTTTCTCTGCTTGAGGAGCTTCGTGTTCTTCTCTGAAGTGCCTACAGTACACTGCCTGCGCCCCGTGAGGAGAACCTGACCTCCCACCCTTGTGACGTGAAGTGTGTTCTAATGAACTTTTGACATTTTTCCTTTTCCCTGTACCAAACAAATTTCCAAGTCTTTCCAAAACTGGTTTCTTTTTATTTTCTTCTCTCGGAGAATCTGGAAGGTGTGAGGTGGACTACAAAAATAAACAAACAAACATTTGGTTAATGTCAAAATTGTTTCTGTAATACATTTGTTTGTTCTAGGACTACCTCTAAATTAAAAGGAATGGAAATAAAACAGTTTACTGAACAATACTAGCTCTCAAAAAAAGAACAAGAACAACAAAACCCTTGAAAAACAATTAGGACTCCACGATGCTTCTGTATGTTTTTGCCTGCATGTGTTTACAAGTGTGCTCATCTTGCCTTATAATGGCAGCTTTATAGATCCCAAATCTCAAAATTTTGCACAATTAGTTAACGTCACTCAAATGTTACAGAAAAGCATCCTGGTACCTGCAAGACTGGGGTCAAACTTCATGGTCAAAATTTTCCTTACAAAAACAAGAGTGGGGAGTTTAACTTTCTCTCCATACTGGCTGAGTCAGTTTTCACACTTGTGCTGGTAGAGAATAGTTTCAAAGGTGTAAGTTGTTTTACAATTCATATATTTCCCATTAATTCAGTAAATATTTGGCTTGCATTTTGGGCTAAAAAACCCAGAACTATAAAAGCCACTGCATCACTCAGTGAGCATTACTGGGTCAAACATTGCCCTGGATTACTCTTGGTGAAGTTCTGCCTTACAACTTCTAATTAACATGGTAAACAGGAAACACGCAACAGCATCGCCGAGTACACATGCATATTTGCATTTTAATACATTAGCCCTTTTTACATGCCGGTACGATGAATACTTGTTTTGAGACGTCTATTTCAAAACACCGAGAGTACTTTCTACCCCGGCGCACCAGACCTCCCGAGGAGAGTGGGTTCCCTCGGCCGCACGGACCCTGCCTCGGCAGCTTCCAGCTTGTTCCGTGCTGGAGACGCCCAGCTCGCCCGTCCCTCTCAGTGCCCGGCGTTCCCCCAGCGCCCAGGGCAGGCCGGAGTTGAAGCCCCCGCGCCCTCCGCGCAGCCCCGCGGCCGCCGATCCCTTCCCCGCAGGTAGGGTACAGAGAACCAGCCCAGCACCGCCTCACCGGAGGAGTCACAGCCCCCGTTCCGCGCGTCACCAGGAGGGTGAAGCCGCCCGAGGCTGCCGCTGTCCTCCCCCATCCCAAAACGGGATAAGCAGGAGGAAGGTACCGTGGCGGGCTTTACCCGCCGCCGGCCGCGCCGCATCCTCGCCTCACCTCGCCTCACCTCCCCTCCCCACCCCGCCGAGCGCCCGACACTCACCACCCGACCCGGCTGGGCTCGGATCGGCTCGGCTCGGCGGCCCCTGCGCGAAGCCGCCCCACGCACGCCGCCGCTACCCGCGCTGTCCCGGCGCCGGCCGTCTGTGCGCTCCGCCTCGGCCCGCCCCCGCAGCCCGCCCCGAGCCGCCGCCCCGCCGCGGGCAGCGGCTCTACCTGGCCGGGCCGCCCCTCCCGGCCACGGAGGGAGGGGCGGCGGCAGCGCCGGACCGGCCCCCAGCGAGGGCCGCGGGGCAGCGGGAAGCGCGGGCGCTCCCGGCCACGGGTGAGGCCGGCGAGGGGGCGGCGGGGCGCGAGTGGGCGCCGCGCCCCGTAGGTGCCCCAGCAGCCCGCGCTGCGGCTGCCGCCTTGTTATTGAGGGCAAAACGCCGCCCCGGGCAAAACCGACGCCCTTTGATGTTGAGGGAGAAGCACCGAGGGTTGGAGGCGGGCGGTTCGCGCCGCCGCCGCCCCGGCGAGCTGCAGAGCGGGCTGCCCGGCGTGAGCCGGCGCCCGGGCCGGGAGAGGGGCGGCGCAGGGCAGGGGCACCGGCTCGTCCCCGTCCGGCACGATGGCTGCGGGAAGCGGAGCGAGGGGAGCGGCCGTCACCCGGCCGCCCCCCGATGCCGGCCGCTCGGAGGTGCCGGGAGCAGGCGTGGCTTTCCCCCAAGCCCAGGAAGCGTGCGGGGGCCGGTACCCCCGTGGGACATCTGAGTTCAAAGCCCTGCGGGAAGATGAACCCGCATCTTCCCCCTCGCACCAGCGGGCGGGGCTGGTTGCCGTCTGTGCTGCCTGACTGTGCCTGCCCTGCCTGGCCGCCCCCGGGCCGGGGACACGGCTGCCGGCGGCCAGGGCTGCCCCGCCTGCCCCCGGCCCCGTTCGGGCCGGCGTGAGAATGACTCCGCGGCCCAATGGTGCCGGCGCTCTCCCCGGGCGCTCAATTAGTATTTAATGTTTAATGAATGCTCTACAAGTCCTCTTCTAATTAATGCTTAATGACTTATATGAAGTGGAACAGCTTCAACAGGAAGGACCACGCAAGTGTCACTTGGGAGCGTCTGAGGGCCCAGCGCGGAGGCGGGGGAGACACCAGGTCAGCCCGCCTGCAGCTGGCCGGGGTGCCCGGCCTGCGGTGTGTCTGGCCCTTTGGCTATTGAAGAAAATAAGGACCTTTTTTATGGAGTCACTTCCTCCTCCAGCTGGAAAAGTGTAAAGTTAGTTATTTTTTCTTAATCAACAGCCTACACAATCTTGGCTCAGGAGAGCCACATAGATAGAACCTGTTTAATGCCAGTGAATGTGCAGCAGCAAGGCTTGCCCAAGCAAATGAGAAATACCAAAAAACATTAAAAACACCGAGCCTAAATTGGGGAAGGGGTAGAGATGACAATAGGTAGTTGCAATCTAACAGAAATTCATGGAACCCTTATATCTGCCTACCTCTCTTAACCAGTGTCACTCATTGAACTGATAAGCAGCTGTAGCACTGACCAAGACCTGTGTCCTCACACAGTGATCTTCTACCAGTCGCCTTCAAATAGGCAAGTCTATGGTCATTACCTTAAGCTCAAGTTTTTGTTTTGCTGGGGTTTAGGTTTTATTAGACAGTGAAATAATCTACAAATGAGAAAGTTGATGCCTTTTCCCCCTCCCTTTGAGGACTTTTTTCAACCAGTAGAACCAAAACAATTAAGTAAAGAGCAATATTAAGGGCTGCATTAAGTTCACACAGCTCAGACAGGTAAAACGCTTTAGTGATAACAAAACCAACTACAAATTTCCCTATCAGATCATGAATAATGCAGCCCAATTACTAATTTCTTATTCTATGTGTGTATTGCCAGTACTAACTAATTATAGGGAAAGGACAAGATGACAATAATGAACACTGCCAGCTAAAATAAGCAAAAATACAAAATTTTCACACTTAATGCAAGGTAATAAGGAAAGATACTGATTTCTCTGATAATTCATAACAACTTACAAGTGTGAGGAGGATGTTCATGCTAAAAACTGTTGGACGGAACAGATCATGCTAAAAACTTCTTGGAAGGAACGCCAAAACGGGGGAAATTTAACTTTATTATTGTGTCAACCATCATATTAATAACTGGATAGAAATAGCTGTCAGTCTTCTAAAGTAGTTGGGAGTACATTATCAACCTGACTGTCATTATTACACTTGCTGTCAAGTTTTTAGTTTGCAAGATTAAACCTGGAAAAATTAGTTATTTGAACTGGGGATCTAGATTTTTCTCTTCCCAGCCACTGATTTCCATAAAGTCCATGGGAACTTAATTACCATTGAGACGTCTCCCCCTTTCAAATGTAGTTTAAACTGCAACCAACAAGTTCAAAAGGTGTTGAATGGAAGTGAGGAGGGACAGCCAGCCAGTCCAGTCACATAAGCCTTGTTTCCTCGGGGAACACGGCTAAAGATTTTTCCTTGATCTTGAAATAGCTGCCCTATGTAAACTGTTTTGAAGTAATTTCTTCATACAAAGTACCTTAATTATATACAGCTCTTTCAAAACACATAAAAGACCAGGTACTTGCCCTGAAGAGCTTGTATTTTAAGTCAGATAAATGTAGGTGAGCCAGTATTGCCAGTGCAAGAGGGCACAGAGACCGAGCATCTCAAGGGACTCGCAAGTGGGACCCAGCCTGCCAGAGCACAGCACGAGAATGCTTGACTTCACAGCACCGCATGGAAGTGTTTGATTTCAGAAGGCAAGAAATGCCCTTGCTCTGCACATCAGGCTTCCTCAATGTGCTTATGCTCAAGCATTCTTACTCTTAAAACATTAGCTGCTTGAGAAATACCTGATCAAAGCCATGGGCAACTGAAAAATCTAGAGGACCTGCCTATCCATTCCTTGGACAGTGTGGAGGAAGCCATTTCAAGCACTCTGCATGAACCTTGAAAGCCGTGTTCTAATCTGAAAGCAAAATGCTGCTGCCTTCTTAACCAAGAAATGTAAATTTTGTTTGTATTTATATTCATACCTGTTTATGCTAGCATTAAAATATTTCCTCTGTTTTCAGCTGGGTTTTTTTTTTTTTCTCATTAGCTAATGTAAGTTGCCACAGCCAAACCCCTAATTTAACACTGCAATTAAACATGTGCTTTGCTGGTCTCCAGTGAAAAGGGAGCATAAGCTACTATGATCTGTTGAATCAAAACTTCAGGATGTGTCTTGAGGGATCATTTCGATGTTATTTTCTTAGATGAGTTCATCTGAGTCAGCTGAACATAAATGAAAACACTTCTTAGAGCACGCATTAGAGAAAAAAGCAGTATTTTTACTAGTCATTAGCAACTTCGTGGTAACTAATAGATGGTAATATCTAGTGTGGACAGTTCTTTAATTTAAACATTTATTTTCCAGCATATGTTCATCTTCAGAGGGGAAAAAAGCAACAAACCATTTAGTGAAGAGTAAATATGAGCTTTATCATTCATTAGAAGATCATAAATGGCTGGATTTCAAGTGACATGAAAACTTGAGACCCTTCTATCTTCAACAATTCTAATAGTGTAGGACCCTTACAAATTCATGCTGGATAGCCAGTTATGTCAAATATCTTTAAATCATACTATCACAATTCACCCAGCCATGAGAAACAGAAAGCCTTGAATTTTTAGCAGTCACATGACATCCCAAAAAGGGCTTTAGCCAAAAACATTTAAATAAATAAACTATTACTCTTCAGGCTTTAGCATTCTGCAGAGACTGAGACTCAAATATATCACGGTAACAGTGCCAGGCTTTGTGAGGCTGGAAATTGCTCTGGAGTATTGCTGGCTCATGTGCTGTGAAAATATTAGTAAAAAACTGGAAGGAACAATGTACAAATCAAAGCTAAGAGAGAGAAAAGTCTGAGAAGCACAAGACCCATTCAAGTCCTACAAAAGAGTTTTCATACCACTCTCCTACAGGTGAGTGCCATAGCTACTGGCAGAGAGAGAAGGAGTGAGTTGCAGATGGAAATAAAGGCTTAGTGGTTATTTTCTTCTTTGAAAAGCATGGGGAGGAAAATGTACTTAACAAAACATTTGACCTGAGTCAATTCTTCTCTGAATCAGTCAATGATTCACTGAACGGAAAAAAACAGTTATATTTTAAGTTAATCTAAATGATCTCTAAACTTAACCTGTTTAACTAACCTTGCTGTCAATCAATTGGATTTGACAAATATTACTTCAATTCACTATACTCATTGTTCATTGTTTATGCTGACCCTTCACAAAGACACAAAGGGGGGGTTACTATGAGGAAAATATGGCTTATGTTACTTTAACTCCCAAACTGCCTTCTTCTGCCTATGAAGAGTTTGGCATATACACTCTAAATTTTTTTTTAGCATTTATTTTAAGCATACCATGTTCCAGGTTGACAGTGTCCTCTTCAGAGTTAGAGAAAAAACCCACATTTTTAAATTTAACAGGTCCACTCTAGCATGGAATTCACTCCCTGCCTCTTCCAGCTCTTTGCCTGCTATTCACATAGAGGATATAAATAGCAATAATTGGATTTTAAACAATTTCAGCTTGAGCAATTTGTGCAGGGAATATATTATTTAGATTCAGGAACTTACCTGAGTAAGCCTAAATGAGGGGCTATAAATGCGAGACTTAAGCAGAGTGAAGTGAAACAAACGTAACTTTTCTTAATAGTCATACTTTTACACATACTATAAGTCAGGGTATTTTAGTGAAACATTTCATATCTTCAAGAGAACAGGACATGTCTGCTTCCAATTTATTTTTTCACTATAAAAGTAGATTTTTAGTTCAAACATACATTAGAAATTGACTCTTTTGCAACACCATATAGATAAATGAGACTAATGAGCCTGCATGTTTAATGGATTTTTTGGAAAGAAAATAATCAGTTCAAGAAGCATAGATGTATATATAAAATTATTTTATACCATAATATTTCTTAGGTGACAAACACCAAGATTTAGATATTGTATGTATTAGAAAAGAACAGCAAAACTGAAAGGAGCAAATCACGTAAAATCAAATGAATGGAAATCTTTCAAAAAAGTTCAGGAAAGACAAAGAAGCATTGATAAAATGAAACAGATCCTTACATGAGTATTTAGGAGAGCAGAGAGATAAATAAGAACGGGCATGTCAGAAAAGGCATGTCTGCTCCCATCTCCTCTTCCCCAGAGCTAGTTATTTCCATAAACTAAAATCTTTCCCCCCTCCCCTTCTGTCAAGAGGAGCATCTGTCGGTTAAAGAAATGCTCTATAAAACTAATGGAGATCAGTAGATTTTATGATTTTAAAAAAGTAACTGTGTATTAACATGAAGATTTCTGGTGGGGTTTAAAAAGGGAATAAAAGAGAGTGTTGTTTGCCTTACCATGATGATGATAATTCTTTCTGCTCTTTACAGAAGAATAAACAAACTATCGTGTGTGATGCAGTCCTGTGTGTCAGTAACCAAACCCTTTTTCTTAGCAATCCTCCCACGCTTTAACCCCTTCTTTCTTCTGGCAGCACTCAGATAAAAACAAGCAAAAAAAAAAAAGGAAGTAGTATCTGACTTGAGCCTTTCCAACTGATAAGTCATTTGGCAGACAAATTAGAACTATGAAAGGGGCTCAATTAGAGGATAGGAGAAAGAACTGCAGAAGGGTGGCAGCAAGTCCTTCAGTAAGCAGCTCTACAGAAGCAGAGAACATGTTGCAAAGAACTACAAAGTTAGTGTTGGGCAAATGCCTTACGTGTATTAATTAACATGCAATACCAGAGCACAGATATGCAGCAGCAGGAGAAAATATACCACACACGTTGGTTCTCACAGACCTGGTTACTGTTTTCTGATCCAGATTTAGGATGGCTAAAGAAAAAAAAAAATCACCTGTGCCTTTATGCAGAAAGAGACTGATTTATGTTGGCATCCTTGGTTCTTCACCTTCCTAGGTTAGTATATTAAATCTGTATTTTTCAAGCTATTTGTGGTAAAACGGTACTAAAAAGGGACTTGAAAAAGTAGAAAAGAACTAGCACCAAAAGCAGGAGCAGGGATTATTCAACAATGAATAACTGAGAGAATATTTAAACTCTCCTGAACCTGAAAGACATCCAGAAAAAATTTATATGCAAAAAATAGTATTAACATAAATGATTGCACTTGCAACTCTCTGTGTTTCAGTACAAGAGAAAGTGAGGAAGTTTGATGTGAGTTAGTCTCACATCCTCACTCTCAGGATTTTGAATCTTGCTGCTGGATCAGAGCTGTATCACTAGATAATCTTCTTAGTGTAAAGATTCATCAAAACTATCTCTTTCAAAGTAAAGAGTGAAAATAAACATAGGTATGTTTTGTTCTAAGAGATAGGAACTTAAAAGTACTTCTTCTGTTAAGCAATAAAGCATAAATGGCAAAAGCATTTTGGAGAGGAAGAGAATGGCTTGGAGTTAATTTTAAGTCTCCCCTAATCAGAAGCCACAACAAACAAACGTAACCCCTTTCCTTTTTTCATTTCTGAATGCAATTCACAATGATAAAGAATCTATTATGTAAGTGGTTTTGATTTAGCAGGTCTCTTTCTTCTATGCTTGTAGGTCTCTCATCTCTTTTGTGAGTGTAGAGTGTCCTGTCACTAACTCTAAATGGTGTGTACTGCTTAGTATAGATTTAACATAAATTGTCTAATTTAGATCTACAGCTTACTGCAACACTTACTCCTTTTAGCTGAAGTATTTGTATATAGTTACCAGAGACAGGAAATACAATTATTTTTCTGCAAACTTAAGAGTATCTGTACCACAGACTGAGCAATCAGTCTCTGGAAATCAGCTCTTTCTTAAGCACCATCAATCTTCATCTCTTCCCCATGCTTTCACAGAACAGTGTTGCTGTCAATAGGAGCCCAGCAGTCTGGAAAATCTATGGCACTTGAAAAAGTCTTGCAGCATTACATTACATGATTATAGGGCAAAAAGGAAATAATCTTACAGAGCCACGTGTATTATCAGTCTTTGCCAAAGAGGGCACTGATGTGGCTATTCTGTGCTGGTTAACTGAGCTGGCTTTTCCTGGGCATCTCTACATGACACTGCACATGGCCTGGCCTTGAGTCCTGTGTACATTTTTGGGTGCCACAACATAATAAGGATCTTAAGCTGTTAGAAAGCTTCCAAAGGAGAGTTACAAAAATGGTGAAGGATCTTGAGGAGAAGCTGTATGAGGAGTGGCTGAGGTCACTTGGCTTGTTTAGCCCGGAGAAGGGGAGACTGAGGGGAGACCCACTGCAGTCTACAACTTCCTCATGAGGGGAAGAGGAGGGGCAGGCACTGATCTCTGTTCTGAGGTGCCCAGTGACAGGGCCTGAAGGAATGGCCTAAAGTTGTGTCAGAGGAGGTTCAGGTTGGATATCAGGAAAAGGTTCTTCACCCAGAAGATAGCTGGGCACAGGAATAGGCTCCCCAGGGAAGTGTCACAGCACCAAGCCTGACAGGGTTCAAGAAGCGTTTGGACAATGCTCTGGGGCACAGGGCGTGACTCTTGGGGTGTCCTGTGCAGGGCCAGGAGTTGGACTTTGCCCTTGCAATCATATTCTATGATTCTATATATCTCAAGAGTAAGGCAGAATTTCTAATACACTCCTGTGCCCAGTGTTTCTTTTTAGCTGGCTGTAAGTGCTCAGCAGAGGAAGGCTATAGATTGTCTCACAGTACTAGGTAGGAAACCTAGGTCTCACCTGCAGTTTTAATTCAGTCCAGGGAACAGATGCCCAGGAGTTACTTAAACTAACTAAAGCACCAAAGTGTCCTTCAGCAGCTCTAGCTCTACCTCTAGATACCTAAAAGTAACTCATTATGTAATTTGAAATTTATAAAACCAGAGATTTTTTCCTTGGGTAGCAGATAGTCTGAAACTATAAATGGAAAAGCCTTTTGCTAGCAACACAGGGACTATCCCCAGGTCAGGCACAGTAGAATATAGGCTGTCACAGGGCAAGAGGCAGAAAACCATCCTTGTGAGCACTGTGTTACTAAGGTGAGGTTGTTAAGGCGTGAAATAATAAAGACAGTAAACAAACTGCAAATTGAACTGCTAATTTGATCAAAGCCAAATTTCATAAACAACAAAGTGCTTATGAAATGTTTAACATGTTTAACATGCTGGCTTTGGAAAGTTGATGCGATGGTCCTGTAACAAAAAAAATGGTTCTGACCCTGAAAACCACTTAGCAGAAAAAAAAAAAAAGACAATATTTAATCAAAATTTATTTAAATATGAAATTAATGTAGTCTCTCTTCTCCACAGAAGCTCTCATTAAACAGATTAAAATCATGCAATGTAAATCCTATTACACATTACACCAGGGTATCATTTGGAACCTTTCAACTGAAATGTGTCTCAAGTCAGCCCCCAATATCGAGGTGCCCAACATAGCAGCTGTTTTGGAAAATTTGCGTTTGATAGCCTGTGCGCTTCAAAAAGCCCTTTTATGAAATGTATAAAGTGATTACACTCCTTGATAACTTCTTTGATGTACAGATTTTCCATCATTTACAAATGAAGAGTTTTAAGTACAAGGAGCTATTATTACTAAAATACCTTATCCTGACTTCATAAAAATCAGCTGGATACCTCATTCTACATCTGAATTACAGTACTATAACTTAGCATTTTTTCCAAATGACAGTGTTCACCTAAGGCTTCTGGAAGTAATTTAAATTATTTCTTACAATAATTATTACAGAGAAGTGCCTCAATATTGGTTAGAATAAACTTTATGAAACCAGTATGAAGAAAATGGGAATGACTCCAAACCCACTGGTTCCCTATAGTGTTGTGGGCAAAAATGTAAATTAAGTGGAATCGTCCTTCCAACTCTTTGCTTATAATCCCACAATTACTTCCATATCGCAATACCCTCCATTAAGCAAGAGAAACTTCTAAGAGGAAATGTTCTCATGAAATGCATTTTTATTCTTAGATGTGTTTATTTTAGGCTACAAACAGAACTAATTCATGCAGAAAGCATTAAAATAAACAATGCATCTGTCTAGAAAACAGATATATTATTACTTGTGAAGAAAAAAGAGAGATACATGTTTTCCTGCTATTACAGATGAATTACTACAGTCATGCTGCATTATGCTACTGTGCACTCAAACTGATAAATGTTAGCTACTGAGGAGATACAACTACAACAGCATTTAAATAGCACTACTATTATTGGTGGATAATTGGATGAAATTTCTAATTCCTACTTGGTATTAAAAAACCCACATCATGTCTTTCCTCTAAAAATATATTTTGTGGATGAACAATAATGCAAAAGGGAATTAGATGAAACTGGTTGAAATTGTACAGTTCAGAAATACCCAGATTTCCAGGAAATGTAAAGAAATACAGAGAGTTATTGATCCTGCACTTGAATTTCTGAAGTTGTTAGTTTGGATATAGGCCAATCCAACATACTCCACAACCGGCTTTGGTATCTGTGGCTTAGAACAACAGATTTGACAAAGTACTTCTAAAGCTAACCCTTAAAGCATCATAACTAACCACAGTTTTAGCTACAATAGTTCTAGTGTTGGGCTCAAACTATTTTAGATACATTTCTAAATAAAGGATAGCAAAACCACTCCCTTAGCAACTCCTGGAGTCCCCTTTGCATAAAGTCGTTCCATTACTTGCTGGTGCTGTGGAATGCAGGAGGGAGGTGGTTGTCGACCATTAAAACCTGGTAGACAACAAGTGTTTCCTGTATGCAGAAGGCAGGTGTGAGTCTTCTCCCCTGTTCCTAATCTACCGCTTCCCTCCCACGCCTTCTTGGCACCTGTTGGGAAAGGCTGGGAATACAAATCTCTCCTACTCTGTAGGGTTTTTCTCTAGCTACCTACCGTTTTCCTCTGCGGGTGACTCTACCATTTTTCTCTTCTGCAACCCAGGCTTTCCCAGCTGATCACACGGTGAACCTGACAAAGCTTTTCAGTTTCCCAGCTGTGCACAAGGCTCTGAACAGCAGCCAGCAACAAGCAGGGGGGAGCTTCTCTTTTGCTTGGCAGACACTTGGGAAAAAACCCTCACAAACTGTCTACACATCTCCCATGGTTGGAAAGCGGGAGTCTTTTTCAGGTCCAAGAGTCAGAAATTTATCTAATAAAAACTGCCTGACACACCAGACAAAAAACATACCCTTCATGTTTCCAGGAGCAAAACCATCAAAACTCCCCAGGAGAAGAGGGAGGGGAAATATCTAGAATTACCTATGATGAGCCCTTTTAAAATCACAAATTTCTCCAGAGGAAACATAAAAAAACTAAACAGATCTTCATGTTCTTTTTATCTGAACTCTGGTTGCTAAACATTTATGGAGTAGTTTGTCAGATTTTTCAGTCTTTTCAAAAGCTATACTTTTTAATCTGTATTTTCCTCTGAGACAATTATTCTTTTTTTTTCCTTTTTTTTTTTTTTCCCAGCAAATATATCCTAGAAAGCAAAATGGTAAAAGGAGAAGAACAAAAAAAAAAAAAAAAAAAAAGGAGAGGAGAATTGTAAAGACAGGGGAGGAAAAGAAGATAAATTTTCATTTGCACGTCATAAGATATGATTCAGAGGAAATTAAGATGTCAAACTTCCATCATAAAAAACAAAGTCTGTAGTAGAAAACATTACATTCTATTTAAATCTTTAGCTACTATGTGTAACCACAACAAACTGAAAACTTATCTGGTGAAATGTTACCCCCCTGAGATTTTGAAAATTATATTTGTAGGAATGGTAGATTTCTTTCACTATCTCTAAATCTTATTGAAACTATAGTTTAGGCAGTTTGGTTTTTTAAGTGGGTCATGCTTTGCTTTTACAGATCTTGAGCCATGGCAGTGCTTGTTTTAAAGAGGTAAGTGAAGAAGCATTCCAGCTTATTCACTCTAATTCAGTCTTTGAGACAATAAAACCAGAAAGATGAAGTTTTTCATGACTACCCTCTTCAAACCCATTATTACACTGCAGCTGGCACTACAGAGCAATAAATTACACATATATGTATGCATACACGCATTCCTAATTGTCACACACCTTACATAGCTTAAAAAGTGGCAAAAGCCTGGTCAGGAGGAATGGACTATTAGCAAAAGCTGTGTGTCGCAACCTGCTCAGATCTGAGGGTGCTCAGGTGTACTGTGAGCCACCTGGTCACGTAGCATGGCAAAATGGAAAGAGGGCCACACCCAAGGAGAGAGCAGAGCTAGCTGCCAAGGTCCTGAAAACCATTCCAATGCATTGCACAAGTGTGGAAATGGTACAAGAAAAGCACGATGCAGGACAAGTCCTCAGCTCTCCAGACTGCAGATCACTGCACAGCAGCCCAGCATGGAGGCCAGAAACAAATCCCTGGTGACTCAAAGAGCAACTTCACAGGACTGTACTCACCAAGGGAAAGAGAAGGGAGGAGTATACCCTTGGGAAGAAAGCAGTAAAGTGCCGGCTGTCATCCTAAGGAAAAGTTACATACTAGCATAAGTAATACCTGTGAAATGTTGAAATGCTATGTAGCTGCGTGTTTGGCATGATGATACACAGAGGTGGGGCAGATAAAGGATGGTCACCGATAATACCAGACTGCCTGGTGCACACTCCCATGTCACCATTACCACAGTCATTTTGTACTGTCAATGCTTGATCATTGATGACAGACCTCCTAAATAATTTGCAATGCATGAAGGGTTCATTGCTTTCCCTGGGCAATACCACACTGAGTATGTGGCTGTCCACATTATCTCACTCGTGCAAAGCGCAGACGTGTACTGGTTTGATAGACCTTTTATTTTGTTCCTGCTTGGGCGACTGTAGTTTATTCAGCAGCCCAGCCCTGAAGACCTCAGCACTATCACATTCCAGGACGACTGCTCACATGACTTTAGGCCATCATTAATCCTCTCTACAAGAAACACATTTTCATCCACTGAATTTGTTCACATTACATGGAGCATGTAATAACTCAGATGAAATTCAATTCCAAACAGAGCTGAATATGAATACTATTCAGGATTCAGATCCAAACTAGAGTTGAACATAACCTTTTTATACTTCACCTGCATCAAGGTCAATGTATTGAACTGCTCGGAAGGACAATTGTCCAAGTAAGAGCTGTCTTAAGTTGCCAGCCAAGAATAAATACATGCAAGTTGTCTGACACAAGTTCAAGTTTGTTTGGGTGTTTTTAACTGTATATATAAAACCCCAACAATCTGCTCAATAAACCTTGTGAGTACTTGAAAGATGTCTATCAGAGTAAAAATTTACTGGTATCCCCACCTTCAAATATATTCTAAAGGGGTGAAGGGAGCCTTCTTGACTCAGTACATCCGCTGCCATCTTGAATGCCAAAGTATTAGCCTGTAACATAGATTCCTCCTGCACCAATACTCCAGGACCTATGTTCCTTCTATGAAAATGATACATAACTCCATGCCATCTTCCCTTCTGTGTTTTGCCCTTCTCTAAGGCCCATGTTCGTTGTCAGCTGTAGTCCTGTACACTTACAATCAACCACAGCTCAGATGCTCTCATATTAATCTCCAAAAAGCAGCAGAAATATAAGAGATGTTCTCAAGGTCTCTCTGAGACAGCCGTAATAATGGGACATAATCTAACCTAGATGTTATTTTTAGGAAATAAGAGAGTTGGTGTCTTTGGAAACAGCAAAATGAAAACCTTTGTAAGTTAATACTGAAGTGAATTTGTGGTTCAAATGGGGATAAGAGGAATAATGAGCTGGGAATATGGAAAAAAAATTAACCGACAAGGAAATTGCCATGATGCCATCAGTCTAGTCAGCAGCACAGTATTTTATTAAGCAGAGAAGTAATTTTGTTGAGCAATACTCAGAGAGGTTTTGTCATGGATAGCTGAGAACCTTTCTTGTGCTGTAATTAGCCATAGATTTCCAGACTTTTTGGAAGACAAAAGGATGAGCATATCTTCAGCAGGCTAAAGCCAAATCACAATAGTCAGATCGTTTTCTAGTGGACCTGATGCCCAAGCTTTTTGACATCGTGACTTCTCAGAATTTTGGTTCTCTGCCTACACAGTGAGTATGACACTGCATGTATAACTAGTTGCTTGATTCTTCTGTCTTCACTATTAGGAAACATGTCTGAGTTGAGGACACCTGTCATCATCTTCTGTTAAAGAATCGTATCTTTGTATCCAGAGCATCTCTGCTGCAGCTTGCTGTGTCCTGGGAAACCTGGGCAAAATGATGCTTGACCAAAGGTTTGTATCATTATGGATACTCTAAACTAAGCAATCCTTAATTCTGTTGTGTGTCTCAGATCAATCATGTTGGAAAGGCAATTCTACTACTAATCGCTTAATCTTTTAGGGATGCAAATATCAGAATTGTAGTTCTTTAAGCAGAGACATAATATAAACCTGACTTACAGCAGAATCCTAGAAAAGCACAAACCTTTTATCATGTAAATGAAAGCATTTAAAAGACAGAAACTGCTTATTCAGTGTTCTCAACACTCCTACTTCAATTTTTGGGTTGGCTTTCTTTCCTATCTGCTGTGAATTTAATCTATTAATAATTAATTGTTCTTGATTTGTGGTTTTAGCTTGCTTTTGTGCCATCTTTTTGATCTCTCCTCTCTGGCCTTCCTCTCGTCCCCTCTTCCCTTCTCCTATCAAGTCCTTAACAAAGAACAGACACAGGTAAAGCAATGGATGTGCAATTATCACAGCCCAAAAGCAAATGGGCTTGATGTACACAAATTCCTATCACATTTCTCTTTATTATTTTCCATAAAACCAGACATGGTATCTAGGTTCTATCAGTGCAATAAGCCTTACTAATGCTGACTTACAGCTGCAGCTGGCCGCCCAAGTGTCCTGATTCAGCATTCCTACAGGTACAACAGCACCCATGCATTATTAAAAGTAATATAAGGACTCTGCTACTTCTACATTTTTACGTGTTAATGTTGAGGAAGGTCTGTGTTAAAGGACAGTACCACGTGTTATTAAAACTGAAAGAATTAACAAAAGCCAAGTTCAGTCCTCCACTCTTACTTAGTGCTATTCTTTAGGAAGAGCTCACCTACATGTGCATTCTTGCTGGCAGGTGGTATTAAAAAGATTATCTGGACATGCTGGGGCCAATTTTGCTTTGTTTCCATGATCCTGAGCACCCCTTTCAGTTAAATATACTTATGGTAGTCAACACTGCCATTATGTCTCTGTAGACCATGCTCCTAAATACTCTCTGCAGAAAAATGTTTGATAGAAGCTATATTCAAATTATTCCCCCTGTGCTTTGTGGACTTGAACATTTGCCATGCCATTTCAGTTTATTGGTTTATGACACTACTCATGAAACACTGTGGACAAGTAAATTAATATACAGTGGCTTCTTGAAATACAAGTGTTTGTGGGAGACATCGCCGTGACTTAAATTGTCTGCATTTAAATTCTGTCCCAGTTCTGTATTTCCTGACTTCCATAATGATTTCAGTACTCTCTAAATTATGTTTTTTTCTTAATGTTTATGGTGATGTTGTGTTTTTAATTATGAATTGCATACTTATCAACTACATAAATCCGAAAAAATACTTGTGTATTAATTATCTCACACTATTGCAAAACAGAGTATGACTCAGAGCTAAACATCTTAAAAAACTCTGAAAGTTCAAGGGACAGAGCAAATTAAATATTTGTTAAGTGTATAAGTGCTTTGTCAACCCTTTAAGAAATGCTGGCATGGCCAGGGCAAAATGAAGCATTGTTTTTCCCTTCCCACATTTCTCCACCCTACTCAACTGGTTTGGTTTGAGAATTTGATTACTTCCCCCCCATGAATTTCAAAGTAAAGACTTCAGTGTTCTTTTCCTATTAACATCACTTTCTTGTCCAAATCACATCATGGTTGCAGCCCAAGAATAGGAACAAATTACACTGAAAGGACAATAAGGAATTACTGTGCTGATCAGCACTACAACATCCTATTAAAAGCCATACAGACAATGAATAATGTAGTTGTTCTGGGTGTGTCAAAGAACTCTCATGTGATCCATACTTCACCACATCTGCTCTTTTTCTCTATATACTCTTCCATTCTCTCTATATACTTTTTTCTTCAACTCATACAAATACGTCAGGACAGCAATCCCAAAGTCATAGCTTATGAATAACATCCCCCAAAAATCCTTCAGTTCATATCTACATTTAAATATATACCCATACATACATATCTGTATATGTTTATAAATAAAAATGTAAATAAAATCACTACACATATTTTAGCCTATAAAAATATTTATTGCTGTATTTTTGATTGACTTAAATGAAAGCAATGTATTTATTCAGATTTCCCATAAATTAGTGAACCAGAGGCACATCACATGTAGGTAACTCTCAAAAGTAGACCTGTCTGTATAAAGACCTTAAAAGTTACATGTTAAATTTAAAACATGGGAAGCTACAGTCTCGTCTGTAGGGATGATAATGGGGAGCAACATGATTAAAAAGTAGCCCTAGCAGAGTGAGCACAAATATGAGTAACTGAAAAGGGAGTAAGTGAATGCCAGCTTTGTGTAGGGATTATCAAGGGATTTTGAATCTATGTGTCTATTAGCAAGGGAGAATTCCTAGCAGGAAAAAAAAAAAAAGAAAAGAAAAAGAAAAGAAAGAAAAAAGGAAAGGAAAATTATTCAAATGGTTAAGCCTGGAAAGGAGGTAGAAAGTGTGACCACTATTTCAGGGAAACAAGTTACACTTGGGGAAGGATGGTGGCTGGAACCACCACTGGGTAGCAAACGACCTGTCTGCACTGAACACGCCCTCTCAGTGAGGTGCACAGCCACCCTGAGGGACCCTTGCTCTATTTCCCACACAGGGAATAACAGTAAATTTGCCAGTAATTTCTATAACACAACAGTTACACCGAAGAAGAGGAAAAAAAAAAAAAAAAAAGGTTGAGCATAACTGTAGTTAAGCGCATAGAAACTCTGGCAAGAATCCAGACATGCAGCACAGCACTGAGCAGGCTTTTTTTCCCTGTCTTTTTCCAGGTAATACAACAAAAATTTGTCCTGCTGCAACATTTAATTATCTGGAAAGATATAACCTGTTCCAAACAGCTGAGGGAGAAACTATCTAGATTGTAAAAGAAAACAAAACAAAACCAAGGAGAAACCCAGCCCCCTGCCTCTCTTAAGTGACTGCCTTCCTCTAACTCCCCTTCACCTCAAAAGAAAAAGATACTGCAGTGTCATATAATTTCACCCCCTTTTCTCCCTTCACTCTTTGCACAAGGCAGGTTTGTGTTCTCCTGAAACTGTGAAGGTTTTTTCTCCTTTGAGAAAACCAGCACCAGCAAATATTCTCAGCCCCTGCATTACTCACGTCGCAGGACCTTGGCTACCAGGTTTTGTTTAGCTTTCTCATTCCAAGCTGGAGAAGGAGGCCTTCTCTTCTTTTGGTCTCACATTCTGGGAGGAGATTGGTTAACCACTGAAAGGACTTATCTATTAAAAATTGGGGTGAACCTTAAGGCAGCGACTTGTTCGCCTGTGGACAGGTTCCTCTCACCTATCCATGAACTGATAATTTTGTTGTCTGTTACTTTGCAAAGTGACTCACCTGCTTTTTCACTTAGTTGGTATGGAAGTTTATCAACTGACTGTATAAAATGCATTGTTTCTGCCATTTAAACATCACTCTGGGAGGTAATTTAGTAACCCCATGGATCCCAAACAGACTTCAGGTTTTGTTATTTCTTGAGAAAATAAACCACTGTAAGAAAAAGCAGTATGACGAGCTAGGCTGAATGTCTTGCTAATATTTCTCTGAGCAAGGCAGACAAAAATTAAAGAAGATGAGGAATCCCAACATGAAAATATCTCAGACCTTGATGAACTATCATCTTGAAAGATGAATTAAAAGAGCAGGAGGAATTAGGGATCTGCATATCTGCTGTCTCAGGAATATGGCAAAGGCAGCGATAGAATAAACTAATTTAATCCAGTAATTTGACACAGAATCAAAATGGGCTTCCATAGCCACACCTGGGTGTTAGAAGTACTCCACCCAGTTTCCTTCAATGAATATTCATGTCATAGAACTGAATCTTTGTGTGAGAGGCAGTGGCTGTGTTCAGGTAGCAAGTAGGTGTGAGAACTCTTATCTAGATGAAGAATCCTGAGAAACCTTTGGACGGGTACCTGGTTATAAATCTGAAAATATGACTAATCAACACCTGAATTTAAGAGCAGAGACAGCATTAGAGCACAAAGATGTGGCTTAGAAAAGAAAGATGTTGAAACCTAAGTATCTCACATGGAATTTTAAAGTCTAGATTTTTGCCTTCATTATTCCTAACGCAGAGGAAATATATAAATAATGAAGCAATACAAACTCTATTTTCATTCACTCATTTTACTATCAGCAGAAGCCAATCTAAATTTGAAATTGTTCTCTAAGGGAATAAATGCCTTTCAGTGTAACTTTACAGAAACCTATCAGTTTAACACGTTTGTCTTTAACTATATAATTTAAGGTCATTTGAGTTTGCCGTAGCACAGGTAGGACACCTTCACCCTTGGTAGCAGTATTTTGTCCCTGTTGAAGCTGTATGACTGCAAAACACACATTTCATCTGTGATTTGGTTCTCAAATTGAATTATTATTAATCCAAAAAGAATGAAATTAGTCAAATATTGAGGAAGTTGTTTCTTCATTCATAGTGAGAACACTGGCCACACTGTTTTATTAATAAATCTAAAAAATATAAAAAACAGATAATAAAATCATGGCCACAGCTGCTTACTTCATGCAGTATAGGCTATATGACAGCTCAAGCAATCCTCAGTGTGAATACACACAGACATTGTAGATACAAACAGGAATCTGAGAAAGCTTCCCTTCACTTGCAAACAAACTCAAATTAAATGCTCCAAATGCTCCTATTTAGCTTCATTTAGCGAAACTGGAAAATGTAACCAGTGAAGTAATGCATTATTTGGGAAAAGGAATAAGCTGAGTTTTAGAATCTAGAAATAGTGTATTTTGTGGATCTGACACCTAGAAATTATTTCTAAGGAATTTTTAATATTTAATAATGTGTTATCAAATGTCTAGTTGCCAAAATACCAGAGGAAAAAGAGCTAATCTTCAATTTCATGAAACAAATGTTTTGCACATTAAATAGCACAGGACTAGAAAATTCAAGAATCGCAGAATATTCTGAGGTAGAAGGGACCCACAAGGATAATTGAGTCCAACTTTTAAGTGAATGGCCAATAAGGGGATCAAACCCAAAAATGAAACATATACCCAAATTTGTATCGTTCTTAATTTCTCATAGATCCAGTTAGCTCCAGTGACTTAATACCTATAGGCAATTTGTATTTTTATAGGAGCACTCTGAAATCTCTCTTTCATTGTTATATAACTGACATTTTTGTTGTTCCAATCAGAAGCTTACAATAAACAAAATTACAGATTCCAGAAGGCCTTGCAAAGGGAAAGAAAGTGGAAATCTGTACAGAACCAGAAGATCATCTGAATCAACACCAGAAGTATTTGATGAGAAAGAAATATTATTACAGAAGGATACCTCTCTTTTCCTAAGAAAATGATGTCGTGAAAAGAAGTACTTTTGCCTTATAATTTGGGCAACACAACATTTACTCATTGAGCAATACTATCAAGCAAGTGATCTTGAAATTATTTTAATAGCCTGCTGTTTAATATCACTATGGAAGTCAAACAAAACTAAAGAGAAACAAAGTTGCACTTGTACATCCAGAACAGTTGCTGTGAAGTACAGGAAGAGAAGAGATGAAGATTTGTTAAACAATCCTGGAAGAAGATGAAAAGGGAAAACCAGGGTATACTAAGATAGAAGTTTATTAGAGACTAGCTTTTTGGGTGGAGAGAAGTTGTGTTTTTTGATCACACAAGGGAAGCACCCAAAAGAACAAAACCTGATGGCTTTAATTACTTCTTGAAATTAATTTTTTTTTCTGTTGAAAAATAAATACAAGAAGGAGACAGTCCAACAAGTTCTTGGAATACGCTGGGGACAGCTTTTTCTTTAGAAGGTAAAGGAAACCATTAAGGGAGTGGCTATTTTAGATCTTCTGCTGACTGGGGCACGAACTGGCTGAGAGTGGAAGGCAATCTAGGTGAAAGTGAACACCATTGTTTAATAATCACTACCATAGAAAAGGAAAGAAGCAAAATCAAATTACTTTTTTTTTCCCCAGAAAACAACCCCAAAATTTTATGAGCTCCAAAGACTGATAAGCAAGGTTTTGTAGGAAGACTGTTTAATTAAGAAAAGAATGTAGGAGAGCTTGTCTTAGTCATTGCTGGAGTCAGTTCTTAATTACCCAAGGTAAAGGGAATAATATGAATTAGGCAGAAAGAGAGGATAAAACAAATTAGTCTGGGCACATTATTCTCCAAGACTCTACTCAGTACATTTACTTTTGAAAGGCTTATGAACAGATTTCCATAGAAAGAACAGCAACAGAGAGGAGCCTGATGCAAACAGCTTATGTTTTCTAATCCACCGTTTTCTACCTCTCTCCCACAAGAAATGCTGAGGGAAGGCAGGGCTTCCTTAAATCCCAGTCCCCATAAACCATCTGTCATCAGCAGGTGACTGTGTTATTACACACATTAGGAGATTATCCCAGTACAAAAGAAACTGCTGAATTCACACACACACACACCCCCCAGGCGATTTCCTTGATTTTTATAATTTATCTAACAATCAGACTTTTGCATTATACATCAAAGTATAAAATTATGTGGCCTAGTCTCACTCACTTTCAGAAGCTTCATTTAAAAGGTTTTAAATGTTCTTAGTAAAAATGGATTGATTCCAGGTTAGAGAAATGACATCCCAACAGTTTAATTTAGCTGTAAATATGAACAAATTTTTCCAAAAGAACTAAATGCCAACTCAGAGCTTTCTAAGCAACAGCTGAACCCTCCTATTCTTTCCACTGAAAAATATGAAACGTCCATTTGCTTTTCTAGAAGTCCCTGGAAGAAGCTAATATGTAAGACATCAATAGGGTGAACAGCAATTTTTTCTGCTGGAAAGCCAATTTCACAGCTAGCTCTACTACAATGGAATGTCATCCCAGCACAGTAAAAGTGCCATTTTGCTGTTTTGTGAAGAATTGAGATCTTTTTGTAGCATGTTTCAACAGTATCAACAGAACTAAGATCCTGAATGAGACCACAAGGGATATTTGGGGTTTGTGTTATTTGTGTATTCAGCTAAACACCAATGAGTCTTTTCCAAATGCACAAGTTAGTAGATGAGATTTGCTGGCTTGAGAAGACTGAAAAATAAATGAGTTTGGTTTAAAGACAGAATATTTTAAGCCTTCATCAAATATATTCAGATGAATATTAGTTCCACAACCAAGAAGAAAGAAACTTTTTCAATTACTGGCCTGCTGAGTACTTTTGTTAATGTGGAAAAATAGTATTTCTCTCTCCACGTAAATATTACAATAGAGACAAGAATGGCATTGCACAACTTTGTCTGCAATCTGAAATTAAGTTCTCACATTAGAACAGGAGTAATTAGCATTTTCCCTAGCTTGCTTCCAAGCAAGCAATGAGTAACACTACATGAGCTAAATGAACACTGGAAACAAACTTGTAGCCATTCCTCCTTCTCTGGGAAAAAAACTTACCAAGTGTCCTGGTTTAGGGCAAATTTAGGAGAAAAACCGTATGGGGTAAGTGGGGAACTGTAGAAATGTAGGTGTTGGTCCTTTATTATTTTGGCTTATGTATTTTTTATTAACAAAAGGAAAAAGCCATATGGTTTGTGGGAGCATGTGGAATATCTCCTCGAGCCATTTTCTTTTTTGTCTCTTCATTATGTACCTTCCTTATTTCCGTACATGTTATTAATTTGAAAATTTTCCAGTACTTCAAACACAGGTCTTTTAAAGGAAGATTACAACTGTACCTTGTTAAATTCTGTTTACAGAGTAGACATCTTCATGATATAGTTAAGTGTGTTTGTGTATATCTGCGTTTATATAAACACACACATTTAGTTTTCTCCTACCTTTCTAAGTGCTGCTGGTAGTGAGGCAGTAGACATTGATATCGCTGGGAGAGCATAAGAGTGGGGGCAGATTACTGAGGGTGTTTGGCTCTCCTGAGCAGTGCAGCGTCTGCCCGACACATCATAGTACCTGCGAGGAGAGGAAAAATGGCTCAGTTAATGCATTCTAGAAAAAAAATAAAGTCTGAGTCAGTGTTTGCTGTATTTCTGACAAAACACTAAGATGTTTTCTCCTGTTGTGGTGGCTCCAGGCCTCTGGTACTTCCAAAGTTTACTGCTTTATTTTAGCTAAACTACTTGCTCCTCTTCTTAGACATTAATTCATCCCACCTGGTTCAGCTCTCTGAAACTAACTTGTCAGCTTTTTCCTGATAATGAAACAGCCAAAATCCAAATACAACACTCAGCAGGATAACCACATCAGAGCCACAAGGCAGAAAAATTAGCTGTCTTATCTCCTGTCACTCCACCTCTTCAGAGACAGCAGATTACAACATTTGGAGTTTATAGTTCCACATTACATCACATATTCCGTTCACTTTCCTTCTGGAAGCTGTCTCAGTAAAGGATCAGTTGAATTCTCAGAACAAGTCACTTATTGGAAAGAGGCTGCCCCAATAGAAGTGTATACAATCTTTAAAGCAATACATTCATTTTAAGCAAGACAGTCATAAACTTAAGAAACGTAATTTTGCTTATGTTTATTCTGCAGTGTCAAATTTCAAATTCTGAATCCAAAGAATGTGAAAAAGTTCACTTAGTCTCCTCTCAAGAGAGAAATAAAATAGTAAAAACTGACCAAGTTATAAAATCTCTTCCATTTCACTGAAAAGTCAAAGTAGCGAGAATCCAGAATTCTCTGAAGATAGTTTTATTAAAAGGTTGATAAATGTAATAATTTATATATTTTTGTTCTTTAGATGATTTGACAATTGGTTAAAATGCAGCTTTTTAAAATGGTATGTATTTTGATATTTTTATTTCAAAATTGAACTGAATCTTTCATAGGATCAAAGGACAATTTAGGTTGGAAGGGACCCTAAGAAGTCTCTGGTCCAATGTCCTGCCTGAAGCAGGGCCAGCTATGGGAACACACCAGGCTGCTCAGGGCTTTACCCAACCAACTCTTGAAAATATGCAACAGCAGATACATCACAACCTCTCTGGACAACAGTGAAAATGTTTTCTCTTTCATCTAATCTGAATCTCTCCTTTATCAACTTTTTGCTGTTGTCTTGTCTTCCCACCATGCACCACTGTGAAAAGTCTGGGTTCGTCTCCATTACCACCCAAAGCTGCCTCCTCTCCAAAACTGAACAAGCCCCAATTCTCTACCCTTCTTTCAAAGGGCAAGTGAAGCCTCAAAGGCAACCACCCCACTGGCAGCCATCCAATGAACTCACCCCAGTTTGAAACGTTGAGATCTCTAGGCAGAAAAAACACACTCGTCAAATATTTTGCTTTCACAGAAAAAAAAAAAGTCTCAAAATATTCTTGTTTTGTTTTGTCCTCAAAATATGCATATTTTCCATTTTGGATGGAACAAAACTACCTTTTTCCCACAGGCTTCTTTTCCAGACTCATCATATTGTCCCAAATCCAGCTCTGTTTGTACAGCTTTATTTGCACATTCAGTTTTATAACTGACTTTCATATAGAGTTTTCAAAGAGTGAATAAGTGAGTAGAAAAGCCTCAGGCATATTTATAAAGTTGTTCAGTTTATTGCATAATTGTGGTGAAAATGTTTTGACATTTTAACACATATCCCAATAAACATGTACAATTATTTTGTTTATTTACCTATTTCTAAGGAAGAAACTGCATCACTCTTAATAGCTGGTTACCTTCCCCAGGACATAGCTGACTTTGAGCTGTCCATCTTGATTTTCATGTTCTGCCTCCCCCGATAGAGCTTGCTTTTGGGGTGGTTCCACACAGATTGCATGTGTGAAAATTCAAAAGTCACATGAAAAAGCTGCTCAGGTAGTGCTGAAAGATCCTGTGGCACCCTACTTACCCTGTCTATGGTCAATACTGCTGAAGGGAGTAAGAGTAGGCTGGGGACTGACAAACCCATCACCCAGAGCTATGGAACAAGTGACATGATATGGGCAGGAGACCAGGAAGACATTTGGCTGAATAAGAAGTCAGGGTGAGGACGATGAAAATAATGGCACACCAAGGGAAGTGGATGGAAGAGCTGTCAACTGTTGAGGTGACACTGACACTCTGCAAGAGGCCACCATCTGCCATGGTACTGCTGGGCTGGTGAAAGCATCTGCACCCTAAGTGATATACAATGTACCTGTGTCAGAAAATAACACATCGCTAATCCCAAGTGCCAAAAGGAAGCCAGAGGAACCTCTGGAAACAAACACTTTCTAGGTAGGAAGACAGGATATTTCACCAGGGTATCCTTTGTCCTGCTGCAGAAGGGGACTGTGCTGGTCCCCAGGCAAGCCAGCAACATCCACCTGGGAGGCACCTGCTGGCTCCCTTCCACCAGTGAAGGCTGGGCCTCCCTGGGGACATCCTCACGCCTTGCCCCATGTGCCCCCTCCTGATGGCCACCAGCCCCTGAGAGAGCATTAGACCTCACGGTGCTGGCATGTCTGCGGTGTGGTAGCCAGGAAGCTGCTGCTTTCAGAATACAGTGAAGCAGCACTGATTCTTGCAGGCACCATTTTTTTTTAAAGGACACAATTTCACCAAAAACCAGAGCTGACAGAAGCAGCCTGGGAGGTTTCAACGCAAAGATGTTGCACTGGAAAACAGCCAGCTCCAGATTTCCAAACAGGTGAGAAAAGGTGCTCTTTGAATTTCTTCATGGTTTGAAGTCTATCCTCCCAACAATCTGCTGACGAGCTGAGCTCACCAGAGCCTCCAAGTTTTACTTGATGGCACTGGGCAGTTTTCCAGGGAAATGCTGCAGTACGCTTCCCGCCCCAAGGCACGGGCACACACACAAGCTCCTGAGGGCAAGACAGGGTGTGAGGGCACAGCGCTGCACCTCTTCTGCCCCAGCTGCCCAGCCAAATGCTCTCCTTCCAGCCCAGATGCAGAGCAGCTCACCCCAATGCATGGCAGAGAAACTCACTGTGGGGCACGGGCAGGTGGGGGGACAGTCCCCATAGAAACTGAGGCACTGTCAACCCACACCCTTGCTTTTCTCACCCAGGCGTGTTTGTGTAACCATACCCACTTGCTCAGAGCCCCGAGGCTCCGGGGGGAGAAGATGCTTGCAACACACTGAGCGTGTTATGAAACCCTCCCAGACATTTTGCTCAGCAGTAACTACAACAGCCCCATGTTAGCTCTGCTTTTTCCAGTACAAATCCAAACCATACCCCCATACCTGCTATCATGAAGAAAATTAACTCTATGCCAGCCAAAATCAGCACATATATTTTCATCCAGTTATTAGTTACAGTAAAAACTAATTTTACAGTGAAGCAAAGGAAGAGCAAGAAGGAGGCCTTGGAAATTATCAACCTTTTGGAGGGAGAATGAGGAATGAAAAGGAGGACGGAGAAGTTCTGTAGGTACATACATCTTCTCTTTACCTGATTTACAGCAGAACTACTGACTGGAAAAGGAAACCACCAGATGGGAACTGACCCAGCAGTGCTCTCTTTATGGTGCAGACCACACAGTTTGGCCCCTTCACTCTTACCTGTCCATGCCTTAATCCTCAGTTGCAACACAATGTTATCTTATTAACTATCTTAACATATTGACTTGAAATATGACAATTACAAATAATTTTGAAGGGAACTAGCTTGTAGACAAAAATATGTAAAGACAATGTAGGAGCAATGAGCATACAACTCACTAACAAAAAGAAGAGAGTGAGTTGCCATACATTTTAACCTAACAGTGCTTACTAAACTAGCATCCTTATAAATTTTACAGACATGGCTTCCCTCATAATCCATCATATTCAGCCCTGCAATCCACCTCCCATCTGCTGTTTTTCTGCAGTCTGTATCCAGTAGATTGTTCTTGCCTATTAATTCCCACTTTTCAATCAACACAGTATGAGATCATTTTTTAAGAGAGAGCATGCATAAGCAAGAGCAACTTGATTACAATGGAAAAATATTTTGTTTATTCTCTACCCAGTCTTCCCCCTCCCACACATATCAGGACTAGAATTTTTCCCTGGGAGCAGCAAATATCAGTTTGATCAGCAAAATGACTGACTAAAGATTTACTGCAAAACACAGAACAATATGAAGAGCAGTAAGGGGCATTTCTCTGGTTCATCCACCACCTCAGTGCTGGTGACTATGATAGATACACCTATGGTGACAAATAATTTACCTGCCTGGTTCATTCCCTGGTGCCCTTGTCAGCCGTACCACACATGCACCACCGTGTGCTTGGACTCTCTTCTGAAGGAGACCGACTGCTTCTCTCCAAGGAAAAGCCAAGGCTTTTTCAGCTCTGTGGACAGACTGCCCTGAGGATGGCACAGCAAGGATAGGACTAGACCAATAGTGGCTTCTCCTGCCCTCCACCATCCCAACCAGCCTCCTGTCCTCAGACAGCCTCCATGCCCCACACCCCACAGCATGCAGCATACTTTTGGCATAATGCTATGAAAACACCAGTCTTGCAGGCAGCAAAGCAACCTTCACATTACTTCAAACACTTTGAACTGAAGCCACAAAAATATAATTACAATCTCAGAGACATGGGGGCATCGGACCCAGGTCAAATGTTAGGTGGCACAAACACAAACAGTTCACTCCAGAGGCGAAAGAGGTGTGGATGCATCTATAAGGATCACTCCTTGGGGCAGATCCTTTAGCCATGTAGACTATTTTAAACAAGGGTTTTTTAATTGTGCATTATTTGAGTTGCTGTTGTTACAGCCTTAATATATTTTGAGCATTTCAAACAGCCTGCTCTGGGCTGAAGTTTTCCATACAAAGCTAACTGCTTGTTATTCTTTCTGTCATCTTTTCCACAGAACCAGTATGTGGACTCCCTAAACAGTCTGCAGCAAGCTGCTTACCACATCTATATCACCTCTTCCCTCTGCCTCAGCAATCCCATTTCTGTGTCCCTGGTTATGAACAGAAGAGCCAAGTTCAGCTCTGTTATACAAAGTGATTGCTACACTGGGACACCTCTTGCCTATACCTACCTACTGACACAGAGTTACAAGGGGTGGAAATGTGGAGCAGACACACGTCTTTGAATGGAAGTATGCTTTGGGGACATGTACTGCATGTCCTTTTGTTGTGGGACTGACAGGATGTGTGTGCGTGTGTGTGATTTTTATATGGAAACTGAGCATTTCAAACTTCTCCCAGGCCTTGGGACCGATGAATGGCTCAGAGCTCCTCCTTGGGCATGGCACTGAGAAGTGGCGGGGAGGCACACACCCTCCTGTGCCAGCACCCTGCCATCTAATGGCCAGGCTTCAGATTCGCAGGTGAATTGAGTTTTACCTTTCTGCCTCCACTGTTCTAGATCCTAGAGATAGAAAAGTCTGTTTAAACTACCTTAGGTCACATCTTGTCAGCACAGAAGTATTCCTACTGGCTTACTTCAAGGTGTTTTCTCATATGTCTTAATAACAGGGTTAATACCTCACCTAAAAGTACCCTTTGTTATAGTTGCTCCACTCTGCCTTACTAATTCAGCCTAAATCATTCCTTCCTTTGTTTGGCAAATTCACACAATTTAAATACTTGCAGGCTTCAGCTGTATCTCTCACTCACAACCATTATTTAGCACCATCTTCCTTTCTGTAAAGGAATTCCCATATTCTCCTCTCTGTTTCCTTCTGACAAGACCTCTCCAGAGGTCTCTCCTCATCCAAAGATGTGTCCAGAGCTGCACGCAGTGTCCCTGCTTGACTCGCACAAAAAACCACGAAGAGCAGGTCTTCTGCTGCCTCGTTGCTTTGTTCCATGATACGTTTGCTCACACAAAGACTGCACAGAGCTTTTCTGAGCCACTCTCATACCACAAACTTGTCGTACTTGTTGTCCACTTCCATTCCTACATGTATTTGTTTTTTCTTTCTACCACCTTCCCAGTACAATATATTAATTTCAGGTTATTAAATGTATTTGTTTGCATTTGGCAGTTTGTTGAAGCTCTGAGCAACTTCATCATGAGATGAAATGGCGCCAAGCTTCTGGCTTTCCTGCACTTCAAACAGAATGCAGCTGGAAACGCTACAGTCATTAGGCCTTCAAAACATGTTTTTCTGAGTGCTAACACAGACACAGCGCTGCTCTGCCAAATCTTTAATACAGTGAATCCAAGCAGCTTCTGGTTTCTTATTCCAAGTGATCTTCTTCCGTTTTACAAAATCAAAAAACCCCTCTGTCACAGAAATTACTGCAATTATTAATTATGTTTAAAGTTAATCGTTTTAGCACCTCTATTAACTAGGAAAAAAACCCAGTAAAGCCACTTCAGAAAGACAGATTATGAAATCCAACAAGAAAGTTGAATTATAAGGTTATCTGCTAGATAATCTGGAAATTTAATGAATGATCGAGTTAGCTGCCCAGAAACCCTGCCATTATATATCTAGTTAAAATATTCATTAATAGTAGCATAGAGCTTGACATACCAGGCTTGTGCCAGATGCTCATCACCCTTTCACTATTTTCCCTCCTGATGTTCTCAACTATGGAATTAACTGTAATATATTTAATTTTGTACCTTACTGTCTTAAGTATCTTTGTATCTTAAGTATCTTCACAGCAATTCCCTTTTTATATCCACAAACCAGGTTATTATCATTCTGTATTGGCGTTTCTATGAGGAGATACATCATAAACTTCAGTTAATGCCTACCACAAACAATCACTTCTCTCTAGTTGTATTTCTAGCCTTCATTTGCATAGGAAAAATCACAATCCAACAACAAACAGAATTTTGGTTTGGTACAAAATAACTGGAACATGTACTGATCCACTTTCTAAAACCTCATTTCAAAGGAGGAACACATTTTGTCATTTCATCACTTGGAGGCTATTCAAATTACTGAAGCTCTTTTTTTAACCTATAATTTGAAGACCATTAACAAATTTTATCAGTTACTACTTTTTGTGAAACTGAACTCCCTGTCCTGATAGTGATGTTTAAAAAAATCCCAAAACTTAGTACAATATTAATATAAGATGTACATTTTTAAGTAGGTTTTTTCCCCTTTTTTTGGCCTTTTTTAATTCATCAGAAAACCTCATTATTATCATCCAGCCACTGGGTGGCACCTCTACATAGATGCCAGGTGTGCCTCAACAAACCCATGATGCCTTCACTCCATTCCTCCCACAGCCAAGTGTTGACATTACATCACCTTCGTGTACACAGCCATGTTTGGGAAACAGCTAAAGTTGGTTACTAAAAACTGGCTTTGTAAAACATTCCTGGAATTTTTCTGCTGTAATTTTTCGACTTCTAACTTTTGGGAAAAAATAAATCTGTGCGGAGAAACCTGTCAGGGAAAACCTGATTCCTTGAATATGTGTAAGTATGGGCAACTTTTGATAGCCTATGAAATTGTTTTGACAGCTGTGCCAGCGAAAATATATAATGCACTTTGTTGCTTTGTAGTAATATAAAACAAATACTGTCTAATATTACAGTAGCATCCAGCAAGCCCAAGAAAAGTTAAATTCCAGTTTTGGCGGGCAATGAACTAATAATATCCTTGCCCCTAGGTCAATTGTAACTATGCTGCACTGGACTATCTCAATGAGTGAAAAGCTCATCTTGATATTTATACTCTGGCTTAGCTTTAAAGCATTGCATAAACAATAATCATCACGTTGAGTTACCTAACACAGGTAGTATCTCATTTTATATAGTAAGAAGCTCAAAGAACCAGATGAAGCAGTTTGACTGAGGAGACAAAAAGCCAGCATCACTCATTTCTTTAAACATATGATGCTTGTCTTCCTTTGTTCATATTGACTCACCATGACTTGAGGAACAGAAACATCACGTTACTGCATCATTTTCCTACTTTCTGTAGCTACATTGGGAGATACAGAAGGGTATTTACAAATCCAGGGACATGAAAATGCTTTTGAACATCTAGACTCACACTTGCAGCATTTCCCCACCTGCTCTTTTATGTGAGTTTAAGCATTGTGATTCAAAGCGATAGTTGAAAAAAAATCAGCAAGGTTTGTGCTCTTTAAAGTTTGTTGTGAGCATGTAATCATCTGCCTTGGACTAAAGTTCCACTTTAGGGGAAACAAAGTGGAACTTCGAATAAGTCCAATTCATCTGGACAATTGCAAATACAGTGCAATTCCAGCAACAAGTAGGAAAGTCTTACATTTTTGGGAAGAACATTTCTGCCCACAAAAACAGGTTTGCACACAACAAAATAAGCCTCTCAAGTTCCCACTGTCCAAAGGCAGGAAAGGCCATGCAAGACGGGTACGGAGGCAGCAGGGAGGAAGGGATGCACTGCTACACACACCTGAGTGCTAGGTCTTGTGCTGGGGACGCTGCTTGGCACGGGGAAATGAATGGGCACAGCTCCAGGCTGTTCCTGGGGACTGCAGCTCACAGGAAGGTCCCGTTCAGCACGAGATCCCAGAAGATTCCATGGCCTTTCAGCAGCCTACTGCTCTCCCCGGCTCCAGCCTCTCCTGCACCCACTGTGCCAGTGAGGAGACCCTGTGCAGGTCCCTGAGCCCAGCAGGAGGGTGAGCCCCTGGCAGCACAGCCTGAGAGTGAAGAAAGGGCCAAATGAATGAGATGCAACCTTGGACTTGTGAGGTTTGGCTGCTGCTGCATAAACTCATCCATTTATCTAAGCATCAAAATCTTCATAAGCCACACCCTGCAATTTCAGCAAAGGAACTCACTTAAAATGAGTTGATTTCATGAGCTGAATTAGCCCACTGTCTAAAACAAAGACAAGCATCTAGTGTGGTACCAGCCATTCCACATTTACATCAATTATGCTGAGCCCAATTGAAACTCAGACTTTTGGCAACAAGGCACCGAGCCACCGTTTGCTCACAAAATAACACAGCAGCTTGCATTCACTGGAGATTTGTGATTACAAATTGCATTAATGTAGATTTATTGTATCGCTTCTGAATATCAACAGTCTAAATACCTAGCTAACCTACAGTTACAAACATGCTGCAGAAAAAAGCAACCATATTTTTTATAAAGTGGCACTAGAAAGGCACCAATTAAGGATGTAGACTTAACTTTGCAAATTCGTCTTTGAAAACTGGCCATTAAAATTTTACTGAGCTTTAAGAAGAAAGGAAGAACAATTTACTAAAATGATTAAACAACTTCTTTTTCATGTCAGGAATGGAAAACTGAATTGAAATGACAAATTCAGTAAGAACTAGCAGAAAAACATAGAATTGCACTTAGATAAGTCAGCTTGTGTAATATGAGACATTTTGTTGCTTCTAGACTTAATAATGGATTTTATTATTTCAGGCTTTAAGTAATTATAACTTCATTGCAAAAGTTATCACTATGGATTTTCTCATTTGCCTGAAAACACACATCTGCAGAGATTTCAATATAAATCTTAGGTTAATTGCTTTCATTTAAATTCCATGTGTATTTCAATATGGAGTATCTGAGTGAAGCATCGTTTCTTAAGAGATGACAATACTGAATCACAATTTATGAGAGTGTTTAATGGGCCAGGTCCATGACTCCCGTGTCTTGGAGCAAACCACCTTCATCTTTTATATGTATGTACATTTATGTTACAATTATGAAAACAATTTAAAAATTGCTTTAACACAGACATCTTTTTAGATACAACTTGTAAAAATCTATTCTCATACTTCATATGGCTTTTCTAGTCATGTGTCCAGCAGAAGAAGCAGTTCAGGGAAGTCTTGAAAAGTATTAGACATTTCAACAAGATAACAATAGAGAAGAGGAGAAGGTGACTCAAAAACTTATATAAATTGCAGTCACAGATACATCATAGAAGGTGCTTTTTGTCAAAAATTCTAGCACAGCACCAATGTAAGATACCATTTCACAGTACATTCCACAGCCCTGCCGATTATCATCGGAGCTCTTCATTCTCACATTCCTTTAAATGCCATTAATACAGTTATTTAAATTGTCAAAAGTTACACATCAAAATAAACACATGGATGTGGATGGGTTTTCTACATACCTCCACAGAGTTCAGGCTTTCTGCCAGCTCAAACAGACATCATAACACGGATTTACACTACGAAGTGCTTCTTTGAAGTCATACTGGCTTCTTCAGAAGGACTAGCTTACCGAGTAAATAGCAGCAGAATTCAGGATTCCTTCTGGATACAAGCTCACTTGAAGGCAGCCTACCTGCATCTCTGCATCTTTACAGAGCCAGAAGACCACGGGCTTCACCTTCAGAGTTTGTTTTGCTTCACCTTTTGAGGAATGAGTTGTCTCCTGACAGTATTTTTGCCTCTTGTCAAATCCATTTACCACTCTCCTGTTTCACCCCCTTCTCTCTTCCACAGCTACCAAAAGTGATCTTGCAGCCAGTGAGAGAGGAAAAAAGAAAGGATGCAAAGAAGAGAAGAGAGGGGGAAATGAAAAATGAAAATGGGAGGCTCCTGGGAAAGGAGGTGCAGACAAACTAGGGAGAATATTTTTTTAACTGGGACACTGACAGCCCAGTTAATTTTGTGTAAGGCTTTGTTATTTAAAATGATGAACATTTTGTTACAATTCAGTACACTTACTTAATGTTGCTTCCACTCTGTTCATTAACAGCTCTCTTCTGGATTACTAATCTACAAGGCCTTCAACTATTGGTTTTGAACAGCTCATCTTCCAGCCTCAATGCTTGATCATCCTAGAATGCTTAAATACCTCCTGAGCAGGAAACACCTTCATGTTAATTATATTAAATGTCTGAGCTGGAGCCTGCCAAGCAGTTCTGAACACAGTAAACCAGGCACAGACTTTGTGATGAGTAAAAACAATGTGCTCCCATAATAGAATCATTACACATAAAGAAAAATCCTCAGAAAAAACTAAATAAGGTCTTAACTTTGAGGAAGCTGGTTACAACAAACTATTTCTATCTCTGGCACTGATCTGTGGCCACACCTCTATAAAACAAATAAGTTTATCTTGTCTCTTAGAGTTAACAAACAGCCAGAGCAGAGGTGGATAATCTCAATGGACATGCACTTCTGCGTGAAAACAAGTTTGATTTGTCCACCACAAGCATTAACTTTCAGCCACACCTACTCTTCTGTTTGGGTCAAGTCTATAATTAATGAAAGCTCCCCCTCCTTATGACAAGCAAATTTTTATATCATCTCCCTTATCTTTGATTAAAGATTCCATCTATAAAACTATTCGATTACTATGGTAGTGTTTGAAGCTGATTTAAGAATAAAAACTTAAGAGAGTGAACTCGCTCTTAATAGCCTGCAGCTACAGCATGACATATCCTTATGTGTACCTGACCTGGTCTGTACTAGCTGGAGCAGCCTCCGTGGTGTTCGCTGAAGGAAGGAATTTTCATTGCCGTAAATGTCATGCTTCAGCTCTTTGTCATCAAGAAATGAATTGTTTCAGTAGAGCACTCAGTGACAAACCGCATTGTTCAAGTGTGTGTGAATACCATCTACGGGATTCTGATGCTTTACGGGCTCTCAGTGCGCAAGCTGCTGGAACCTTCAAGTTTTAAAATGTCCATGTGACCATTTAAAAACAAACAAGAGCCCAAAAGCTCCACAGACAGTTTTCTGGTGTTCTTTTGGAGCCAAAGGTGTTTGTACCATCCCAGTGTCTCAGTAGGTTGAGTAGCTCACTTTGGCTCTGCGTCTTATGCAAGACATCTAATTGACAGTTGAGTACAAAGAGTAATTAAGTAAACATCTCAAATCACAAAAAGTAATTCTACTATCATTTCAATCGCATTTTAATTTTAAAACAGTTCACACAGTAAACTTTATCCTAAAGCATCACGTGGTACAAATGTATTATGAGCCCTGGACTTTACACATGAAATGCAAGTCTTTCTGGAGCCAGTTCAAAGACTGACTTAAGTCATTTAGGATGTCCTATTTACAATAGCTGACTACAGAGTCATCTGCCTGCAACTCTGTAGTTACCTGCTAAAACCTTCTATTTTAATTTCTGCATTTGCCTACTTTCAACCCTCTGAGGGTTGGAACCAGTTTAACAAGGCATTTATCTCATCATTGTGACCCAGATGGGGCAACTCATTCACAAGGGACAAGAAATCAGAATCTCCCACAGATAAAGCCTCAGGATCTGGGGGAAAAACATTTTTGATACTCAGTTTGAGACAGCAAAGTATTTTGTCTTGGTGATTTTTCAAAGTATAATGTAAACCCCTCCTTTCTTAACAATATTCCCACAGCTAAAGGAGCCACAGATTCCTTTCCAAAACCCTAAGTAATCTCCAAAAGGGAGCATGAGTAAACAACTGAGGTAATCTACTCTCTTGTACTAGAATCAGTTATGCAAGGGAAAAGAAAGAAAGCCGTCGTGTTTTCATTGTATTACATGCACAGTGAAATAAGGGACAAGTTCAAAATCTTTGGACCCAGTCTCCAAACCCAGACCTTCAAGCATTCTAAAAGCCTCCTCTAGACTGCTAAATGCACACTTGAAGATGCAGTCAATCTGGCAGCAGACCTTTCGGGCTGCAAAGTTTATTCCAGCAAAGAAACAGACCCCAAAATCTCTGCCAAGGGATATCCATTAACCATAATGCAGAACCGTACATTATTCTGACTTCAAATGCAATAATGCCAACTTCAAAGAAGTCAAGGATCAGGGAGAGGTAACTAAGGATGACAAATAATTCCTAAATATTTGACATTTATTTTTGAGATAGATAATTTCATTAGTTCAAATGTTATAAAATAGTAAATTATAGACGTAAAAATAAAATGGCATGCTTTTGCTGAAGCATCGTAAAGAAATGGAATTACTGAAAGATGTCAGCTGATCTGTTTCCATCAGCAGGCAGCACTGTAGCCTGGTCTGTAAGTCTGTTAATTACAAGTCTTTAACGTAAAAAAGTAAATGAAACTCACCATTTTCTATTAATGTTTCCATTAATTAACAGAAAAAAAAATCAGGAGCTACAGAAACAAGAGGACACTGAAGTCTTGGTTTCCCTAATGAGAGCTAGTTCAACATAATTTTAATAACTCAGCTCTCACTAATTAAAACATGCAATAACATTTTTAGGAACTTCAGAACAACAACGGCCCTACCTGGAAGCAAGACCCCATATCCTTCTCAGGCAATGAGGTAAGTTCAGTTGCTCAAAATAACTTACACAACCATTCCCAATACTCCTCTTCCTTAAGGATGTGTCAGAAGAGTATGAAAATGGAAGCAACAAACACGACTCACGCTTTACGAATTTCAGGACAAAAATGTAGAATTAACAACCTTTATTTTACACACCCACCTCATTACGGGTGTGAAACCAGCTCGTTCATTGAAAGTTTATTTTCTTACCACGTAAGTCTGTATAATGCAAGTAATATCCCAAATCCATTTTTATCCTCCCAGTATTGATCAGAACTCACAAAATAGGTTAAAATGAAATGTCAGTCTCCTAACTTAAAATTTCCAGCTAAGGTATAGCTGGTATAGCCAAACGCCTCCCTATGTTAATTGGCACAAAACAAATTAATAAAAGCAGTTGTGGTGGAGAAGAAAAGATGGAAATCCTCTAGAAGATAAATACAAGAAGGGGCAAACTAAACTGCTTATGTTATACTCTGCTTTTATTTTGCTTGATTCTATGTCCTTAGGCACTTTTTTAGTTCTCTACTAGGCAAATACTCAAAGAATTGGCTCAAAAGTCAGTTTTGCTATAGAAACTTCATCAGGCAGTTACTAAACTACTTCTGTTAAAAGGCTCTTCTCATCCCTAGTAAAAAGACACACAGTTTTCATTAAAGAAAAGCTTCGGTTCCCCCTTGGCTTTGTAAACCACATGCAGCAGCACTCTGTACACAGGGACACAAAAACAGAGCTGCCCTTGAATGTCTGGGCAGACTGAACATAGAAGAGTCTAGAATTTTTTGGACTGCAACACCAGAGGATTACAAGAGGACTGAAGGGTTTTGTTTTACAGCTAACTTTTTCAACTAGAACCGTCTGTCCTCCTCAACCCTCACCTTCATTATTAAATTGTAATTTGGGCTAGATTAAAGGACAGCAGAGCAGCATAAAAGGAAGGGTGCAAAACTAACCAAAATAAACACATCTAGGACAGATTTCTGAGCAGATGTAAATAATGAGACTGTTCCAACATACCAGACATAAAGAAAACAGAGTGGAAGAAGTAAAACGCTTCTGAAAGTATGAGAGATGAAGGAATGTCAGGACTTCTTCAACAATTAACAGAAGAAGTATTCCTCAAGCCACTTTTTAAATCATGTGTTTCTTCTTCTTGGAGGAAATGGAAAGAAGTTTCAGGAAAAATTAATTTGCATAAACATTTAAAAAGTGTCTGCAGTGATTCAAGCTTTTGCAGTTTGTTGTTTTCTGTCACACCTGTTCTATGTAGGTGCCATGTAAAAATTCAAACTCAAATATTAAGTAATACAATGTAATCAACAGGTAAACTGCATTAAAGCCAAAAAAAATAAAAAAGAGTAAGAGGTAAAATCTAGTGCTATTTGCACGGTAAATATGCTGAGAATCTTTTGAATCTCACTGTGGTAAGTGCTGTACCAAAAACTGGGTATGTCCAGTAAGAAGGAAGGGAGGAGGCACAATTACACTGAAACATCTGCAATTATGCTAACAGTTTCGGCCCAGCAGCTGCTTCATCAGAGCTATCACCACCAAGATCCAGCACCTGCCAGGGAAAACTCGTGGCAGGAGGCACCAACACCACAAAACAGCTGGTGTGAACACCAAAGCCATGGAGAGAGGACATCAGCAAGCTCCTGGGAGTCAGCCAAGATGGACACAACATCTGGACCTCTATGGTCTTCCAAACCAAGATCACGGGACAATAGTGACACGGGACAATAGTGATATTTCTATTAACCTCCAGGGCAGCAGATGTTATCAGTGATAACACTTCTCTACTACCTAAGTAATGCAGAGCAGCAGGGAACGTCACACTGCGGTAAGATATGATCAGCTATCTGCTTGGACATGGATTTGTGTCCAAATTCATGCTTACATGGATTAAGGAATATAAACAGGGAAGTTCAACAACAAGTATTCAAAAATAAAGCCTACAAGAAAGAAAGAAAACTTACACAATAAAAAGTTAGACAGTGAAATAATGTTAGATGTGCAAATCTGTATTTCATTAAAGCATTAAAAAGACACTATTTAGTTTATTTTATAAACAAAGTAGGGCAATTTTTTCTCTAATTTTGTGATAAAGCATACTGGGCAAAAACAGCCTTTCCTGTCTTTCCTAGGTAATATTATTAAGCTCTGAAGTCTAGGATTTATTTTTCCTTGCTCTAAGGTTACTAAGTACAAAATTTTTAATTTGTAAAAATTATCGAGGACTTTTCTAAAACTAAGCTGCAGCTCTAACCTCATGTGAACCCCTGTCAGTCCTTTTCAAGAGCTTTCAAAATACAATGTTATTTTTAAATTCCTTTTTAAAAAATCAGCCTTAAACTCCCTTTATTAATTTTGCAATTCCTATATTAAAGATCCTGTGTAGGTTTTAAAGATGTATAAAACAATACTGTTCATCAGCTTTATATAAGAAAATATTCATTTTTTTTGCCAACCTGGATTATTTCATAGTGACTTTTCTGATCTTCCAAGTCACATCTGGTTCTTTTTCCCTCTGTCTTCCAGATTATCTACATGCATAAAACTCATCACATGCTTAACTATCGAGGTTCTTCCACCAATTTTTCCAAATACTAAGTGATACAACAAATATTTCAGTGAATAACAAATCATTAACTATGAATAAGCAGCTAAGGGTGTGCGCTGGGTCTGGCTGGAATGGAGTTAATCTTCTTCATAGCACCTCATATGGTGCTCTGTTTTATATCAAAACAAACAAACAAAAAAAAACCCAAACCACCACATCAAAGTTTCAGCTACTGCTGAACAGAGCTTGTACATCACCAAGGGTTTATCAATTTCTTATACATTCTCCCAGCAAGTGGGCTGAGAGGGAACAGCTGACCCAAAGTGATCAAAGGGATGGATATTCCACAGCACATAACATCATGCTCAGCAATACAAACTCTGTTTTTGTGATGTTTTTCCAAAGGCTGGGCACTGGTCTGCTGGTGGAATTATTGAGGGACTGTGCATCAGTGGGGATTGGCTTTCTTCTCCTTTGCTTAATAAGATATCCTTATCCTGACCCATGAGTTTCTTCTTGCTTTTGCTCTTCCAATTCTCTTCCCTATCCCACTGACAGGGGGGTATGAGCAAAGTGGGTAAGTGCTTCATTGCTGGCCAAGGTCAACCCATCTTCTAGTAAAATCCTTCTCATGGGGCTGGGATTGGGATTCCTCCACAATAAGATGTCCTCAGGAGATTACATATGTTCCATATTTATGAAATTCATACCATTTTTCGGTTATCATGCAAAAACGTACACTGCTCTTGTTTTACTTTACTATGCTATTATATTGGACTATTTCTTTCACTTAAAGCAAAAATGTTTTAATTCAATCCTGTGTAACTGTCATAAACAGGAAAAAAAAAAAGATGAAAGAGTTAAATCAGTATTTGCCATAAATACATTCCAGTAGAAGCATACACACTTGACGAATTTTTTTGTGGCAGTACCTATGCATTTGATATTCTTCATATGTAGCTTAATGCTCTTTGCATTGATGTCATAAGGAGAAAACACACCCAAAACTTCAGTTTTCTCATGAGCATGTGATCCCAGTCTGCCATATGTGTAGAGCAAGTGGTTGCGGAAGGTGCCTATGCACTACATATCTTCAGGAAAGCTAAGTGACACATTAAAAAAATTCCATTCTTCTATTTGTGGTTGTTCACAGGCACACACATGAATAATAACAAAGGAATAATCAGTTAACTCGGAAGTGGGAAGGGAAAGGGAGACATCAAGGAGTGTTTTGCTGAATACACCATCAAATTTGGATGCCCTCAGAAAAGATGCAGTATTTCATGACTGTGGAACTGTAAAACTGTCCTTTGGACCTCCTAAATACGATAAACACAATTTATGACCATGCTGGAAGTGCTACTTCCCCAGCAGCCTGGGTCAGTTCAGCAAATCCATCACCTAGAGGACACTTGTCTATAGGCACAGAGCCTGTTCTCAAGGCTGTCTGCTGGACTACCAACAATACTGACAGGCTGTTTGATGTGGTGGCATGGTGCCAGTTCATCACATCTGAGACCTTAACTCTCTGGAATCTTCTGTGGAGTGCTCATCTACAATCATTTCATCTTAGAGGATGAGCTGGAAACAGGATCTCCAACACCTGTGAACTCGATTACTGTCTTCCAAACATTTTCTTGCCGTGGGGACTCCTCCTGGGTAGATGTGGGGCTGAAGAGTCTCTAATTGGGCCACACTGTCCCCTCATAAATGCCTTGCATCTCTAGACCATCTCAGAAACCTTTTCTTTCCAGGTCTTACTCATATTGCCAAAGACTGAGAATATTTACACCCATCACATCCTCCTAAATCCCTGCATTTGGTGAGGAGTCATAAGAAAGGCAACACCCTTCCTCCGCACGAAGGTAACTTTGGGGCCAAAGGCAGCAGGGTCATGACAGGAACTGAGTGGCATCAGCAACACCATTTCAAGTGCTGCAGCATTAGTCAGTGCTGCCTGCTGCTCACATGCCCTGACTTCTCTGCCAAATACAGCCTGGCATCCTGGCTTGTGCCAGCAATGGTACTGGACACCACAGAGATAACAAGGATTACATAATAAGATACCACAGGTCTGCCAAATACAGCCTGGCATCCTGGCTTGTGCCAGCAATGGTACTGGACACCAGAGATAATAAGGATTACATAATAAGATACCACAGAGAGGGTAGTGCCCAAATTGTTTCCTTATTGTCCCTTGGTTGTGACTTGACCCTGGAAGAGATGCAGAAGGCACTGGCAGTGCCACAGCACCTGCTCCTCACCCAGGCACTTTGGAAGCAGGTCACCACCATCCAAAGCTGCATGAGCACCAGCGGAAAATATTCATGTTCACAGTTTTGGGAGGTGCTCGCTACTCCTCCAGATGCCTCCCATCACTGCCTTGTTTGTTCACACGTCCTTCTTCAGCTTTGTGAACTCTGTGGCAAAGGACCTACACCAATGAACCCCAGCTTATCAGAAGTATTAGAAACTGAATTTAAAAGCTCCACAAGAACAAGAAACTTGCACTCAGGCTGAGGAGTGTTTGAAACATGGGAAGAAGTCTGGCCCTTTGTTCCTCTGACAGGAAGCACAAGTGGCAGCAGAAAATCTGTGGACAGATTACAGACATGCATCCCTGAACCTGAAATGAGGACCATTGCTCAAAAGCAAACAAGACTATTTAAAATACACCTGCAGAGAAAGGTTCTGCCAAAGCCTTGTTCTGATAAGCTGTTATAGGAGTAATTTCTCTATTTTTGACAAAGTTCTAATATGTCCTGTAAAAACCTGGCACTAAAGTTCAAAAAATGGCATACTCAAAAGACTCTCCAAGTTTTTGTATTCACAGGCTAAAATTACAAGGAAAAGAGAGGCAAGTGAGGGCAACCCAGGGAACACACAAAAAATGCTAAATCAAGTAAGTCTGTCCACATTTCAGTATCCAGTTAGACAGTATTTATTTTCATGACCTTAACTCTCAATAGCCTTAATTTCACAACTATTTCCCCTGACACTATTAATGTGATTGGAGAGGTAAAGGCAACTGCATGTGTTCTTTCCACAAATTGAGTAAGAGGCTACTTGAAAGAGGGGTTCAGAAGTCTTTTCACAAGTAAAAATTACTCAAACACTAGACAGAATATTACACACACTAAGGAGAAAAAAAAAAAAAAGAAAAGAAAAGCACCAACTAACAAGATCTACTCTTGGAGAAGCACTCTGATTTCTTTTGAAAGTAAGAAAAAGGAAGCACGTGTATCTCACACACATCATGGCCTGCTGCCACCAACACCTGGCTGCTCACACTTGCTTCATCAGATGACATGATCACTTAATTTGTCATCAGCAGCAAAATTTATTTATAATTATCTGCACATTTAATGGACATCCTGCTAGTAAAAAACCTTAGTAAATCAAAATGTACGTTAGAATGAAAACAATTATTATGCCTTGTATATAAAATTAATTTATATTTTTTACATGTATATCAAATCTACTCTACACCTATGCTGCAATACAGTGAGTCCTCTGGAAGTAAATAAAAATATATTTCAGAATTATGAGAGAGATCAGATGGTGGATAGTCAGAGTAATAGTATGTCAAAAAAAAAAAACAAAACTGAGGGAATTGCATGTTGGAAAAAAAATAAGTAGTATTACTAAGGAGAGAAAAATCCTTCTGTCTCGGTTGCAAAGTCTCAACCAGGAAATTAATGGTAAACGCTTGTTAACTCCTACCTCATGTGAAAAAAGTCAGAACTGATACATCTCACTGTGGGAAGAAATGAATACATAATAGCACATTGCTTTGGCAGCTGTCCCACGGTAACCAAGAGAGAGTTCCACTTCAACTGGAAAGGCCAATCCAGTCCATTCCTGGGTGAAAAAAACTCTGTGGAGCATAATGAAGAACAGTGGGAACAGAAGACTTCTGGACTCTGACAAACCTTAACCAATTATCAACATGTGGAGTCTTTAGAGCATAAAGGACTTGCTTTAAGCTGTATGCAGGAGAAAGGAGAAGCACTACTGCAGAAAACAGGGAGGGGGAAAGCACTGTTTAGAAGAATTACACAAGGAAATATGTCAAAGGTTGTCAAGTAACTCAGATCTAACTCAGAAGAGATTAGACATGTCCAAACAGGTACACAGACCTTTTTTTTTTTTTTTTCTTTTAAAACCAAGCAAAGCCAAACAAAACTAAACTGTAGCGTATGGCAAGTTAATCACAACAGCAGTGATATTAAGAAATCACCCTGATTATATTTAGCAACATCATTTAAAAAATAATTTAAACAGTTCCAAGAAAAACAACTGACAAATAAGTTTTTGAAGACAAATCAGATAAAGTAAACAGGCATCCAAGAATGAGAAGTGATTCAAATACCTAACAATAATTAAACATCTCCCATGGCCTAACCACATTTTGTACTTTTAGAAGAAGCTTGACAGAATATTTAAACATAAATACTCATCACAAAAATCTTGATTACATCAGGCAACACTACAATGCCATCAAAAATACTCTGCTCAATATTTGAACTTGCTAGAGCACAGAAATTGAGAATTTCAAGTTGCCAAGTTTTTGTTGGACACTTCCTGTTCAGTTCCTCCCCGGCAGCCAAAGCAAGCATCCCTGTAAGATGCAATCCTCCCTCGAATACCTCCAGGTGAGCCCTGAACTATTATTACTGCCTCCAATGCTGCCCCACTGGTTTGGCAGCTAGTGGGACATTGTTCCAGTGCCAGCAGCTCCTGCCAGGCTCACACACAGCTTCTGAGCACTGTACTCTGCAGTGGGGAGAAAAGAGATATAAACCCATTAAATCTAGGCTCATTTAGGACGCAGAGGATTCATAAAAATACTCAGAACTAAAGTAGAACACTGTTTCACCAATGTTTATACTTGAGGTCACTTTTTGATCGTGTTTTTGTATTAAAGTCTTACTACCACACTGTGGTTAGTACTTACAGGGGGGGAAATGGAGACTTTTCACATAACAAAACAGACTAGTTTATCATCTGACTAGATTTACTTCTGACAAAAACTAACATTATGCAGTATATGCTGATATTCTAATTTTTTATTTCTTTCTAAGATATTCCTAGCACCCTGGCAGACATGTAGAAGTTTTTGGGATAAGACTCCTTTTTGTTTTGAACTTCAGTTTATGAAAATTAAAGCATCTTCTAAACTATCCTTTGATGCAAAGATAGTATGCTTGCACTAACAAATAGTCCTTGAAAGTCAAGATGAGAAGCTTGATATCTTAACAGAAAAATATGCATTTAGGCCTCAATTTTTACGTTAATTTTAATTTTTTTTGTTTGATTTATTAACTATAATGAACCAGTAGACAGTATTGTTGTAACTCTACTAATTTTTGTCCTTTTGTATTGAATTATAGTGAAAATGTGAGGTCTCTCCCACAGAATCTAACTTACCCATAAATTTCTTTCATATGGAACACTGAAAATCCTGTGTTAAAATGACTAGTTTCACCTTAACTCAAAGGCTATATAGTAAAGTTTTCTACTCATCCCAAGAGAAGAAGATATCATCTAGATCTTACTGAAGAACTGGTTAGTTCAATTACCAGTTGCTCCAAGCCACAGATACGTGGCCTAAGATAGTGCTAAGAATGAGACAGACTCATATGAGTAATAGGACAGCTTTTGGATTTCTACTCTTCCATCAGAGAGCACAGAAACCTCCATAACTCAAGTATGCTAGAGCTTTAAATACAAGCATTTTCCTGAAAACATCAGGAGGTTTCAACCCAAGTACAGAAGAGCCCTGGCTACACTCAGTTTCTGACAGGAAACGTGACAGGAATGGGCATTGAGCTGTTCATCAGGAACCAGGGAGTCCACTTCACGTGAGCACACTTATTACCTGCAGGACTGTCACTTATATTGTATTTAAAATACTCCCCTGTGGAATGTTCATAGGCCTCTCAGCCTCTTTTTTAATTCTTCACCTCATACACGCCCATTAAATTACACAAGGACTAAAAAGCTTGATAAGTTCCGCTCTGAAATTGCAAATGATATATACTGAGAGCTTTTGAAAGATGCCAACTTTTTTTTGGTCTTTTGTGCTGTGATTTATTATTTGCATAGTCAAAATCAGACTCCATTATTCTAGACATTTGATAAACACACAACCCAAGCCACCACAGCCTGGGAGAGATTAGTCAGTAAACTAACAACACAGACAAAAGGTGTGAGAAAACAATTTCTTACTTACTGCCTAAACTGAAAACAGACAAGGATACCTCCCACTGAATTAGTTAAGGAATCCAGCCACAAATCAGAAGAATCTCACAAACTTAACTCGGAATACATCTACAAGGTGGGGTGAGGCAGATGTCTGTGTCTAATGTGCCCAAGTCCAAATCAGCCAGGTAAAAAGCAGCTGTAGTTTACAAGCCATGTCACAGTGTTAGTTGGGTGTTGTGCCTGCACATTCGCCCTTCCAGGCTGACTGGATGTGAGCTTATTCTCAGTGCTGCAAAAACCAATCCATCAGCCCAGTCAATCAATCTGCATCTCTACAGAATGTGATTGCATGAAGCTGGCTTGGTTAATGGTAGACAAACCCAGCCATGGTGCTTCCAAACAGAAGGTACCTTGCTTCTGCACAACTTCTAACCCAGGGAGGGGAGACCCCAGCTGCAGTGCTGCATCCAGCTCAGGGGTCCCCAGCACAGGAATGACAGGAACTGTTGGAGCAAGTCCAGAGGAGTGACACCAAGTTGATGAGGGGGATGGAGAGCCTCTCCTCTGAGGAAAGGCTGAGAGAATTGGGATTGTTTAGCCTAGAAAAAAGAAGGCTTCAGGATGACACAATTGCAGCCTGCCAGACTCAACAATTTTTTCCTCTTCACCAAGTGCACAAATCTTCAAAGAAAAAGAACATAATCTTTTCATTTCAATTCTCTATTGGAATGTAAGATCGATATGTTATAATTTCCATCCCTGTTTTCTCCCCTACTCCTGCAGCTTTTGCACATAGCTAAGGGAGGTCACAAAGATGCTTCAACAGGGGACAACAGGGAAGCTCCAGCATGTATCTACAGGTCTCCTCCCTATGCCATGGAGAATGAATTATTTGTACTTTATCTGTAAAACAGTATAACCATGGGTGAATCATCAAAACACTGTCCTTGAAGATGGAGATCACAGTATAATGTTATGGAATCTTTTTAATAATCATATGGTTTTATTTAATGCCAAATGTGTTTATATTATACCAAAAATCCTAAATATGTCTGTCACAATAATTACTGGTTCCTCACTAAATAATTCATAAGTGGCACAGGATTCCCAGCCAAAGGTAGGAAAATGTGTCAGGACTGCTAATCCCACAGCAGCTCCCTGGCTGTTGTGGAATGCCCCCCATGAAATCCCACTGGTGGTTCTCAAGGAATTAAAATTATGGAAACCAAATCAAACAGATCAGTAAAATCTTCTGAAAGTCAAAGAATAAGAAACTATAGGCACTTCCCCAGAAATCCACAGGTTCAACAGTGACACTTGGAATTACCTTGCACTTCTCAGTGCCAAGTCTCTGCAAGACTTGGTCTTCATATCATTCTACCATCAAGCATTATCAGCCCTTGGCAGTGGGGGCTACTTGTGCATGAGAAGTGAACAAAATTATGAGAGTACAGAGAAAGACCACCAAGATGCTTAGATGCTGGGATATAAGATACAAGAAACTCCTGGAATGGCTGCTTAACAGGAGCCAGTCTGTCCTTGGAGGTGCACAGGGAAGGACTGAGAGAGAAGGGGGACAAGTTGCAGCATGAGAAATTCTGCTAGCCTTCTACCAGGAAAAAAACAGAAAATCTCCTCATTTCCTAAAAAGCAGCCTCTTCTCACCAGCCCACTGATTTTAAGAGGTTCTCTCCCACTTTCCTAGCATTAATTACAAGTCATCCACACGACCCTCCATGAGCCCTGAGAGACTACGTTGTCGCACCTGCTCCTGGCCATAAAGAAGGGACAAATAGAAAATTATGGTTTCCACCAGGCCATGCAACTCAAATGTTTCTGCTTGGCTGTTTATAGTCTGTGAATTTGGGCACTAGTCCTTCCGGATTTGAACGGCATTGGACAGTATTCACGACCTACAGCCTTGCCTCAACAGCAGCACCACAGATGTGGCACCAGAAACATTTCAAAATACTCTGGAGTCAATACAGAAGTAGCTTACAAAGAAGAAAGACCAGCTATATAAAAGCTGGTTAAAGGATGCACATGGTCCCCTCTGTCTGCCTATATTTCTTAGAATACTTATGGAGTGATTAAACTGTACAAGGAGCACTGTAATAATGTATCCTTACTAAAATTTTGTTTCCTTTTGTCAAAATGCTGGAAAACGTTAAATACATAAAAACCTTCTTAAGAAAGGTTTTTTGATATTTGATCTTTGCATACATTCAAGTCTCATCAACAAGAAAGATTTAGTCAGTGAAACAGACAGCAGCCCACAAGCTCTAAGTGATGTGCAGGTGTTAGAAAGACAAATTACTGGTTGGTAGAATTGTCTTGCTAAGCTTTAGGGCCTGGCAGGTTTCAGTGATCTCGCACCCAGAGGGAGGTTAACAAAGTTGGGGAGAAGGATGTACCACTGACAGCAGACACAAAGAATGCAGAATTTATGGGCCACAAGGACATTGGGCAGAACCCCCAAGATCAGGAAGAAACGAATAAACCTTACCCAGCAACTGTGCTGAACCAGCTGTGACTGGGTAAAAGGTAATTCTGCAGCAGGAGATCCCAACCACACATCATTGACCCAAAAACCCATCGGCTCAAGAGAAGAGAAACACCATGGGACTGACTAGCATGAGAAGAAAGAATCATTAACCAATAGAAGACAGAACACTAATTAATAAGAGAACTATGAAACTTGTAGCAAATGAATTAAGGCTTCTATTTGCTAAAATGTATAGTGAAATGTTTTGGTAGTGCTGCTTTTGTGGGTTTGACACCAGCACCCCTTTCTGCACTGTAAATAAACAATAAATAAACTGTAGAACAAAAGAACTGTAAATAAATCAAATACCTTGACTATATGTGTGGACTGTCCCCTTGCACACAGAATAAAAGAACCTATTTTGGGACAACAAATACAGCAGTTTTGCTTCTGGCATTGAGCTCTACCTGAAACTCAGGATTTGGAGAATTCATCAAATATGTCTGTTTTACAAATTTACATAGCTCAGGACATTTTTAAATTTTCGTTTGGTTGAGTTTATAATTGTGAATTCTAAATGAGTAAAGGATTCAGGCACTATGAAGAAATTTTATCCAACTAACTTTTTTCAAAAATTTTTATTTAATAATTTCCAAATACAGTTCCAGATTAATACAGAAAATGGTATCTTATTTCCTTTAAATAAATACTATGGGTTTTTTTTATTTCCCCAGAGAGCACTAAAGGAGGCCAATCTCTTATATCAATCAGTCTTTGTCTATCTTTCCCTTCTTGTCTCAAGGGAGCACCAAATGATGAAATATTTGATGACAGTATGTGGCTGCATGAACAAACACATGTGAAGATAAGATGTACAGCAGAAAATTTGCTGGTGTGACAAATATAAGAATCCTGTATACAAAGATACACCACTATCAGATACATTACACACCTGAAAACCACTGATGACTTCTCTCTTTTTTGAAAGCTGAAGGAGGGTTTTTTTTTCCCTTGCACAGGAACCTCTGGTGACAGAACAGGTCCTCATGTTTTTATTCTATTTTTAACTGCAAGCTGCTAAAGGAAGAACCACCTAGTATTAACAGTTCTCCATCTTTCCTATCACAGGATTATATTTCCAGCAGAATTTAACTTTCCTAAGCATTACTATTTACGCTGAACTTCTGCACATCAGACCATAGGTGTAGTAGTATCCTCTCCCTTTTCTCCTGCTTCCCCTATTCTCTTTCTCAAGCTGTCTGGGAAAGGTTTGTTTCCCATGCCTTTCCCAGCCATCCCAAGAAAATGCAGGAGTAGGGATCAATCCCAGTTCTCTAAAGAAACTTGGAAAGTCTTAACCAGAAGGAAATGAATAACAGAATATACTGAATAACAGAAGTTATGCAAAAATTAGTCTCTCAAACCAGACTGCTTGTGAACAAAGAAGGTGCCTTAGCGTTGCACATGAAAAACCAGAACACAGGTTTTGAAGCTCACAACTGTTTGACTTTGCACCGTAACATCTCCCACATGGAAGTAGGAGACTGTGGACTCAGCCTATGGACTCCCCATATTGGGTAACATTGATGGAACTCAGATGCCCAAATTTAGATGTTGAAGGTGTCACCTTCAGGCAGCTTTTAAAGTCAATGAGACAAAACTTGTACTTCTAAGGTGCAATTCATTTAGCCTGGTTTAAACACTCACCTTAAGGTGAGATGCACTGCACACCAGACATGACTATTTGCCCTCCTCCATTATAAAGTGAAGAACTATTTCAGATGCAGATATCTGAAATTAGAGGATATGGGTGTATATGAAGTAAAAGAAACTAATTATATTGACATATACCTTTCTGTAATATACTAATTTCTATCCACAAATGTTGTCCTGCCTCTTCCCCGAGATCATCACAGGTACAATAAAGTACCACTCTTCTCTTTGTTCCAGGCAAGCAGAAATCCACTAGAGTGTGCAACATAAACTGCATGATGTAAATCCTGAGAGGGTAAGATGGGACAGAGTTGTAGGAGCAAGGACCAAGACAAGGAGAAAAGGAAAAGACAAGAGATAGGTGTGCTGAGAAAGAGTAGAGACTGAAAACTGCTGTTTTCTCGTTCAGACAAGTGGTACTCACTGAATTGGTACGCATTCAGTATTTAACATTGTTTTTAGCACTCCATGCATTACTAAGTGCCAACTGTATGTACCTGCATTCAATAAGAACTTTTTGTTTGTGCACCTTCCAGGGTGGTTTATATAGCGGTATTTTACAATAGTAATTTCCCAAAACACCTTTCTATTTTTAGTTGTCACTATTTCCAAGTGTGGATCTGACACACAAAAACCAGAGATGCCAAGACTGGCACCTAGTTTGAGTAGGATAGCACCTGCTTTTCCACAACAGTCCTTGTTTTAACAGGCATTTAAATTTTCAGTACTGAACTCCTATTACCTGAATGGAACTCAGCACTATTGTAGATCAGATTCACCTGGATACAGTAAGGTACACCATTTCTTCAAATAAACATCCGACAAAGCCAGAAACACCAAAAAAAAAAAAAAAAAAGAAAAAGAGAAATCTTTGTGAATGCATGAGTCCACTAACTCACTTCTTTATTTTTTATAAGATTTTTTTTCTAATTTAAGTGAAAAAGCATGAGCAAAGAAAGTCAGCAATTTTTGTGCACCACAGCAGTCAGGAATGAGGTGCCACTCTACCAGGATCTACCTTTCACAGCCTGACATCCAAGCAGGCTGACCAGGAAGGCATCAGCAGTCTTACTGGTTCACATTTCTCAGACATTTGATTTTGAAAAGGACAAAATGAAAAAGAGAGTGTTCTTCACCCTGGTGTTTACACAGCCACCAAACCCACAAAATCAGCAACAGCTGAAGCAGCAGCTGATGTTAAACTCATGCAGGAGAAACAAACTATTACTTTCATGGCATAGATGTCATTACATTTTCACAGGACAGTATTTTTTACTTCTTAAAAAATGCAAAAAAAAATAATGTTTTAGCATGTCATCCCTCTTATCTTAGTATCTTTCTAGAAACATGGGTGTTTTTTCCTAAGGATCAATTTCCTCATTAGGTCACAGTACAGAAAAGAACTCAGAAAAGGAAGTTATGCTTTTAATTATCTGATTGTGAGATCTTAAAAGATCTTCACTCCCCTATAAAAAAACTTTAAACACTAAGTCTTTATTCCTAATGTGTTATGCGTACATTACAGATTATTAAGAATTATACAACAAACCAAACTACCCTTTTCCATTTCCACCTCCCACTAAGTGCAACTAGAACACTTGCAGAAATCCATATTCAGTCTTACAAAAGAGCACAGGTGAATGTTTCTTTTTTCACCAGACAACACACAAATGTGAAGTTACCCATATAAAGTACATTGAATTGAGGGTTTGTACTTCACAAAACAACAAACTGTATAACAGTTTTCTACATTTTATTCTTGTCAATTGAGCTGCTAATAGTCTGTGTTATTACACACTTTGTTTTTCACAGGATGAAGCATTTGTTCTTCATCTTTTTCCAAAATGTGATATTACATGTGGGCTGTGAAGCACAGCTCCTTTACCTCTTCTAACACAGAAGTCACAGAAGAGTAACTTAAGAGTAAGAATATGGAAGCAGGGAAGAGATACAAGATCTTGGTCTCACTGACACTTTCTCCACTAAAAACATAATGTTTCTTCACATTCCACATATCTTGTGGATGTGCATGTTCCTCCTCAAAATAAGGTATAATTCCACAGTCTAACTTTCCTTCAATGCAGCCTAATGCTGTTTCCCTCTCCTTATTTTAATGCTATTACTGAACCCTTAATATCTTTTATTTCCTTGCCAAATCACTGTAGAATAACAGTTGCACAGGTTTCTTTGCCTTTACGTATTTAGCATGTTGATGAAGGTGAGCTGAGTTCATTCAACCAGGAGAAAGTAATAAAAACAAGGAATGTTGCTGGTGGTAGTGTTTCTAACATGCCCAATATCAAATATCTGTGCTTCTTGAAACTGAGGAAGTAATAAGCAACAAAAATATCCTCCTTTTTCACAGTGATTACACTGACACATCTTGGGCAAGAATCTAACTACTGTCATTTTTATGGTAGCCAACTCATAACTGGACCAAGTAACTTGTCTGGTCTTGGCCATCAAGTACAAAAAGCTCCAGATTCATAGGGTAGCATACATTGTGAGAAACACTGCTAAACAAACACACCCAAAGATAAACAGCTTTTTTTTTGTCCTCCTCTAGTCAACTTCCTGCTACAAAGCTCAATTCCAAGCCATCCTCTTCATTTTTAAAGTTGCCATTGGGTGGAGATCATTCAGAGTCCAAACCATGACAGCTGTATAAGGACATGACCTCCAAGAGACCAAGTAAAAATTGGTTTCCTAATAAGATGGTTACCTATAGCACAGTGACAACTGTAATTCTTTTTTTTTTTTTTTTCACTGCACCTTCTTCTGTTAAGAGGCTCAAACATGCAGCTGTTAGCTGAGGGAAAGAGATTCTACAAGCTTTTGGTGGAAAAAGTAATCAGAAGAGTTCATCTGGCTGTCCTGACACCCATGAATGCAGGCAGTCCAACATAAATTTCATAGAGACAGGAGAATGCATCCTTGTATCTTCAAGTTTCAGGAGCTGGGATGCTTGTTTGGTTTTTATCACAAGATTGTTTTATGCCATGCTGGGTACTGCTCTTCCAGATAATTAACTAACAGCAAGGAAAAGTACTGGCTATCTGAAAAAATAACATAAGACAAGGAAAAGAGCTGAGGATAATGTTTAAACTGGAGCACCATATAAATAGGTGTCTTCAAACTGACAGCTGTTGTGCTTGCCATGTGCCAAACCATAGCTAAAACCACAGCCACTAATTAAGCATCTCATATCTTCAAAGTCATCCCTGTTAACAGGACGCTCTATCTGTCCTCTTCAGTACTCTTGAGACCAAGCATTACAGCCTAACAGGGATGCAATAAAAATAAAATACTTCAAACCATGTATTTTGAGAAGTGCTATCATAATCTTCAACATATTTTTAAAATTGTATTTTGTGTTTTTGGCTCTATACTAAAAGCTTAGCTTGTTCCATTTTTTTTTTTTGAAGGCAAGGGTGGTAGAAAGCTACACAAACAAGAGAAGTTTGTGCCCTCGGAAGGTGACCAACTGCAGTTAAAGATGGTGACATAAGGTGTGTTTTTATGTTCTGAAGCATAAACCCAGCCTGTCATCAATAGCAGAAGGATTGGTTCCCTGACCAAAACCCAAACCCCCAGAGTTTTGTAACAGCAGTTACAACCCTGTTCTTTCAGAAGACTTGCAATTATTAGACTTCTCTTGTAATTTAGGCACAGAACTTGAAAACAAATTTATGCAGTAAAAACATCCTGGTATCTGGAAGAAAAAGGAACCCACACCTAGATTAAAGACTTATGCCGCTTCTCCTATGCCACCATTCATTTGCCCACATCTAGATATTCTATTCAGTTTTGGGCCCCTCAATACAAAATACACTTATAAAAAGAGCACAGGGCCCCAAGATACTGAGGGGCTGGAGATCCTGCCCTGAGGAGTGGCTGGGGAAGCAGGTTCAGCCTAGGGAAGAGGTGACCACAGAGAGAACCCATCACCTGCCTGTGAGTATGCATGAGAGGGTCACCAAGAGCCACGGGGCTCTTCAGTAGTGCACGGCAGGCACAGCACAAGCTATGAATAGAAATATGTTCCAGCCTTCTACCAGAAGAAACTATTCCACACAGGGCAGTAGTAACACAGCTTGGCCAAAGTTGTTGTGCACTCTCTCTTCTTGAAAGATCCCAAAACTCAAGTGGACACAGTCCTGAACAACTGGGATGTGAATTCAGAGTCAGTCTTGTTTGGGGCTGCCTTCCACCCTGAGCTGCACTGTGATCCCATCCCCTTCTGTTTTATCTGGCCTTTGGAAGGCAAAAGAGGGGTCTGCTCCTCGTTGAGGTCACCTGCAGCATTGCCTTGAGCTTGGCCACTCAATAGCATTCTGAAATACATCATTTCCCAGTTTAAAAGTTTTGAAGAGCTGACTTTATTTTCTCTTTCCTAAAAATATGTAAACATAAGCACTTTTTTTTCTTTTACAAAAGAGTTTGGTGTTCAAAGTCTTCAATAATGCATTTCAACACAAAATACAAACATAATTAGACTATACTTCAGTCAAGTTCTAACTTCTACCTCATGTCTACTTTTCAGCAAGTACTAACACTTTCATACAGAACCACCTTCTGAAACTTACAAATTTCTCAATTTGAAGCAAACACCTGAGAGATCAATAGCTCACAACTTTTTTTTTTTCTTTTTTTTCTTTTTTTTTTTTTATGTAAGCAGCACTGACAGCTTCTCACTGCCTGGCTTGTGATGTTCAGATCTGAGCAGTATTAACCAAACCCTTTCCTGACGTAGCCTCAAGTTCACCATATGCTACTGTGAATTACCTTCACGTCAGAGGTTTTACTGCTCGTGTCGCTGAGGTTCGTTGTGCTGTGGCCACAGGCTCTAAACATCCCCCGGGGAATACCTGTGTCCCCAAGAAGCCAGCATGCACTAGACAGTCATTACTCATGGGAGGCTTGGACCACACTGGGGAGCAACAGCTATGGGGAGCGCTGTAGCAGAATGCTGTCAAGCCCTTCTCTTTCATCTTCCTCCTCTATTACGTGCAGAAAACGCGAGCACAGAACAAGCCCACTGCTGCAGAAGAGCACAAGCCACTGACACATGCCAGCCGCCCTTAGGAGGCTGGTTTGGGCCAGGAAGCCTCCCCCTGCTCCGGGCACAGGCTGACTGTTACTTATTCACACGGGCGCTGCTGTTTGTCAACACGGCTCGGGCGCCGCTCCGCCAGCAGGCTGGAGCGAAAGCGGGACGGGAATGCGGCTGCGGGACACGCTCTTCCCTCCTCGACAGAAAAACCCCTGACGTCCGGCCGTGCCCGACCACCGTTTCCCCCCACCTCCCGCAGGGGTGTCGCGCTTACCGCGGGGCCGGGGACTCGAGGTGCGAGGCGGGCGGCAGGGTCCAGGCGGGCGCGGCACCGCCGCCCTCCCGGGGATGCTGCTCCTTCTTCTTCGGGCGCCAGTGGGGGAACGCGGGGCGCCGCTTGGGCGCGGCGGCGGCGGAGGGGCGGCGGCGGGGGGCGGCGGCCGCCCCCTCGGGCTCCGAGTCCTCCGACTCGCTGCGGCCGAAGAGGCGCTGGAAGCGGCCGCGCCGCGCCATGCCGGGCGCTGCGGGGCTGTGCGCGGCGATCTCCCGCCGGCAGCGGCAGCGGGGCGAGCGCGGCGCTCTCGGGCTCTCCGCGGGCATGGACGGGGCGGCGGTGGTAGCCGCCCGCCCCGGTGTATGCGTTTAATAAGGTGATTCCCTGCCTGCCTCCCTGCCTGCCCACCGCCGGACGCGTCGGTCCCTCCCCGCGGAGCGAGCCGCGCCGCGCCGCGGCAGGCGGGCTCCGCGCCGCTCGCACAGGAAGGGAGCGGCCCACGTGTGATCCGTGCCCAGGTGCGCATTAGGGGCCATTATCTTGTTGTTGTTTTCTGCTAACCCTGAGGTGTGCCCCGCGCCCCGGACACTTGTGCAAGGCGCGGAAAAAAAGCTGCGCGCCCGCCCGCGCCGCGCCGGGGGCTCCGCATCCTCCCGCGGCCGCCCCCCAGCCCCTCCTCATTTAAGGCGAAAAACACGAATAAAGAAAGTCAGCTGTACAGCCGAGGGGCTCAGGAGCCAGCGCACCCCAAACCTTGCAGCGCTGCTTTTTGTCTCGGTGCCCGCCACATTAATTAATTAGCTGCTTATCCCTCTCCCTGGGAATAAACTGGCTCTGACCGCCCTGCTGGCTCGTTATCCCGCTGAGGAGGACGAGGAAGGGATTCCGTAGCGAGGCAGAGCCGCTCCCGCGGGAAGGCTTAGGCTGAGACATCTTGCAGCGGGCAAGATCGTGTCGGGTCGCATCGTGACCGGCCCCTGCCAGGACCCGGCGGTCCCATGTGTTCCTCGGTGCTTTTAGGAATCTTCTCTTAAATGATCCTGAGGTCCAGCTTTCCTTAGGAAATGCTGCTGTGCGCTGACGGATACCGTCTGTCCTAAATTGCGTCTAACAAGCACACATTTGTCCGATGTAAGGAGCTTTTAGGGCTCTTGTGGTTTTGGTTCTGATTTTTGCTTGTTACTGATGCGACATAGATGTTACAATTCTCTGCTAAAAATTCTAAGATGACATAATAAAAATGTTGGAAGTCTGTATTCTGGAAAAACTTTAAATTCAAACACTACATACGTTGATGGATATAAATTAATGCCGGGGTTTTTTTTTATGGCAGAAGGAAAAGGAGGTGAGCAAGGCAGGGGAACACAAAATATACAGAAGTTGGCTGAGCATCTAAGTTTTACTGATGCTACAGTTTTACCCCAAGCAATATGTACACCTGTTTGGGGAGAAGATTCAATTCTTTTGGTTTGTAATTTATTTGGTTAGTGATTAACTAAACAGAATAACCTAAAAGTAAAGTTATTTTTCCCAAAATTAAGTATTTGTCATGCCAAAATTGGGCAGAACTGAAAAGAAAGATAGTTGTATTCTCAGGAACTGCTAAGGAATTGAGAATAAAAGTCAGTTTCAGTAAAGCAAGCTATATAAGCCGGAAAATTGTAGAAGCAGAAAACACTTTAAATGGAAAGGGACCTCTGAAGGTTGTCTAGTCCAGCCCCCTGCTCAAGCAGAGTCAGCAAGAGCAGACTATTCAGGACCATATCCATTTGGATTTTAAGTATTTCCAAGGACAGAGACAGGAGACCTGATGGCAGGCAGATGCTGTCCTTTACGGATGGCTAGGAACAAAGGAGAAAGTCCTGCCTGCTATAGCTGGATTGGATTTTTGGACATTGGGTAGACACTGTAAATATTCAAATAGCTACATCTTTTCTCTTACTTTAGCCAAAAATTATTCCTTTCTATTTCCTTGACTAGAGAACCACACATAACAATGGCATTTTCTGACATTCACCACTGAAGAAGCCAGATAAACACATCACTATGTCTGTGTGCTACATTTCCATTTAGGTGTCATCTATAATTGGGATTCTGCTGTGCTAGAGCAAAGGTAAATTAATTGGTGTTGGTGAACCACCTCACCTAAACAGCACTGGAGAGAAAGGAGTCTTGGCCACTGCAGTCATGGTGTGTCTTCCCCTGCCACTCTACCCATTAGATACCTTCAGTTGGTAGCAGACCAGGGAGATTTGGACCAGGAGTTCAGCAGAGCTGTGCTACTTCATTCCACACCAAAAAAAAAGCAAAACAAAACAATAAAAAAAAAAAAAGAAAAAATAAAAAGAAAAAGAAAGATGTGTTTGGCCGGAAAACATACTGTTTCAATGACATAAGAGAGAAAAGGGAGAAATGCAAGGCGTGCATTTTTTCAAATCCTTTTAGATTATTTTGGCAGGGTCTAGATTAGTATTAGCACCATAGAGTACCTAGAAAATGTGCAGAGTTCCATAAGTCTCTGGAGAGACACATATAAGAAATGTGCATTCCACATAATCCTTGAGGTATCCAGCATTTGTGCTTCAGTTCTCACATATCCTAAAAAATCCTGATACAAAAAATAAAGTGAAGGGATTTGGTTGTTTTGGTTGTTTTTCAAACTTTGGCCAAAATTAAAGTCTGGTTGTTAAATATTGCAGTGTCTGAACAATGTGTGATTTCAATCCAAACAGATCTGTCGAGGCCCTGTACTTTTAGTTGTACCTGTCTTATGTAGAAGGTTTGGACCACTTAAGTCAGGAAAGGCATTTTTAAGGTCATTAGTTAAGATAGACATTCATAAGAATTAGCCAGTCATTCAGGAAACTAAATGATGGTCATGTTTATGTCAGCAGCCAGTTTATGTCAGTTTAATTCAGACACATGCAACAGAACAAGTCAGTCTAGCTTTATCTGAACCAACACAATTTTGCAACAGTTCACAGTACTTCATACCTTAGAAAGATATTATGCAACAAATCATCCTTCTCCTGTTTGGTATCATTCCAGTATGGTGAAAAAGAAGATGATTGAGTATCTAGATTAGACTTCACCATACCCAATAGTCTTGCTTGACTGCAAACTGTATGTGAGATTTAAAAAAGAACCAAAAAAACCCCTCTAAACCTGAAACATACTAGTATTAGAGTTACAAAGATAATCTGGTAAATATAGGCTCGAAATTTTTGAAGTTGTTATAGAAATCAGCTAACACACAGGTTGAGATAATACTATCAAATAATTGATTCTCCCTTTTTATTGTTTCAAAACAGAAACAATCTCTGTTCTAATATAGAACTATTCCAATATATGGCACAATAGCTCTGAAACAAATAAACTTCCAAACTAAAATCCATACACAAATTACAGAAAAATATGAATGGACTATCATCAACTTTGTCATCAAATATTTTTTCTTCTTTTCCAATACGAGAGAGGTGTGAAATGTCCTTCAGGATAGTGCATGCATGCAAACATTTGAGATTCAGATAATTCACTATCAGAATATATAAAGACTGTTTTGAATTTCCACACTTTGGAATTGGTGGTAAAAGAGCAATAAAGTACACAGGGGCCAAAATCCTCCCTGTGTCCCACATAAAACACGTAAGTCGCAAACTATGGTCCTGAAATCCCGCATTCATTTGACACCTAACCCTGTGGGCACTTAAATTCCAGGGTTGCCTCCCTGTTTGTCTTGCAAGTGCCGCAGGTTCTTAGGGATTCACTTCCCCACATGCTCAGTCTTCTGGACTGAGTGACGGGTGCCTGTTTCTGGCCTAAGTCTGACAAGGAGCTAAAAACTAGGTATTGCTTGGCCTGAATCTCTGCTGGGACTCCCTGTGGCTGCATATTTGGATCTTATTTAACTCATGCAGTAACAGCAGGTTCCATACAAAATGCCATATTGGCCTCCATTTTTTTCCAGGAGTTCCAGGTATGCTGTAGAAATGGTAGCCTTAATTTGGGAATATCCTACCCACAAGAATACATTCTGTCTCACAGTCATATCACCACTAATGTTTGTTTTCTGGCCCAAGAAGAGACTAGAGGTTCCCTGGCCACACCTGAAAAGAGGAGTGAGTCCCACTCCATGCCTTGAAAAAAAAAGGCATAAATTAATGTCCTCAGTAAATTATCAGACATGGCGGGATGCAGGTGATCACCCCTGGGGGTTAAAGACAGCCTGGAAAATGCAACTAAATATTAGGACCAGGAAGAGCCAAGGCTAGGAACTAAATTAGTTCAGGAACATGGCAGCCAGAATTGTAGCAAGAGCAATACTTAGGAAGCCAGGGAAGCAAAGAGATCCTTAAAACAAATAGCAGGGCAAACCCCTTAAAGGTAAGCAATTCCATGTCACAGGGGAGGACTTCGGAAAAATGTCAATAGCTTGACTGAGAGTAGGACTAAGAAATCTAGAAGCAAGAGACAGTGATGTGGGCTTCAACCAAGAAGTAAATTTGGAAGTCAAGCTTTTCTGGGATTGCCTTACGTACCTGGTAGGTGGGGCAAAACATCACTCAGGCTCCAAGGGCGATCATTATTGGCGTGCCAGTTGCCGTGACTTACCCTGGTCTGTCTGGCAGCCACATGGCTGGATTGCCTGGGGAGACACACAGGGGAGCACACAGGCACTGGAGCTCAAGTAGATGGAAGCACCTCAGGCTCCGAGGATATGTTGGGGTGGGGGTGAATTTACATAATCTCATGCTCTGAATTTGATCTTGTACACACTGTGTGATTACTTCAGGCAGCAATTTATATTTCCGTGTTGGATGCTTTTGGTCTTATTTTAAGTTGTCCAGTTCCCATCAGGGTTCAATTTGGGATCTTTGGTATTTGGGTTCATCTGTGAGCAAATACCTCTCCTGAAAGCATGCAATGTCCATCTCCTGGGTGCTAGTTATTGATCAGATAATCAAAAATGAATGTGACTCTTAATTTATAACCCACTTATTCATGAATAGTTCTGCCAAACCCTTTGATACTCTAATATTTTTATTCTGTAGGCTGAGCATTCCAGAGCAGATAGGTGTGGGTAGAATTTTTAATGGGAAATTAGCATGTTCAATTAATCAATTCAATATTAACATGGTTTCCTATTTTTACTATTTTTGCTGTAGAATGCCAAAAATTTATCTGAGCCTTTATCCAAGTTGCTTGTATCTTCGCATAGATGAAAAGTGTAATATAGACCCCCCCGCTACTCACACACCTCCTGTCAGCTACTCAAAGAAGAGTCCTGCAACTCCTCTTTGGGCCTTTAAAGAGACTTTTGCTTTAGAATCCTACAGCTCAAAGGAAGCAAACAAAATAAGTCATGTATACAATCCATGGGGTTGTGTAACTTCAGTGCTCACCCATTAGAAGTGTCCCACAGCGATGCCAAGGTGTAGCATATGATCTTTGACTTTAACATGAAATTTTATAGCGCTAACCAGAGCCATTGTACATTTTTTAACCTACAAGTGAACTACTTCTGCATCAGTTACTACCTCCACATAATACTCCCACTGTGATGCTAACAGTGAGAGTGCCCTGTTTGGTTTCAATGCCAGCTAGGTTCAGCCCATAAGTCCAGGCAGATAGCCAAATAGATTTCAGTTATGAAATGTTCAGGAGTTCCCAGTGTTGAACATTCCTCTTTTTCTTGCTAATACATCCATGTCAGTAGTTTTCATTCCTTCTCCAATCAGTTGACAGGGAAAAAAAGTCTCCCAGAAAAAAACATTTCTTTCAGGGGTTTTCTTCTCTGTTACCAGGTGCTTTTCTCATGCTGTTAATAACAATCCAGTGCTACTTTTCTTTAATGATAACTGTCTTTCACTGAAGTGCAGTGTCAGTACAAACCCAAGATAACACCTACAACTCACCTACAAATCCCTTAATTCTTGCTCTGAGAATCCTAGTATTTTGTTCTTTTGCCCACTTGTAAAAGGTGAATGTTTCCTCTGTGCATTTTTCAACTTACAGTTTCTTGAAAGCTTTCAGTCTTTGGACTTAGCAGTTTGCATAAAGAGTTAAAATAAAGATTTTGAGCCTGGTCTCAATCTGAGCACTAGTATCTGTAAAACACTTCATGGGTGCTATGTCAGGGTTAGTTCAATATGCTGTTTATTTGGCATCTAAAGTTGTTCAGTAAGTATTTTTGTTCCTTCTCAAAGCTCTAATAGGGGAAGATAAAATAGCTGTGAGAAAACAGGCTATGTAACTAGTCTGAAACAAATTACGTGGATGCTACTCAGAGGACAGAACGTTCCACATTGTGGCTACTTTTTTGTCTTTCCCATCTTCGTGGGAAAGGAGGAGGGTAGTGGGAAATGCTGCTTCTCATGGGAGCAGAATGCCACTGACCGGCAGCATCATCGGTGCCGCTCTGTGCATCAGGGGCTCCAGCCTCCTCTGGAGTTTGATTAAAAGGAAAAAAAAAGTATGTGACTTCTAGCACTCAGTTCTCCTGTAGTCACAATTTAAAGGTATAGTAGTAAGACCATAAATTAATTCAATTAGAAAAACACCACAAATTAACATAATAATGAGGCATTAGGAATATAATACTGACAAATTGTTAATTTACTGGTTAATATCAAGATATGCTTATGTTTTCCTGAGCAGATATAGCTTGGCTGAAATGTATTTATTTCCAGGCTAATATTTTATGGTTCTGTTTCTCTTGCTTTCCAGTTTTGCAGTGGTTAGTGTGCATTGTACTGCTACACTTTCATGCGTGGCCAAAAGCAAAGCTATAGGTCATGTTCTTCTTTGGTCTAAATTTTTGATTATCATTTAGGTTGAAATTAATTTGTCACTTTAATGAATAATTTTTAATTTGTTTGACAGCAATGCCATACTATTATATTTTCATCATATTCTCATGGAGATCTTTCAGCCAGCATGGCTTAGGTTAGGATAGGATCTTTGTCTTTTAATTTTTAAGAAGGAAGGCAGAAGCTACCAGGAAATTTAAAATTAATTATTTCATAAATATTCTAGGTATATTACTAAATCAATAGCCCTGAAAATTATATACATAATTACCATTTATGTATTATTGCTCACACTGACTAACAGATGAGCTGGGAAATGGATAAGGATGAAGGAAGGTAGGCCCTTCTCTATCTTCAGTAATTTACAGTCTAGAGCCAATGTGCTAAAAGAATGAAGTGTAAGCACAGCTGATTAAATTGCTATGGGATATGAGCATCCTGTGACAAATCCAACAGCTATCCAGTCTTCTGTAACCTAGTTGGGTGCTAAAGAATCTGCAATTAAATATTAAGCTGACCAGATGTAATTAAAAGCATAACTGTTCTTATGTATCTGTAGATAATACAGGAGCATTACTAGGAAATTGAAACTGTCTGTTCATAGTTGTGTTTACCAGTCACTTCTCCCTCCTGTATATTACACAGGGTCTATAATACAGATCCTGTGAACACCATCAGCCTCTGTGCAGGCATCAGCTCTGCCCTCTTTCCAGATGAATACAAACCGTGCACTGTCCTGTGAAAAGTTATCCAAAGAGGAGGTGTTGAAACAGCCTGATGAAACAAACCAGTTATTGTGAGTCCTGGGGAGGAGAAGCACCAAGTAGTAGAGCTGTTCATCAGCATTTGCTTTTCCCAGGATAATCAGTTGCGATTACAGAGAATAAGGATGTAATATTTAAAACAAACACAGAGAGTGACTGTGAGAATGTGGGTCAGTGAATTTCTACAATTAATAAACAGTAATTAGGGAGTTATCTATCAGCTGTTCCACAAAAAGATAGATGAGGAGAATGTGTAAGCTAAGCTAAGTCTTTATAAACATGCCCTTCCCAATAAGTTATCAAGGAAACTACACTATTATGGGTTCAGGGGAAAAAAGACAAACAAAAAGAGTAAAAATAATCAATATGAGATTAAACAATAACTGAACTTCCTTAAACTTCTCGAATAAGATTATTCTTATTTAAGCAACTTCCTTCTCTAGGGGCCAGAGTGCCCATCTGCAGGTTAGACCTGCTGTCGGGAAGCTGACTGCTTGTCCTGGGCCCTGGTGCTGCACACCACAGAAGGACCAAGAGTGTCTTTGGATTATTGCTATCTATTACTGCCTTTTTGTCATTACTGTGTATTTCTTACCCATCTGGACACAAGTGTTGCTGCCAGAAGAGAACTTGAGCAGATCAAAGGCAACTGCTGTGCTCTGAGCTGTGGTAAAGAGCCAAGGTGGTGTTCCTCTCTGACCCTACCATTAAGGACATGGGCTTAATAGGAGAGGATGTATTATGCAGATCAAAGCCAGTGTAGCTGGTGTCACAGGGAGAGCCTTTGGCTTCTATGTCCATGGATTATTTTCTGGGAGTGAGGACTGATGGGAAGTGATGGCACCAGCATAAGAAAGAAAGGCAAGAACACCTTTCCCAATAGTCTTGCTGTTGAGAAAGGTTTCTAAGCAGGTTCATCAACCTAAAAAGAAGTGGGAAAACAGGTTCAATTTAAGATGCTCAGGGAAGCAAGGAAGGTACATAGCAAAAACCTGAAGTTCAGGGGAGTGGACTTCAGCTTGGTCAGGCAATTGGTCGGCAGGAATCACTGGGGAACCAAGAAAGAAAAAAAAGAGTTGGTCTTCAAATCAAATCTCCCTGAAGCACTGAAATGGCCCATTGTGATTTCACAAGAAGATGGGCAGATACAGTGGGAAGATTGGCTGAAGAGGAAAGTTCTAGCTGAGCTCAGACATGGAAAGGAGGTTACCAGGGAATCTAGCAGCAACGCTCAGGCATTCAAGAGTTGAACTAGGAAAACCACACCACTGGGGTCAAAATCACTAAGGAACATAAAGGACAACAAGAAGAGCTTCTACAGACAAGCAGTCCTGAAAGGTGAAGAAAAATGTAAACTCGCTGCTAAATAGTGCAGGCAAGATGAAAAGGATGTAGTGACAAATTGCATAGAAAAGACTGGAGTACTTAAGAGAAAAGTACTTGTTTGCCTTGTTTTTTACTGCCAAGGTCAAGTCTCTGAGCCTAGTAGCAAATTGTGGGGATTGAGGTACTACCCATCCTACAGAAAGATTAAATTAGGAATAATTTAAGTATTTCTGGACATAGGACCAGACAAGATGCATCCATAGAAGTTGAGACAGCTGATGTATTTGTGAGGCTCCTCTTTGTCATCTTTGAAAGGCTGTGACAACTGGGGAAACTCCCCACTGGTAAAAGACAAGTATCGCATCAATACTTTTTAAAAATCAAGAAGGAAGGTCTACAGTATGGTCAGCTCCTGGGAAAATGAAGGAACAAGTCCTCCACATTTTAGACACATGAAGGACAGAACGATGGCTGAAATCAGCCAGCAGAGATTTATCAACGTTAAATCATCCTTGACCAACCTGATTGCCTTCTATGATGAAATGGCTGGCTCTGTGGATGAAAAGAGAGTAACAGATGTAGCTTATCTGAAGCAAGACTTTCAAAACTGTCTTTTGTAGTGTACTGGTAGCTAAACTGAGGAGATGTGGACTGAATGAGTAGACTGCAAGGGTAGTGAAAAACTGGCTGGACTACCGGGATCAGAGAGTAGTGGTTAATAATTCAACATGTATTGGGTTTTCGTGGCAAGGTTTTGGTAGCAGAGGGGCTACAGTGTTCCTCTTTGGGAGGGTGCTGTAAACTTCCCCCATGTCCTACAGAGCCAACACCAGCCAGCTCCAAGATGGACCCACCACTGGCCAAGATCAAGCCTATCAGCAATGGTGATAACAGATTTAAGAAGGGGAAAAAACACTGCAGAAGCAGCAGCAGAGAGAATATGCGAGAGCAACAGCTCTGCAGACACCAAGGTCAGTGGAGAAGGAGGGGGAGGATGTGCTCCAGATGCCAGAGCAGAGATTCCCCTCACAGCACCTGGTGAGACAGGATGTCCCCCTGCAGCCCATGGAAGTCCATGGTGGAACAGATATCCCCACCTGCCGCCTGTGGAGGAGCCCAAATGCCAGGAGGACACCCAAAGGAGATTGTGGCCTTGTAGGTTAAGCCTACATTGGAGCAGGCTCCTGACAAGGCCTGTGGTCCCATGGAGAGGAGTCCATGCTGGAGCAGGTTTCTGACAGGACCTGTGGTCTCATGGAGAGGAGTCCATGCTAGAGCAGGAATGCTGGCAGGACTTGTTACCCTGTAGCAGACCCATTCTGGAGCAACCTATTCCTGAAGGGCTGCACCCCATGGAAAGAACCCATACAGGAGCAGTTCATGGTAGCTAGTGAGTGATCTCTCCCTGTCCTTATGTTGACCCATGAGCTTTTCTTTGTCTCTCCCCTATCCAGCTGAGGAGGGGAGTGATAGAGTGGCTTTGGTGGGAACCTGGCATCCAGCCACAGTCAACCCATCACAAAGCCACGAAACACGTTTATCATTGAACTGGACAAGGAGCTGGAACACGCACTTGTTTGGGTTTTGGGTGATACAAACCAGGCAGGGTGGAGTGATTGATATGCTGGAGGGCTGAGCTGTTATTCACAGCAATCTCAGCAAACAAGAGGATGCAAGAATCGTGGAGTTCAAGAGAGGCAAATTCAAACTCCTTTGTAAGCAAGGAAATCAAGCATACACTGGGCTATGTTAGACACATAGCCAGCAGCTCAAGGGAAGTGATTTCCGACTCAGCTCCCTCTGCACTGAAGAGGTCACTGGTAATTATACTTCTCATGAAATAAGATAGACTTTAGGATTCTTACTTTTTTTTACCATCAACTTGAACACCCATTCTCTTATTTTATATGCACCTTATTCTTACTTTTTTCCCTGAGAAATCAGTGACTTAATTGCTAACTCATATAACAAATGTTGTTCAAATACAACCAAGAGGAAAACCAGAAAAACTTTCATCCAATATTGATTTTAAATCCCATGAAAAGTCTTTGTAAATTTAAATCTCCATAACAGACTTTATAAGCTGAGAAACACAGATATATCAGAGCCTCAGAACTGGAGTTATTGACACTTTAGTATGGCAAAATTATCAAAGTGAATTTGGAATCACTGAGAAACTTCTTTCCCTGGGTAAAACTATTGAAGATCATCCAGTCATATTTAAAAAGCTCCTTTGTCTGCAATAGAGAAATTCAGTGGTTTATTACAAATCTGTACTATTTATTTCAGAAATCTAAGGGAAAAACTGTGGTCTACGTCAGATGTAAAAAGACACATACGTGAATAGAAAATTACTTTTCTGAAGTCTTGATGACTTGGATGGGCAGGGAATATGGGCTGCTGTCTCTGTATAACACTTGGCACCATGTTTGCCCATGAACTCATATAATATTTGGTACTTTATTGCAGAAGTCAGGTTTCATAATATAGCCAATAGACCAGGTTGTAACAAATCTAACTCAGATGCTTGGAACTACACTGTGTAACACAGAAAAGAAATGAAGTCCTTATTGAAATGATCTTAATACAGAGCAATAAGTGTTCTTACCAAGGTATAAAAGATTACTTGTCAACAAGCAGCAGTTAATTCTGGTTTCAGTTCTGGGAGTTCCCAAGTGCTGGGTGACACATGAGTGCTTAGTGTCTTGCTGTACTGAGGGCTGGACTGCCCATGTCTCAGCAGTTGACATTTCAATGGTATTAACAATGTAGGTTATTGGTGAAACCTCTTCTTGCTTAAAAGTAAACAACCTAAAGGCTGTTCCAATTTCAAAATAGCAAAGGATTATTGTATTATTTTCCTTCTACTTTTGTGTTACTTTCTGGCTGTGCTGTGATTCAGCACAAAGTTAGTGCTGATCCTTAGTCATAAATGGCTAAATTTATGTCTCAAACATAGATAGAGCCAAACCTGTCCCATGCTGAGGTACTACTGACAAAGCCTTTTTGTCTGTATTCCCAACAGAAAAAACAGATGTGTCGGATCATCATCCTACCATCTTTTGAATTCCCCTCTATGATAAGAGAGAATACTTGACAGAATAGGTATTACTTAGTTAGCATGCAGAGGGGTAAAAATGTGAACAATGGGCTAGGTGAACAATGAGCTGTTGGCATTTTCAGTATATTGAAAAAGAAAGCTTATGATCTGATCTCTGTTCATAGGAAATCTCCACACGTACATACTGTGAAATTTTAAAAGGTGGTATTTTCCTTCCTCCGCACTAAGACCAAGATGTCTTCATGAATCTACAATGAAGTAGCAAAACCAAGAAATTTTGTTCAAGGTAAGTAATAAGTGGCAGACCTAGAACTAGGATTTCCTAATTTCCAGTCACTTGGTTTAGCAGTAAAAGATTTTTTGATAGTCTGAAATATGATTTAGGAATTTTAATTTTGAACTAAAATAGGAAATGGGGATGGAACTAGATTATCTTCAATGTCCCTTTCCAGTGCAAATCATTCTGTGATTCTATGAAATCAGCAAAGTAAAAAAGAGTTAACTGTGAGGGAAAGCTAGGACATTTGTCAGCACACCTCAGTTATTTAGAGAAGAAAGAGTTTAAAACCAGTCTAGAATATTTACAAATACATTCGCTGTTAGAGAAGACAAATATTAGTAAGTGAGGAGAGCATGAAAGGAGAATTACATCCAGATAAGAGTGATTTTTTTTTTTTTTTTTTTTTTTTTTTTGCTTTCACAAACTTATACATCAAAATTGTATCTGGAAAACATTAAGTGCCATCTCGTAATATTTCCAGGAAGTTGTCAGATGAATGAATCAGCTTCTCATGTAATTAATCAAATTAACTCTTCACTGGGAGTAGGCAACAATGAACTATTTAGCTAGATATAAATAGCAGCTTTATGAGTTTCATTTGACTCTAACTCGCTGTTGCATATTAAAAGGTGTGCATTAATGATTCTCACAATCTGGTTTTGTTTACACACTCAAAAGACAATAGCTAGAAAATTAAAGTATGTTTTGCTTTCTACTGAAAATGGTTAGGGAAGTGAAGGGAAAACAGCAATAATGATTGCTGATCATTTGCTAATAAAACAACACTGGAACAGGTAAAGTTTCACGTATCTGTGTGTTTTGCCAATGATTTAATGGAGTCTGGGTTTTACAGAAGTGGAGCCAGGACTGAATAAATAGAATATTTTCTCCACCTGCCAAGGGTATTTGTTATACATCCATATATGTATAACTTACACAAGTATATACATTATATACTTACAAACTATCCTTACTTTGTGCTATGTGTAGGTGACATAAAACACCAATTCTATGAAAGCACCATTAAATTCATTCCATGTCATCAAAGCAATGAATATCAGTAATCCCACTTCCAGCAAAATGCAGAGGGAAATAGTATTTAATATTTTATTTCAGGTCACTTTTCAGCAATCAAATGCTGGCATGATTTGCCTTTACCAATATGTTCTAACTTTGTAGTTTCTCCCGCTTTGAGAAGAGGTGTTGGCCTGGATGTCAGGGAAGAACTCCACAGATCCCTTCCAACGTAAATTATACACTGATTCTGCTTACAAATCTTCATCTGCACTACAATTACACAAAAACATAACTGCCCACAAATATGCAAACCATCTGTTCCATTTCTCTTATTTTTATTAGAATTAATGCATCTTTAATTATAATCTTGTTTGTTACAAGCATCTTCACATTCCATGTGTACTCAATAACAGGTATTTTGATTCAGCTTCCATTAGGCAATGACTCACTGTGTGTTGTCTGATGATGACGTTTAAAATGAGGGAATAGTGCTTGAGGATCTTTGGAATTGGAAATATGTTTATTGAGCTCTTCCCCTTCCAATTTAGACCAATCCATTGTGCAGAGTGACGGTGCAACTTAAAGCGTTAGATAGCAATGTGGAAAACAGTATGTCAAAGAGGTAATTCTCTTTTTATTGTACTTATTTTGACATTACATCCTAGCAGTTATTTTTAATGTTCGATTTAGATTCTTTATTTATAGTCATAATATCAGCAAAGCTAGTATTCACTTCAGATTTAGTTTATTTGTTCAGTAGTCACATTATATCTCGTGGTTATCTACAACCAACTTTGTGTCAGTAGCAGAGCCTCATTCACCTACAGAATTATTGTCTTCAAAATCTCACATGGACAATGTATCTTGCTGTATCTGTGGCTGGTAACTACACCAGCACAATGTTTAAATAGGAAGATAATTTAAACAGCAAGTTATCTCACTTTATAACTTGACTGAGTTCTATTCTCCACCTGGCTTCTTGTATCTAGATCCAGCAAAAGACTTGGGTGCTCAATGGAGTTCAGTTTTCAGCCTATGAAGTGGAATCCATATGCTTGAGTCAGGTGCCTATGTTCCTTGTGTTATACACAAGAGAAACATGCAAAAATAAATATTTAATCTGCTTGGTAGTTGTCTAAGTAATCAACAGAATGCTGATTGCACAGTCCAGCTGGCCAACGTTGTGCTTCAAGAACTGCAGTAGTGGGGGTTAAGACAGACCTCAGGAGGTGAGCACAGGCAGCATCAGGAAGGAGTCACATCCTAACAGTATCACTGATAATAGCTTGAAGACTCCTCCCTGCCTGTGCGAAAAGAAGTGACCTGGCATTACCTTTAGTGATGCTGCTACAATGATCAGTCAAACCCTTCAGCCAGTACATCCTACCAAAATCACCCTTTTCTATAGGAGAGCTCTGAGGAGTTCATAGGAGGAAAGGCAAAGACTAACCCTGTGGTTCTCCTTGATTTCCTGTAGGGATATCCATATGTGCAGAGCTTTCTGAAAGCTTACAGATAATGTAATGAGGAAAAATATTTGTAAAAATCTTGGGGTTTTTTTGTCTGTTTGGTCAGGGTTTTCTGTCTGTTTGTTTGTTTTTCCAGTGGTGCTGGCATCTCACAGCATCCTCCTGAGACTGGTTTCAGCATACCTGTAACAGCATTAAGGGGGTTTCTTGCAGAAACACACAGAGAAGCCTTTAGTAAATGTGCAGTGCTTGTGGGTTGGATGTCTCTGTGCATGTCGCCTGCCATTCCAGGTTTGCAAGACAATAATTTCCACCCCATCCACACTAGTTAAAACTGTTGTGAGTGCACAGAGAATACTTCTGCAGGAGCCTCTCCCCTTCCACCATCATGCCCAACACATGCAAGGTGAGTGTAGTTGCCCATATTCAGGAGTGCAAGGGAACTGGTCCCTTCAGAGCATAATGCACTTGCAATATCACGTGTGCTCTGTGCCTTCTTTCCCTGTCCTTGGGGTAGGCCATACCAAATATTAAATTTTCCCCAGGTTTACAGCAGCTTACCTCCTTTTTAAATCCGTGTGTCGGGAAAAAAAAAAAAAAAAAAAAAAAAAAGTGCCATAGCTTAACCTTTTGCCTATAGAGCAAAATAGGTAATTTTTTTTTATTAGGTCTCGTGTTTGGAATGTTCTGTTTTACCAAAAAGAAGTCTTCATGATGATCTCATTTAAACTGGGGAAAAAATTAAAAAGAGCCTTTCAGACTTTACTAATCCTTCAGGTGACTGAAAAAAATACTAGAGTTCTGCAAATCATACTGCTGGCTCAGCAACACACAAACTTATTAAAATGCCAGTCTTTGGGTAAACCCCACCGCAAGTCTGTAATAATTGCAGTTAGTTCCCGAATTCCCGAAGACTCCTTCAGCAGCCGTGGCCACTGCATGACATCTGGCGGCCACAAAGCAGCACGGCCGGAACGTGGCACTGCTGAAACTGCCGCCCGTGCATCCGCTAAAACCACCCCGTGTCAGCTCTCGTCCCAGCGAGCCAAAACTCCCGCTGCCAGATGTTCGCTGCAGTTGTACATTTTGCCACGGAACAACCCAGCTTGGACAACGGCTAGCGTGTAGCGCAATAGCGTACATATCTTCCTTGGGAGTTATGACGTTCCCCACCACTAGTGTTGATTTTTCCCTGCACTCCTACAGTTGTAGGACGTTGAGATGGGGATTTGCAGAGCCACAGAATTGTGGGAGATGTTCTTTGAAGTGCAGAGGGGGAATTCACTGTGGACTTGCACCTACCGACCTGATAAAAACCAATCCAGAACGATGCTTTGGTATGCAAGAGGTGGCACTGGTGGCAACAGGGACTCCTCATCCTCCTGTGATCATGGTATAAATATCACAGAATTGTAGAATATGAAGGGTTGGAAGGGATCTTAAATATTATCTAATCCGTCCCAGTCTTCCTGGCCACAAGCAAGGTCATCTCCCACTCGACCAGGTTGCTCAAAGCCTTACCAACCTGTCTGGGACACCAAAAACCTCCCTAAGCAACCTATTCTACTGCCTCACTACTCTCACAGTAAGGGATTTCTTCCCAATACCTTAAATAAATTTCCCCTCTTCCAGTTTGTACCCATTCCTCCTTGTCCTATCCCCACAGTTCCTGGCGCAGAGTGCCTCACTGGCTTCCCAGGAGGCCCCTTCAGATCCTGCAAGGTTGCCATGAGGTCTCCACACAACCTTCTCTTCCCCAGGCTGATCAGCACCACCTTTCTCAGCTTGTCTTTGTAGGGGAGGGGCTCCAGTCCTCTTAGCAACTTTGTGGCCTCCTCTGGACTGGCTCCATCTCTCACGGTGGGTAAGATCTACCACAGAACAAGTCACGGAATATTCTGGTTTTGAAGGGACCCATCGAGTCCCAACTCCTGGCCCTGCATAAAGTCACGGAATGCGCCTGAAAGCATTGTCCAAGCGCTCCTTGAACTCTGTGAGCCCTGGTGCTATGATTACTTCCTTGGGGAAGTAGAAAAAGAACAATCGGATAAGAGAAAACAGAGCGATTCGGTGCCCAAAATCCTCCAATGCTCGGGCCATCGGTCCGATGCCTCAGAAGGGGGCCCACGGCCGGGTCCAGTACAGCTGCAGCCCTGCGGCTCTCCGCATTCAGCGCTGCCGCTGCAGCACCAGCAGCGCTCTCGGAGCGGCTCGGGACCGGCTCCCGGCGGGACAGCGCGCCTGCCGCCGCGGCCGCGGCGCTTCCCGGTCCGGCCCGGCCCCGTGGGGCGGGAGCGCCGCTGATTCACCTCGGCCGGCTGCCGGCAGGGAGGGAGGGAAGGGAGGTCGACAGACAGACGGACAGATAGGCAGACAGACAGACCCCGCGGGGCCTGTCCGGGCTCCGAACCCCCCCGGATCTCAGCGCGGCGCTTGGCGATGCTGGGGCCCGTCGTGCGGCCTCGGTGACCCCCGGGCCGGTACCCGCCCGGCGGAGAGCCCGGCTCGTTTCGGTGCTCCGTCTGCGGACGCGGGCTCTGCCCCCGCGCCGCGGCCTCGCGGGGTGCCGGGGGCTGCCGGGCGGTAACGGGAAGGGACCTTTCGGCTCTGCGGCTGGGGCGTGATGCAGCCTTAGGAAATGCTCACTTATGTTTCGCTCCTTACCCACCATGTGTTTGTAGTTGGGAACTTAATTCATCCCGGTCTTTGTACCAAGTGATGCATTTAATGCCCCGGTGACAGCCTTGGTCAGCCTGCAGGAACGTAGTTATGGGAGAGCCTTTAACAAGATGTATTTTATTTGCAGTCGTCCTGACTTGTTTTCTCTGGCGGGGGTGGGGAATGGGTTACGTTTGTAGCTGAAGAAACAGATTGATCTACATGTGCTTCACTGTCCATTGGAAGAATGACAGATGACAAAGATGTGCTTCGGGATGTGTGGTTTGGGCGAATACCGACCTGTTTCACTCTGTATCAGGATGAGATAACTGAAAGGGAGGCTGACCCCTACTATGTGAGTATGACAAAGGTAGTCACAAAAAATAGTCCAAGGCCGTGGTTATGTTTGTTTCCTTCATTCTCTTCGTGTGTACTACTGCATATTGTGAAAAAACCCACTTCTTTTCTTCTTATTCCTGGTAGCTTCTGAAAGTAAACATATAGCCATGCTGTGTGACTTCATCTTTCTTCACAGCAAATTATGTCACTAGTGAGAGAAACTTATCACAGATAATTTAAGATCATTGAAAAAATTCTTAGAAAGTTATCGAGTGACTAGGCAAAGGAGGAGGCTGGATGTGCGTTTGCATGTTCTTGTATAATGAACAGTCAAAGCGAGAGAACTTCTATTAATGCAGAAATAATTTACTCAGACTTATGAAGTCTTAATATTTAACGTTGGTCACCTATATAACGCAAACTTCTTAATGAACACTGGCTCTCTGGGTGACTTCTGCTCATTTTCTTTTCTTTAAAGTCTAGCAGCCATGAGAGATCTAGCTCAGAAATAAGAAAAGCAACTATAATGGCTAAAGAGAACACTGCCTGAACAGGATTGCTATCTGATGATAAAAAAGGGATGATGGATGTATTTGAGTTGTAACATGGAAGTGCCTTCTATAATGATGTATTTATTTATAGTGTTCTCATCAGTTTTCATTCTTTCAGCACCTAATAGGCATGCAATTGAGAAAGAATGTTAGCTGATTTAGTGAAATGCAGATCTGAAATGTAACGAGTATATGTGAGGGAAATCTTAAACTTTTAATATTTATGGCATTCTAAAATTCTCAAGCCTTATCGTATCCCATTCCACACTGCATAGAACTTTTTCTTCTGTGTTCAATAGCATCTTTGGGTCATCAATTTCTCATTTGCCTGTGTTGTTTTGAAACCTAATAAAGTATTGGTGCTTTTTGTTTGGCAATAATGGTGCTCATCTTTGTATATTTTAGTTTCATCACTAAACGAATGCTAAAATGCTAAAAGATAAGCACTGCACTTTATATTTATTGACCTATTGCCAAATACATCTAACCTAAAAGTCTGAGACTTTAAATTATACATATGAGTTAAAATATGTTTGCACACTTTGTGTAAGAGCTACTTGAAAGTTATGGATTTAAGTTTAGAGGCTTACAGGCTTGATCTGTTTAACATTGGCTTGGAAAGCATGAAACCGTGTTATCCTCGTGGTGTGGCCAGCTTTCTCAGTCAAGGAAATGGTTTTCAGGTCATAGAATTTCTTTTATTTACTCCATGTAAAGTGTGCACAAAAATTGTCATTGCTTAATTTTTTCTTTCTGCAAAATGTGATTACTCATGGATGACAGTTCTAAAATTTTAGCTTCTTAATTTTTCAGTTCATGTTGGAGCTGGTAATACAGCTTTGTGTCTTTGGAGGGACCAAGGATTTATAATCCTTGTCAAGGTTTTAAGTCATGGTATAGTTCTGAAGTTTGAGAGTGTGCTTGGGTTAATGTTTTCGTTCAGATCTGGAGTGCATTTCAAATAATCCTTTCCACTTCCTGTGCCCAGGCTGGTATCACAGAGCAGTCAGCCCATGGGTCAAATCATTTTCATGTGAAGCTGAAGGACCAGGTGGGCTTCAGTTGCTAATGGACATTGGTGTATGGGAGCAATCTTGAGCTAAATCAAAGTAAAATTATGGGTAAAGTAGAAAAGTACATGTAGTTAACATTTCCAGCCCTTGACATCAGCTCTTCAGCTTTACATGGCCCCTCTTATTTGTAAGTATAACCTCTCTATTCCAGACTGCCTTTCATAAATGGAAAGATTGCATGGGAAGGAAATACTGGCATCATTAAGTTGAGAGAGGATAAGGATTCTGCTCTGAGGAACTAGCTTTATGAAGATGAAGGATGACGTAGTCTTGGGGGGTGAGGGGTTAGAAAAACAGCTCTGAGTCTGTGGGATGGATTTTGGTTTTTGTGCGTGGTGTGACAGGAGAGCCCTGTCTGTCAGATGGGTTAGTGCAACATGAGTTGAAGCATGTGTGTATCACCTTCTGGCACTGCATAGGGGTAGGACAAGCAATTTAAAATTAACTTTCCTGTCTTTTGGAAAGAGTGGTGACATAAAGACTGGGCAGCTCCAGTAAAACATTGTCCTCTGTCTTAATATAGTCATGTAGGGTAGGTTTTCTGCAGTTATGCTAGAAATGGATACATCAATTTTCTTTGGAGTGTTTCATGCAGATGGTTATGTTTTGAGTGACAGCGCATTTAGGAACAGCTTGCTTGAACTACTTTTGTTGCTGATTTATCTGATTTTTCTCTCATCCTAAAATTGTTATGCATCTTATTTTAAAATGATATGCTGTTTGACTCTTGTTGCAAGCAACAAGTAGAAAGAAAAGGATGAAATAAGTATACAGGAAGCAGAGACTCATTGGCTGAGACTTGTCAGATGTATAAAGAACAAAATTACAGCAGGATACAGTCTTAGAATGATGGTCTGCCCAAGGGACTGGTCTTTAACAGGATGACTCTTTAGCTTGCTTGGTGTCAAAAGTATGGTTTTGTTCAGATAGCTGTAGGAGAGAGCAATGTGAAGCCATTCCACGATACAATATTTTATTTCATCTCCCTTGACACTTCAGTGATCAGACCAGTCCAGTTCTTGTTAAATCTGTAACTTTTCTGTTTATTGCTTTTCATGCAAGAATACTGCATGCTGTGCAACAACACCTGTGGATATACCTGGAGAGGCACTCTTTACACGAAGTTGTATCGCAAGCATTTACATAGGCATTAGGAGTTCTTTGTTATTCATTTAACCTCCTGGTTAATAAGAAAGCATTCCTGGTTATTGTGATTAAATACTGTAGCAATACATAATATTCAAAAGGAAGGTGTTGCGATTTGTGTAGTTTTTGGGGATAACATTTAGGGATGACTGCGAGGATTTATTCTGCTCGGTGATGTATTTGGAGATTTACTTTTCTTAATTTAATGACGAGAACCCATGATCTTGTTATCTTTCAGTAGGTAGGGAAGTGATATTAAAAGGGGTAACAAGGTGAAAACGCGTTTAAACTGCTCTTAAAGATCTCACTTTAAGAACAGATTTAGAAGACTTGTAAATCTCTTAAGTTAATAAAAGCTAGATAAATTAAAACTAGAAAAGTAGTAGAATTGGATCCTTTCATTTCTCCTATGGAAGGGGATAACTATATCAAGGTAAAAGAACTGGGGGGACCAAACAAAGAGTTCAGTAGGTTGTACAAATGCTCAGCATCTCTGAAATCTGTTTATGTGATTAACTGTTGGGTTTTGTACAGTTGTACAGTTTTTGTTGAAGCCTTTTGGGCGTGCTGGCCATGTTCTGTTAAATTCAGTTGAATGCTGTTTGGTTATTGTCTGTGTCCTCTAATTATGCTGAAGCAGAAACTGGGTTGTTCTTTCACAATATAAAGTGGAGTATTTTATGAAGGAAGTTAGACAGTTTAAAGGGTTATGTCAAACACTGTTGCAATAAATAATGCTTTGATGTATTTATCAGTTCCAGCATGGCTGTGCTACATGCAACATGCTGAAAATTGGCTTTTGTAAGAGTTCTAGTAAGTCTCATCAGAGTACACCAGCATTAATATAACGGTACATATCATGCAGAAATAACATGAAATTATTGCTAAAAATATGTGGGTTTGATTGGTATAGCCTGCATTGTATTGTCTCAAGGACAATCAGTGAAGATACGTGGAATTAGGTGAATAAAGGATAAGCTTATGTTGTCATTCAAGTCATTAAAGTACCAAACAATTCTTACTTTAATGTGTACATAACTTCATTGAATTCATTGAGTTTGTTTGCCTTTTAAAAATGAAGGCCGTGTTTTGATTACATTGCTCCTATGAAAGACGGTAGAAACAATGTGATGATGGTAATAAAAACAGCAGTTGGAAAAAGAAAACCATATGGTACATGAAAAATGGAGTGTTAACTGACATGATGACTGTGACGGGTGATACTTGGCCTTATGTAATTTTATAAAATGGTAAAATTTACCTGTGTCACAGATGTGATGTAATGCAGCATTATCAAAAAGATGAATCTTTTTCCAGGAACTTGATGTACTCTCCATACTTCTTTATTAATTGGGTATTTACAAATTGTGTTATCATGGCCAAAATATTATTTAAATAGCAAAGTGTGGGTCTAGTTATTGGAGAAATTCTGTAAGAATGTTGCAGCAGAGATCAAATTTTCTGTCAGGCAAAATATATCCTTACATGGTTTAGGATGTCTGTACCACAGGCATTCACTTAGGCCTGGCATTATTCATATACTGTAAAGAAAATACTTTAAGAAACAGCACTGGTTATGAGGAACACTGGAAAAGAAATGTTTCTCTAAACATGCAAAATATAATCTATATATACCTTAGGCCCATCTATTTTATTAATAGATGGGCCTAAGGTATATATTTACAGAATAAGGTATATATTTACAGAATTTACAGTATGGATACTATTAATTTAAAATGTCTGCTCTAAAGTGAATTGATATTTTACAGGGAGGTTAATCTTTACTCATTGAGATACTGAAAAGCATTGTTTGTTAATGTTTATGGATTGATTTACCTCTAGTGAATGTGCACACAGTCATCAGTCAATTCACTGATTAATACAGAGTGTTTTACCACTCCTGGGCATGTCTTTAAAAAAAGAGATGGTAGGGAAGATGTTGCAAATAAAAATAGCACAGCATTCTGATTTGGATAGTATACACTCAAGAAAAGAAGATAGTATATGACAGAGCTGTAAGAATGTGTCTTGTTTCAGCTAATAAAATATTTACGGTTTTCTTTCTGATTTTAGTTCCCGGGTGAAGGTTAAATAGTGGAAGAATAGTAGTCTTGACTAATAGGTTGAAATGGCAAACCCAGTGCAAAAAAAAATAAAATTGACAGCTATTGGAAGTACAAAACACTTGGAAACCAAACCCTTAAGCATCTAGTTTTCATTGTTTTTTGTTTTTTCCTTGTGTAGGGATTTCCATTTTGAAATAGTAGCTGATAAACAGTTGCTCATTCTTTTCAATAAGAAGTTACAATCTCTTCTTATGTGTTCATATAAAAGAGGTTTAAAGCTTCACTATTTAAATACAGAAAAGTAGAAATTGAAGTCCACTGTTCTTCCCCCACCCCACTGAAAGAATCAAGAACTTAATTTTTTGCTCTTTTTTGGTGTTAATATATTGGATACTACTATTCTGTATTTTCTGAGTACATAATTTTATAGCCTTCCACTGACCATTAAAAAGTAAACTGTCTTACCTTAAAAAGGGGAAGAAAAGAATGCTAACTGGATTTTTGATTATGAAAATGCATGCTTGTTACATATTTTTACCAGTTTAGTGTATTTTATTTACACTTAAAGCTTCTATCATTTTTTTTTTTTCAGTTGCTTTTGCCAAGGATAAGCTACTTGACACTGGTAACAGACAAAGTGAAGAAGCACTTTCAGAAAGTTATGAGACAGGAGGAAGTTAGTGAAATATGGTTTGAATACGAAGGTACACCACTGAAATGGTGAGTTTATTGAACTTTGTACTTTATGCAGTTTATCACATAGAGAGTTCCCAGGTTCAGCACAATGTCAGTAGTTTTCCTAAAGTAATCACTCCCTTGGGCTTCAAAGATAGCAAAAGAGGAGGAGGGTAAGAAATGCATGTTTCTGGGGAAAAACAAAAGCTTTAATGTTGAACATATTTTTTATTATTCTGCTTGAATTTTTACTGTATGTGTAAGACAGAGGTGTTGTGCTGCACTTACTGGTTTTATTCTTGTTGTTACCATAATTCAGAATGCTTGTGGTTTTGGCTTCACTGTTGCTTGCAGTAGAATTGCCAAATAAATCTTCCTTTAACATATTCCACCTTCCTAAAGATGTCTAGTAACACAGATGGGAAGTAATAATTCTGGAGTCTGAATGCAAATAGCTTATATGCAGCACAGTAATAAAACATGAGTAACCTTCACTGTTCACTGGTGTGATACGTGCTTGCGCTGTAAAAATCTAATATTGATCTGCAAGCATTTGTTTAATTCAATTAGTTCAAGTTTACTGAACTAATTGATGTTGATTCTGTTTTAATTTTGTCCTATACTCTATTAAAACTGTCTTCTTTTGGGTTTTTAGTTTGGTTTTTTTTTGGTTTTGTTTTTTTGGGGGTTTTTTTGTGAAAGGTTAGGGACTTGGACTGATATTGTTTCATTAAATTAATTTTCATAAATACTTTTCATCAGGTTTTCTACTTTTGCTGTTAAAGAATCTTAAAGAAAATATTTTGAGAGCTGCAGTGTTTCCTAATTCTGTATAGATAGCATCAGCCATCTAGAAGGTATTTAGTATTTTGAATGATGAAGAAATTTTAATCTCTTTTTATTTCTTGTTTCATCATAGGAAAGAAAACTAGTGATTTTTTTAATCTTACTGAACCTGGATTGTCTTGTGATTAGCAAGTATCACAGCATGGAATGCCAGTAGATTTGGTGATGGAGTCATCTCTTATAGTCTTTTGTTTCTTTGAGACCAACATAGTGTTAACCTTGAAAATATATAAAGAGAAACCCATAAAAATGATCTCTTTAAGCTTTTATTATAACTGACTGGCAAAAGCATCTTTAGACATCTAAATAAATTATGTGGAATTTAACAAGAAATGGTGTCTTATGTGCCACGGTTATGTTGAGTCATGGATACTACCTAAATAAGCAGCAAGGTATCACATTTATCCCAGCTGTTCGTAATCCCAGGTAAATATTGGAAGAAAACTAGTTTTCACTGAAGTTATAACAAGAAAGGAAAGAGAGGCTTTGTACTTCAACCACAAATAGATCCATATTTTCTGTAAGTTTTAAAATGCCATGATGTTTAAACTAGAATTAAAAAAAAAAAACAAAATAAAATAATAAAATAAAAATGTAGCTGGTAATTCAAAAATTAAGTGAAGAGTTATTAAATTCATTGAACACAGAAATGAAAATAAATAGTCTAATAATGATCTGCTAATGAAGGCTCTCATCTTTCAGAAAAACTGAGTCTATTCTGCCAGGAACAGCTCCACTGATTTCAGTGGAACTGCTTTTCTTTGTAAACCAGTGTTTTAGGAGAATGGTAATCCCATAAAGAGCCAAAGCTTCTTCTGGGGAAGACTCAAACACCAGAACTGAGAATTTGATTGAGTTAGTAGCTGGTAGAGAAAGAATAGCAGGCATTAATGTTTAGTCTTTTAAGCTATGACTTGTGCATTCAGAATCAAATAGAACTTGCGAGTAATATTGTTTATACTAGTTATTTACTTCACACTATGAGGTCTTATTGCTCACAGTCTATGCAGTTTCATATCTAGTTGGGATGAAGTCTGTATCTGTTCAGATGCAGCTCTTCCATTTTCCAGTGAGATTTTGGAGGAAATCTGAAACAGTTTCTACTTCAGGCTCTGCAGAGCTTGGGTCAAGTTCTTAGAAGAGAATGAAGCCCTCCAGGCCTGGAGTTACAGGGGCCTGGGTTCTTTGTCCTGCTGAGAGTTGGGACTGGGGAAGATGGATTCTTTTCGTTCAGGAGGTGTGCTCTGGGGGAGGGTCTGTGTCACCAAGGTCAGGAGTTTCAGGAAGAGATTATCTGACTGTGCAGCATTAGGGACTACGGAAGGAAATGGATGAAACCTTAGACCCTCCTGCAGCTACAGGAGATTAAACCTGCAACCACAGTGAAGGAGATGCAGTCAAAGACTGTGATTACTGGTTTAGAATACAATCATCTAGGATTTGGAAGAGCTGGAAGTTTATGACTTCTTGCAACAGGAGAGATGTTCCTTCTACACCTGCATTTCTCTAAGTACAGCACAGGTTCAGTGCTCTGGCTGCAGGTGAAGGACTGAAAGTGTTGTTCAGTAGTGCATCTGATATGGCTGAACCTGAACTGTGTAGGGGCACCAGGAGGAAATGAAAAATTAAGTCATAAGTCTGTATTTGGCTTACTGTCCTTTCTCCAGGACTTTTAACTCTGCCATTTCATGGTCACTGCAGCTAAAGCTGCCACTGGTTATCACAACTCTTTTGTCTTAACAGACAAGTAACACATTCACGTTTAGGTTATCTATCTCTGGTTCATCCAATGTCTGCATCAAGAAATCTTGACTACTTGTGTCCCACTGTGTTGCTTTTCCAGAAGATGTGAGAGATTAACAGGAACCAGGATCTGTGATGTAGACACTTACTAAGTTGTTTAAAGAAGACTTTATCAATTTTCTCACCTGGATTGCATGATCTGTTGCCCTTACTAGTCCCTCCTCTGTTCCTGAACCACAAGAACTCAACCAACCTGTTGTCTGTCCTATTAAGTTTCATACATCTAAGCTGCTCCCTGACATGGAAAACAACCCTCTGTCCTCATCTGCCCTGCCTGCCTTTACTAAGCAGCTTATGTCTGTCCTTCCACAGCAGTATTCCAGCTGTGCAGGCTGTCTCACTGTGCTTCAGGTAGCCCAACACGCTCCCAGTAATGTCATAGCATGTGCAACTCTAGTTTTTCCTGCTTGTTTCCCAAGCTATGTGCACTTCTGTAGGTGCTTGTGGTGGGCTCTCTCCTTCCTTCTTTTATCACTTTGACATCTCCCTTGCAGCTATCATCTTTCACCAATTGCTGTCCACCCATGTCTATTAATTTCTGTTTATCTGCGGGTTGTTATTTACGCTTCTGTTGTTTATGGTCTAAAGCTCTCACCAGGCTGGGCAACCTTAAGGCAAAGATACTTTTGTCTGACTTAGGTGGATTCCATCTCTCCCTAGCAGTCCATTATCCCCAAAGAGTATCCTATGTCTGTAAAAGCCAAGTAAGTCCTTGTTGTTGCACCAGCTGCATAGCCAGCTCCTGACCTGCAGACACCTCTCTGAACCCATCTCCTTTAATGGCAAAATTGTGGAGATGCCTCCTTGCCCTTAGAACTTGTAGAGTCACTTTTGATACTCTCAGGGGTTCTGTTGCAACACCTATAATTTGTGCCCATGTGGGTAAACAGCAAGGACTAATAATCCAAGCAGAGGACAGCTTTGCCAATCTGCAACTTTTTACCAAGTAGCAAACCTCTGCAGGTTAACAAGTGAAGTTGGCGATGGGGCTCTTTCCCCTGTAGGATGGAGTCTTGTAGTGCTATGGCTGCTTCCTCTGGCTGTGGATGGATGTGCTGTTCAGACAGCTCTGATGCTTCCTCAGAATTTCCAGCCTCTTGTCTGACACTGAAGCACTGCCAGTGGTTGGAGAAGGCCTGCCCTCTCTTGGCCAGAGGTTAAGGAAGCTTTTCTGTCTGTCCATCTGGGAGCTGCTCTGGCAGTCACACCCTTGGAGCACCTGAGCTGGGACAAGGCCCCTTTGCAGCAGGCGGCTCTGGGAGCGATGGGTGCCTCGCTTGACTCCCTGTGTGGGTGCACGCTCCCACACCCACACAGCCAGACAAGGTTTCCTTGCCTGCTAGACCCTTGGTTTCCCATAGCAGAGCCTCAGGCATTTGGATCCTTAAAAGAGCTTGGTGATTGTGTAACAACAGAATGAGAGCTTGAGCTGGTGCCCCTGAGCAGGGACCTCAAACCAAGGAACGCCTGGGCTTTTACACCCTCTCAGTCTGTGTGTGATAGTGTGGGGTTTTTCCTCTGTGTCAGTGGCTCCTGCCGTGTCCCTGAGTGTCCAGTCACCTGGCAGGGCCACCGGTCCCCGTGCCCTTTCCTGTGCAAAGGGTCAGCACCAGCTTTGGCCTCTTGCTTGGGGCTCCCATCATGCAGAGCTCAACCTGCAGCTCCCTCTGCAGCTGCACTCTGAACTGCTGGCACTGAATGGGTTCCTCACTTGGGGCTCCCATCACGCAGAGCTCAACCTGCAGCTCCCACATAAGCTGCACTCTGAATTGCTGGCACTGAATGGGTTCCTCTACACCAGCGTTCACACAAGTCTGGTTGTCCCCATCCCGTGAGTCCCCACTGACCACTTCAATGGCTGCTGATGCTTTCTCTCCAGATTCTCATCTCTGTGAGATCTTGGTGAAGATGCCATTATCTCTATGTCTTCCCTGATGCTGTGCAGCCCCTGTCTCCCTGAAGCTTCATAGCTTGGTGGCGTAGATCCTCACTCATGTGCACCTCCTCTAGGCAAGGACATTTCCTCTGCTTGCTCCAATCCTCAGGAGAGGTCCTAAGCTCTCCTGGCAGCTTGAAACCTGGAGAGCTGCAGACTTTCTCAGGAGTCCTTCCTGAGTGATGCCACTCTGTGCTGGAGTAGTTTCTTCAATAGATGCTAGGGGGTGACACCTGCAGATTGTTTCCATCCTGTCTGAGCACTTACACATGGCTTTCGGTGGATTTTTTGTCCCTTTTGTGTGGGTTGGCATTCTAGCCCTGGTAATTGTAAAGGTGGCTCTCTAGTACCAACTGGATGGGTGCTTGACCCTTCCTGTTGATAAATTAGCAGAAGACAAAAGGTCAGAGCATCATTTAATTAGGCATCATTAACTCTGCAAAGCACAGTGATTTTACTGAAGAAATTTGATTACATGAACTTCACTATATAATCTTAACTGATTAGAAAATGCAGATGTAGGCCAAGACCGGATGCAGGAGTTTTTGTATGGGTTTTTGTTGTAGTTTTCTTTTTCTTAGTTATCTGTTTTCTTGTATAAATTGAAAGTAATTGGAAGTCATTGTTCATGTTGAAAATCTATGTTCATCTAATTACGAAATCTAATCTTTGTTACTTAACTCACCAGGGAAACCACTCTTTCATGGAACTCTTGCTGAAAGAGTTAAGTGTTTAGGACATGATTGGCAGTTAGTAGATAAAAATCTTCATTGTAAAAACTTGAGCATTAGCAGTGAATCAAGATAAATCTGGATATGCATCCTCTTTATTCTCAGGCAAGCTCGGGAATTGTAGTAGTATTTTGTGTTTTATTTTGCTGTCGTGGTGAATTTGTCTTAGCTTTGGGGTGGCTCACCCGTAGAGGGTGCTAAAGCCCTGTTGTGTGAGAGTTTGACCGATCTGGAAAGTGGCTTGGCACAGGTGCTGTTAAAGCAGCACTCTCGGTTAGTGCTCTTGGGACTTTCAAAACTTATGTACGTGCTTGGGCTATGACCTGTGATCAGTCCCATGTAGTTCAGTGAAACTACTGACTTTACAGTTCAGCATGTGTGTCTCTCTTTGTAGGATGAAAAGCTAGTAAGGCTCTTTGGGTTATGATTTTTGAAAGATAAGAGAATGGATCTTGGTATGCTGAATGTTAAAAAAAAAAAAAAAATTATCAAAAATCTTGCCAATATCTGTGTGTAAGAAAACTGAAAAAAGATCTTTTTTTACAGTGCCTGTGGGGGTTTTGTGTGTGTGATATATGTTTCATATACTGCTGGGGGCTGTATATTCTAATTAATTTAAAGGAGAGAAAGCTATGAGACAGAAGTGAGTATTTGTTAGAAGCAAGCTTTTTTGTGTAACTCCTTTAATCTAGAATGCCATTGAAATACAAAACTCCAATTAATTTTTTTCCTCCCCTTTCATTCTTCTTAATTTGATAGTGAAGATACAGAGTTAATCTTGATCTATCATCTTTCAGCCCTTTTACAGATATGTAATTTTTTCGCTCCTCTACTTATTCTCTGCATTGCTATATCAGACATATGGGAGAAGGAAAGGATATTAAGGGTCAGTGTGGTATAAACCCAGGACACTCCAACATCTGAAAGCACGTGTGCTTTTCCTGGTCTGATGCTTTTGAACTAAAAGTGCTGTTTTGGAAGGTTCCACAAAGCAGCTGCGGGCCACTTAAGGCTGTTGCAAAAGTAGCAGTATTTTGTGGGCACAGCTTGAAAACCACTGGTTTAGATATTGAACTTGTACATTCCAGACTTAATTCTGCCTTTCAGTCATCTAAACTTGCCTGTATAACTTTTCTATGTAAACAATAAATAGTGCTAACTGTGGGAGTCAAACAGCTATTTTGTGCATGTGTGTGTGTAAATGCAGGTATGTTAACTGCGATACATAGAATTAAATGCATGGCTTCTATATTAAATTAATATCTTGTCATTTTTAGGCATTACCCCATTGGTTTGCTCTTTGATCTCCACGCATCAAATACAGCCCTTCCTTGGAGCATCACAGTACATTTCAAGGTAAATTGATATAGACCCTTTTCTTAAGAATGAGTGAGCATGAGATTGGATGACATTTGGAAGCTGGGGAAAGGTTTCATAACTATTTTATAAACCATGTGAATTGTGTGATTTGAAAGGGAGAAAATCCATTGTTCAGGAAGCATTTAAAGGTTTCTGTAAATCTACAGCTATTTTCCTTGAGACTTGGTGTGCTTTTACTGGACTTTCTGTAGAAAATTATTCTGTTAATAATCTCAAAATCCAAAATTGTTTTTCAAGTTATGAGGCTTATGATAGAAGAACTTCCTGTAATGTTTTTAATTTAATTGGTTTGAGTTCACTGAAGACTGGGAAGATTGAGAGGTGCTCATCCTTTTAGGCACATGTGAGCATGGATATGAGATGCTGTAGAAATCTTTGAAGTCAGGGAATGCTGACTTCAGCATGGTTGGTCCCTTTTAGAGAACTGAGTGAAATGAGTTTGGTCTTGTGACAGCTTAGTCACAGGAGAGACAATGTTTTGATTATGCATTGTAAAGCCATTAGGTATGGCTTAATAGCACTACTGATCTTTGCTCAGAATGGAACTTGGACAAGGTTAGCTTTGGTGCAGGATTCTTGCATACTCTGAAATGCACTGAGACAATTCCAAGTATGTTTTGAAGTCAAAAGCACAACTACAAGTCATGATATTAAACTTTGAAATGTTAATTTCTTCATTGTAAAAGAAATAGTGCAATAGGAAAACTGATGTGAAGGACAACACTACACTTATGGGCTTGACTTTAGTGCATGAGGGATTTGAGTGAAATGAAAAATGTATTGGGAAAGTGCTTGTGTTGAATGTTTTTGTTGAAACAATTCTCAAAGGTGTGTTAGAAAAGCTTTTTCCAACAGTAATCTGATTCTTTTTGGAAGTGTACACTGAAAGCATACATTCTTATGATATGTATTTCTACATGTTGAAACTTCTAAAATGACTGACTTAATAGATCTGAAGCTGGGGATGTTTTTGAAACCACTGTAATTGCTACACTTGTCTGATAAATGTCAGAGACCTGGGATGAGGAAACTTCCAGAATGTCCTGACGAAAATATAGGGCATCTAGTTTCATAAACCATGGTTTAATTGTTATGTTCTGAGAGCTCTGGGATATTAACAGTGGCAATGTGGGGATGTTGCCATCACAAAGTAGAGGCATCTTGAGAAGTTGCAGCACCACAGTGCTTTTTAATCAGCAACATAAATTTGGCTTTAATGTCCATGTTGCTGCTTGCCAAAAGATCAGCTACCTCTAGTTTTTCTGAAAGGTGTACATTAAAGATCAGCAGAAATAATTAACTGCTAAGGTAGTATTATTTTAAAGGTTGATGTAATTTAGTAATATAATACTGTGGAGTTAGCACCTGCATAATCTCTCTTCCTATTTTGATGTAATCTGAAAGTTTATTTAAATAAAACCCCTCTGAATCCTTAAGTCAAAACATAACTGAAAGATATCAAAGTATGTCAAAATATTGAAGAGGTTTTCATGTGTTACAGTTCCTTACAGCTGAATAGTTTAGCTGTGGGATTTTTGACTAGAGTATTCTTTTCATTTCTGTGTAGCTATTCTTCAAAGAGTTGTAATTTTTATTTGGCTTAATTAAAGAGTGTTAGATTTTATGGAGCTTAACTTTTGTTGTCGTGGCTGTCTCCTTTCTTCTACCAATGCATGCAGTCAACAACAGATATCTCAAACATCTGTAAAAAGTGTTTTTCAACTACTTTTTAGAAGTCAGACTCCCCCTATCAGGTTTCTTTGTTTGAAGTTAAAAACATGTAAAAGGCTTATTTCTGTTCAGCAGAAGTTTTCAAGTTGATAGATGTTTGTAATTGTCCTCCTGTATTATATATGCAGACCAAATCATAAACACAGTTAGTTTTTGCATTGAATAAACAATTTGTTAATTTGTACTTCTGGTATGCAATAAAATTATATGCATTGTATCTTGTAAAGTTGAAAAACAGTTGCATTAAATACTTGCAGAAGGATGAGGCTGAACCAGCATACTGGGGTCTGAGAATCATGAGGCTGTAGCCTGGGAAGTTGCTTTTGTTATCCAGGTGTGGCTTTACAGGAAGGAGGGAAATTCTACCCCTTCCTGTTAAAATCATCTCACCTTACTCTGCGACCTGTTTAACACTATTCAGTTCTCAGTGTGGTAATCACCTCTCCAGGTTTTGGGCAGTAGATAAGATGGCAGTAGTGTTGGAGGAGAGGAAATTGTGTGTGCCAGGGGAAATGCTGAGGTTCTGCTGAAGCCATTGTCTGCTGGTGCCTGCCTCTCCACCCATGACCTGATGTACAGGAGGAGAGGCAGCATCTGTCCTTGTGTGACAGTCATCATCTTTGTGGTTTTTCAGGTGAAGACTGGGTCGGGTGGAATGGAAAGGAAGTACTTTTCTGTGTAGCATGTGGATAAATTGTGGAGCTGCTAGGAGATGTTGTGGAAGCCAGAAGTATAAATGGGTTTTTTTTGAAATCAGTCTACTTCAAGAAAAGACCACTGATAGTAACTAAACACAAATACATAGATGCGCCCCCTGCCACTGTATACATTCCTTATGGTTTTAATGCCATATTCTGTAAATGTAGTCTAATGCAAGTAGACTGTCACAGGATAGACGGATGTTTTGTGAACTAGAACTGAGAGATAAATATGGGTGGAATGGAGTTCTGAAACCAGGCTGTTGAAATTGCCAGTGATGTTTTTGGTACAGTTTTTTGCGAGAGGTCATTTAGTGCTCTTGTCTTTACAGACAATGTTCTGTCTGACAATATGACCTGTTCATACTGCAAGGGTCTACTGCTATGTGAAAACAAAAAACAGAACTTGAGCTTTCTAAGAAAGTCAGAATCAGCCTTTAGTAACTGTTCTTTCAAAGATGCAGGACATGGAGGGAGTCAGACACCACTAATGAGAGTACTTGAATTAAAGCTACTTATGTCATCTGTTAATACTTTTTGCAAATCTCCTGGTTGTATAGCCGGGCGTGGCAACCAGTTTGTTTACAATTATCCCTTTCTTCAGGGAACTCAGTTATTTATGACTGATCAGTATTTCTTCAGGTAGAAAGAAGGCAAGTAGAATTTTTTTAAAAAATAAAAGCACACATGATCTACATTTAAGTATAAAACTTATTATTTTGTACCCTGATGGATAAATCAGCTGGGATACCATGTTTTCTGTTGACAGTCTCATGTAAGTGAAACTGTTTCATATACTTCTTGCAGGTGTGCAGTGTTTTTTTCTAAGTTGTCACTTTCATGTTTAGGTTTTTCAGCTTCTACTTACAGTACTTCATAGAAATGTGTCAGTGTTTTCCTACTAAAGAAAAGCATACACAGCACTGAGGTTCAGGAGTGTTTTCCAGTCTTTCACAGTGTTACTTCTTAGAAGCTGGGAAAATTAATCTTGCCACAACTAATTCTACTACTGTGTCTAGATTCTTTATAGTAGCTTAACTAGCTTTGACCAGTTTTAAATAGATCCTTGCTGTTCTGCAGACTGCACTGTGTATGATTTCTGGAACTCATCCTCAGGGAGTGACGTCAGCTGCAAATTGAAATTCATTGGAAAAATGTCAGCAGGAAGATGTCTACCTGTAGAAAAAGAAGAATGTCCAAAAAATGACTCTGCAGTTCAATATTTACACATGTGTAATGAAACCGTTGTTGTAAAAAAACTGTTGTTTTCATAAACTTAGCTAAGACATCACTTTTTAACTAGGAAAATCAGTTTCTAGGTTCTTATATTATTTGGCATTAGGTACATACCGCTGTTTCTTTGTTTTGAAGGATGCCAGTGTCTCACTTGGAATTATTGTGTGTAAAGATGTTTTTTGATCTTTAACTATGCTATTTCTCTCTATTTGTTTCTTCTGGATTGGTTACAAGACTTTATATTTTTATTTGAGCAAGTAAATTGAACTTCTGAAAGTATTTTACAGGCCTATGCAGATGTCAATTGGCAAATAACAGTCCCAGTAATGTTTTCCTAGTAATCTTGGGCCCAATTATGCTGAGATACTCAGCTTTGTAGGGTAGAACAGGAGCAAGGTCTGCCCCAGAAGAACTTTCTTTATTGTTCTGTCTTTAATGTCTTTATACTTGGCCGTTCTCATGTAAGAAAACAGATTTGCCTCTGTCCTTGGCTTTCTAGTCAGCTTAACATACACCAGTCCGAACAACAGCACTTCCTTTTGCAAGTCCAACATCAAACCACATAAACTTTAGTGGAAGAGATATTGGCAGTCTTTTCTTTATGCCCCTGTTTTTGGAAATACTCATCCTTTTGATCCACAGTTTCCAGAGTTTGGGTTCTCACTGTCATAAGGAGGAAACGCTATATGAAATTCCATTATTTAATTTCCAACTCTTCTCAATAACCTAATGAGGAGGGAACTATCACTGTTTTCCTCAGAATTTCTTTCAGGTAAGGCAATCCCCAGCTCCCTTTTTGATATTTTGGGTTTCTGTATTTTGAAGCAGTCTTCACTATTTTTCTTGGGGTTATGTGGGGGAGTGAAGGTAGGGTTTTTTTTTCCAGCACTAGATTGCTCCTACTTTAACATGTTAACTGTGTTGTAAAAGCGTTTGAAAAATATCCCATTATATGTACTTGTATTTCCAAAATGGTTTTGACAGTTCCTCACAAAAGCTTTTTAAAGTGCCAGTTTGTAATGGGTTAAGAGAAGGGGGTCTCTGGTGGAATAGCCTGAGAATTCAAGTATAAACATGTGGCAAGCCCTTGTTAGGAAGGGGAGTACTGATGATGCCACCACTCTGGTTTGGCTCTGAGGTTTGCTCCATTTGCATGGTCATAAACAACGGTGAAAATGAAGTTAATAAGGAGGGAATAAAGGTGGGTTTTAAAACTTCTGAAAACTAAAGGCACTGGATTTGTAGTAGTGAATGCTTGTGTTATTATAAAATGGTAAATGATAGTAAGTGTGGATAAAAGAAAAACGGGAGGAAGGAAAACCACAACCTCTAAAATGCTGGACTTCTTATCAGTTAATTTCCAAATAAATCTTTTTTTTTGTGTGATATAGTGCTATAACTCCTTAATAAATTCATTAGGAGAGGTAGTTGTCATTTACTGAAGGGTTAAGAGTTACCTGAGGAGTGGTAGTTGTGCATCTGCAATGCTGAATGCTGTGTGCCAGTGTAACCAAGCAAAAGGGATATAAAATCAAGTCACACAGGCTAGCAGTAGTCACGAGGATTAGTTAAAGCTGGAACTGACAAAGATTTCCAGTGTCTCTAAGGAAAAATGTTTGTAAGTGGCAGATATGCTACAGTTCATATGTGGGTGGTTCTGCTTGGTTTTCAAGGATCTACATAGAAATGGTTGATAAATATCATAGAGAGCCAGTATACATTAGGTACTTGTCACTTGCTTCTCATAATTTTCTCCTGTTTATTGTCTGAGATTGAATATCTGCTTGAAAACCTGTTAAAATTCTGGTTTACAGAAAGTTGTTGGGCTTTTTTTTTTCCTGAAACATTTTCACTGCAACCTTTTTTCTTGTCAGCAGACTTGAGAGAATGGTTGTTACATACTTCTGTAAGTAGAAGATTCAAGTATGCTTCTTTTGCATAAATGTATGCCTATTTAAAATTATCATTTATTCTTCATCATATAAGGTATATGATGCATTTATTTTTCTTGATCTATCATTTATCTTTGTAGAATTTTCCAGAAAAGGATCTTCTACACTGCCATTCTAAGGATGTGATTGAAGCTCATTTTATGGCTTGCATAAAAGAAGCAGATGCTTTAAAGCACAAAAGTCAAGTCATCAATGAAATGCAAAAAAAGGATCATAAGCAATTGTGGATGGGATTACAGAATGGTAAATACAACACATCAAATATTAATTATATTCAGGTTGAAGAAGCTAATAAATAATTTCTTCACATTTGAGTTATTACATGAGATAGAAAATGTCATTGTTTTGCAGAATTTTTGTCTAGTGTCATGGAAAGCATTGATGGTTTTGGTGGTTTATAGTTTTTTTTAATTCAAAGAATTATTTTGGTGATAATTCAAATGTGCCTGGAGTTATTCAAGGAATTAGATTGGGTCATGACTCTGTTTTAACAAACCAAAACTAGCAACAAATCAAAATAGATAAATATTGTCTAGAGTGCTTTTGTGCAAATGATGGTCTTTATTTGGGAGACACCTGGGGTGTAAGTATTCAGTATTAGCTATCTTGGACCATACATAAGAGATTGTCTCCTCTAGTTAATGCTTATGGATTGTCACTGGTAAACAATACAAGTAAACTTTTAAAAAAGTTGTCCAGTAGATTTAATAATTTTACTTTTCTCTCTGCCATTTTTTAAAATTACTTTTTGGCTTTCACAAGGACTTCAGCAAAAATAAGTATTGACTTGGAAAAGTCAGCAAAATAATTCAGAGCAAGATGTTTAATTAGTGTTCTTACTTTGCACAAATGGTATGAATCAATATTACAGTGCAAAATAAAACATTTGTTTGTAATGTCTTCTGTATTAAGGTTTGTAGAACCTGTAAGTTAAAAAGCTTTTGTATTTCAGTAACTGCTCTCTGGAATGAGTGATCATACTGCTTTCATTGCATTTTTCTCATCTTCTGAAGCTGTCATTTATATTATCTCTAGTAAATTTATTTTATGAAAGCATTTTAATATAAGCATGAAGATATTTATTCTGTGTTGAGAGACAAAATACTGAACAATTAGAATTAAGGTCTTCCCATATATGTATAAGAAAAAATAAATGAAAAAGAAGAACCTTAGAATGCAAGAAGACTTGAACCATGCTATTGGTTTAGCCCAGAAGGTTCCAAGTTAGTTTTGGTTTAATATGTGTGTTTAGTGGGTGTGTGGCTTTTTTTTTTCCTTGTTGTTTAGTGGTATTGCCTTTCATATTAAATGTAATCTGGTGATAATTTTGAATATGTGGTTATTAGAAACTCTGCTTTCTATTTTTTATTTAATTGGACAAGAGTTAGAAATTAAGGCATTATCTTAATTTGCCATTAGAGTAATAAGATCTGGAGGAAGCCCATGCATACCTCCAAAATGAAACAGTACAGCTTAAAGTTCTTTTAACCAGAAGTTACAGAATCTTGATACTCTCAATATTTAAGGTAGGAGGACAGATAAACAGCATGGGTTTTTTTTGTGCTCATCTTAGGATTTATTTTTTAGTTGATTGTTTGTCTAAAAATATCTTCAGTTGTAGGCAAAGGAGAAATTTTCTGTTTTGCTCTATAATGTTAAGAACAGAAGTTGCCTAGCAAAGTTGATTTCAAGGTTTCACTGTATTTAATGAGAAATTGCACCTGTGGAATCTGACACCTGAATGAGAAGTTTAAGCAATCTTTCAAATGCTAATTTTAATTTCTCAACTCTTCATAAAAGAGAAACAAGAAAAGCTTGTGAAACCAAGAAAACTCTTTTTAAGCATGTTGTATCTTTCAATATGTTTTTATAGGCTTTCGTTTGAGATGTAATAATTTTGAACCACTTTGTGAAACAGAATAAATGACCACAAAAAAGAAAAGAAAGTAGCATTTGTGATAACTGCTTTGTAAGTAAAGGTACATCTGCAGATTGTTTTTGCTGTGCAACTTCAAACAATTTTCTTCAGTTCTTAATTACAGGAAGTGTTATTTGTTTAGTGAGTGATAGCATTACTTAGAAGACATGTCCTGAATTTACATTTTTGAAAAGAAACCTATCCAGTTTGGTTTGGAGAAATATAACTATCAAGTAATTTGGTATAAATGTTTCTGCTGAGAAGCAGCTTCTTGAACAGGTAACACATGAAACTTATCAGTTGCTGTAAGTTGCAGCAGAGAAGAGCTGTAATAATGAATTTGTGGGAAAATCTTATGCTGGTAACAGCTGGTGGTTATTCGTATCAACCTTTACATCCCTCCTCCCACCATTTCTGGTTTTATGTTAATCTGATACCAAATCAGGAAAGAAAACATATTCTTCTATTTTGTGCTGTGGTTTTTCTTGTTCTTCACCGACAATTTTTGATTCATAAACCAGATATTTCTGAGGTAGAACTCTTCTTTGGGACAGGTACATTTTTGACCAGCCATGGATGTCTGTCTGTGGTAGGGAAGTGATAAAAGCAGACTATGCAGCCGTACTGACCTTTGTTCCTTTGTATGAATTGTTAAAATTCTTTGGTCAGAATTCATGGAAAATGTTACTACTGTTTTTGCTTTGATAGAGTTACAGCCATTTTTATCATGCATGAAAGGGATTTTCAAGTGGGTGGGTTTTTTTTCTTCTTGCCTTTTGTGTGGAAAAAGAAAGGCTTTCAGCTTTGAAACTGTAAGACTCTATGGGCCTACTGATGAGTCAGGATCAAACCAATGAAATCCCAACTGTTTCCAGGGCGAGAGTTGTATTTTTGCATGGTTCAAAGAATTAATATCTATAACTTCAGTGTATAATGGTTCTGATAAATGAGGGGATTTAGATTCAGCACATCTGCTTTTTATCAGTTGTGGACTAACAGAAGCAACTGTACCCTGAAATTTTCACAGGCATCATTTATAACCAATGAAGAATAGACTTGGTATTTTTGATATATGAGTGGGAGAAATAAACAGTAAGAACTCATAACTATTTTAAGGTTTCTTTTATAGATTATAAAATACAATGAAGTCATTATTTAACTGAAAATATGGAGAAAGAATGTAATGCTCATTCATGCTGTGGGGCTTACCAGAAGTTAAGGGGCCATATTGAATTGTTCTTAGTAGAGGAGAAAAATCCTGCAAGCATTCAGAATATACAATATTTTATCTTTTAATGCATCTGATCTCTTTCTTGCCTTACTGACAGAATCAGGCCTGTGTTGTCTTGCATTTAGTTCCAAAATTTATCTAAACTATTCTTGGGTTGTTGAGAGCCAGAAGTTGTGTTTGTTCTCAGTTACCACATTTCTGTTTAGAAATGTTCTGTTTAGAAATGTTTAGAAACTGCAAAAAACAGAGTATCCTACAGCCTTTCTTGTGCTGTGTACACTTGACCCACTCAGGTTTGATGGGCGTGTTTCTCCTCCTCATAGGCACTGGTGGAAGCAGTACTATCCTTTACCCTATGGTGAGCATGCTTTAGTAGCTGAACAAATCTTTGTGATCTCAACTCATCATTTGAAATTTGCTTAGAAAATCTTCTGTAGTTTATCAGGAGAATGAATAAAAAAGCCACTAGTTTTTAAATCACAAAGCTACCTTGTTTACTTCTTCCCTGTATTGCTGCCAAAATGGGGAGTTCTTTCCATGTTCAATCTGTGGAGGTTTGGTTAACTGTGAAGAAAGATGAAATAATTCATTTGAACTTTGAAAATTAGTGTATTGGTTAAAAGTGATTTTAAAAAGCCAGTTGTTACCTTCCTGGGCTTCCTTAGTCAAAAATGTCCCAAAATGCATCAAGTTGCTTTATAACTAGCATCAGTACCTGCTTATTCTGGAGTTAAGCTAGCATGGCACACAGCAAACATGGGTGTTGCTGATAGCATGGAGCTGAGGGAATGTGGTTTGGACTGGTTCACATAGCCCTGCACAAAGTCAGCCCAGTGCTGGTTTGGTGTTGAGCAGGGTCTGGCTTCGAGCAGGCTGGACCTGCAGAATGAATCAGCTGCATTAGGGCAGGCCTTTCTGGGGATGTTTTTGGGGTTTTTTTTCCATAACAGCAGGTTTTGTTTGGGGTTTAGTTAGTTGTGGTGGTTTTTCTGGTAATGAATCGTGACCCAGACCTCACTGTTCTGCAGTGTTTAGGGGATTGTTACCCTTTCTGCACAAATGACTACTAAACCAGTGCCCCACTCACATGGGTGAAGTATTGTGAGTCTAAACTGCCATCCCCCTGAAACTGCTGATGCCTTTGTTTGTCCTCTGTGCTGGCCTGGTGTCTACTTGAACAGCTGCCCTTTGCTGTGGCACAAAGGTGGGGAATTGATGGCAGCCTGCATTCCCCCCTTGGCTTTCTCTTCTCTGCTCTCAAACAGGAAGGCAGAGCAGGTCTGTCTGAGGCCAGTGAGAACCAGTGTGTCTCAAAGGAGGGCAAAAACCATATGAAGGCAGAGAAGGAAGGAAAGCAAAAGGTAACACATCATTCACGATTGTACTGAAGTCTCTGCCGCAAGAGGAGGTTGCCTAAAGATGAGGTAGAGATAGTGTTTCTGGCATTTTCACCCTCTTGTGTTAGATGGCCAAGTGTCTAATGAAAACCATTACACTCTGAAGGAGCGAACTTCGAGGTCTCTTTTTGCTGCCTTCTGCTTTTCTTCCTCCCCTCCCTCTCAAAATAAGTCATTTCCTGAAAAATCTGTGTGGTCTAACTAAAATTTAGAGTACACTGTCTCTAAAAAATTGCCTTCACTTGTAAATTTAACTTCTTTTAGTTGTTGAGAGTTTATTGTTTTGCAATTTGAAATGCTTCTAAGTTACTTTCTCCTAGTAAACGCCTGAGTTTATTAATATACATTAATATAAAGGTTACTTTTAAGAAAAGCTTTTTTTAGGAGAAACATAGTGCAGGGAAGGCAAAGTGGGTTACAAAGTTACATGGTGTTATGCTGGTCTGTTTTCATATATATAGAGATAGCATAATTAGAAATGAAGAAATCGAAATTCCAAGGCTATCCTAGACATGGAGCAGAGAGCTGGAGGATGGATAAAATTGTCAGGAGTCCTTTTTCCTTTGACTTCCTCAGGAAAGCCTGTAACAAGCCCTGCTTCTAATTCCTGTACAACCTGTGGGGTATGTGTTTAAAAAACAGCTTTGCCTTTCTCCTACTCCTGTCTCACAGCAGAAGTGAGTGCATGGGTGATTGGCCAGCGCTGAACCCACCACACTCATCAGCGCATTGGATGGGAAAATCTCAAAATTAGGGAAATCTTAAATTGGTGAACCAAAACCACTACAACTTGTCTGTCATCAGAGCTTTCCTTTTAGTTTAAGTGACAGGACTTCTGAGATCACCTGGTTTTTGCTATAGAGAAAGGTTTTAAATTTTTTAGGATGTATGCATTTTGTTATTTCCTTAAAAGAAAGGAAGTAGTCCATCTTGATGACTTTCTTTGCCTAAACCTTTTCCAGGTAAACTGGTGACCTAGAAATGAAGGGAGGTGGTGGTAAGGAAACAGGATAAAGTACTTAAATTGAAACTTCTGGTTTGTGAGTATGTTGAGTAAGTGAAAAGAATGTTGGTAAGGTATGGCTCCCTTGTGTATACTGTAAGAAAACAGGGGTAAAATGCCTTTTTGATGTGATAGATAATCTAAAGAATGACGTGCTGCTTTCTTGTACAGTCTTCAAAATGTCCTCTTACGTTGAATGTTGTTGCTGTGCTATCTGACACATGAAGAATATTTTCACATATTTCTGTGGCTTAAGTCAAAACTGTTCTAAGGTCCTGTCTCTCTATATCTGATAGTGACTCATATATGCAGGTAGTCTGAAAAGTTAGTAAACTTGTGTTCCCTTTTCAGTGGTGGATTTGTATTCCATACCATGGTCTTTGAAATGCCCAGGTAAACTAGGTATTTAATAGCATGAATATTTAACTGTGGCAATATGTAAAATGGAAGAGAAAAATAAATATCTTAATAATGTCATACCAGCATTTCAAGCTGTGCCCTCAAAAAGCTGTCACTAGCTGTAGTAATCATTGAGAGTCAGATAGGTACCAAAGTCTTCCTGAAGTCCTTGATAGTTGTAATTATTGGTGTTTTTATAAAAAAAGAATATGAATTATGAATTTAGGTGAACTAAGTAATTTAGAGACAAGTCTTTATATAGCTGGGAAATTATAGTAATCAGCTGTAAATACTGTTTCTGAATAGCACAGAAATTAAAGTGTTCAAAATACTTATTTCATCAACAAAAACTACTTCATGCTTGAGGCATACCACACAAGAACTTAAGTTTTTATAAAATTGGTTAGAAATACCAGTGAGCAGAATTATGTATGCATGCAGAGTCTTAGTCTTCCTGGGAACAATGTGGAAGTAGTATTTATACTAAATTTTGAGAAGACTTCTTTTTGGCTACAGCAGTTAAAAGCAATGCTTGTTAAAACATGAGTCAGTAGAAAATATGCTTGCTTTAACAATAAAGAAATACACTTTGTATCCTTGACTTTCAGCTGCAGCTCTGTGTACCCTACAGTTTGATTATATGTATGTGACCGATTAACCCTTAATGAGTTTGTCTGTGAATGAAAGGAAAAGTTGGTGGGAGCAGTTGGTGGATTGGAGGGCAGATCTGCCATTTGGAGGCGTCGTGATGGAGCCTCCCAGAGCTGACACACAAGTCCTGCACCAGAGACTGGAAAAAGCCCTTGGCAGTCTAAGAGCTGACTGGGAAGCAGCTTTCTGTAAGTGGGTAATGGCAAACAAGAAACTGAGTTGAAAGCCTGTTGTGTGGTGTTGCACAAATAAAGTTTAACCTGGGAGCTACTCAAGCTGTTGTGCCCCCCCCCTTGGCTCAGCACTTGTAAAGCTGTACTGGGAGTGCCATGTCCTCTTGGGGACCCCAAGACAAAAGGAATGGGGCAAAAAGAAAAGAATCCAGCAGAGTGCTGGTGAAATTCTTAGGGGCTGGAGCATATGCTGTATTAGAGAGTGGGGAAACTGCCTTGTTGAAGATGAGGAGGAAGCTGAAGGTGGATTTCATAGCAGATTTACCTGAAAGGAAGGCCCCTAGAGCAGATGGAGTCAGACTCTCTCACTTGTCTCCATGTCAGTGGAGCTGGCAATTACCAAATAAGAAACAGTTACTCGTTACAGCAGCAGCAGGAAGTCTGATGGTACATGGGGAAGGGAGGGTGGGATGTGCTGGGCAAGTGAAAGTGCTTGAGTGGAAACCCACAGAGGCTGTCAGACTTCACTGGGCAAGGCCTTGAGCAAACTCATTTAACTTTGTGTAGGCAGCTCTTTTGGGGCAGGGTGAGGAGCTGTTACTCCAAAGCTTGACCTCCAAAGGCACTTCCAAACTAAAGTTCTTCTGCCATTCTTGTACATCTTATACATCAGTCTTTGGTCTCTCAGTACTCTCCCCAAGTACTCCATGGTTCATATGGTTGTTAAACGGTGGGGAACCACTGAGAATGGACAAGTTTTGTGTTTTTTAAACTTTAGTATTGAACATAGTTGTGTGCAGGCTGCGAGTTGGTATTGCTTGCATAGAGCTACAGATAAAATTTAATTTCAAGCTTTCTATTTAATCCAATAAATGGCTTTAAGGAGAAACCATGAATAGTCCAGACAAAATTATGCATATGTGCTACCCCGAGGGCTACATCAGTTTGTTCACTTCTTTGACTTTCTGAAAAGATGCTGAAATACAAGAGCCATGAATTAGTATTTCCTTTCTGAATTTCAAATATTTCCCTTGTTTTTGTATTAATTATTTCTGTTTTATAAACCCTCTCATCAGCCTTCTTGAAATATGTCCAGTCCTAGAGTCTGATAATCTCTGGTAGTTGCATCCCTATCAAATACAGAAACAAAATAGTTCCTTACTATTACGATATTTTTGTTGATAAGGTTAAAGATTAGGGTAGAGTTTTTTAGTTCTTTCACCTACTACACTGCAGTGGGAACTTCATTTTAATAGTCTGTATGTTTTTACCAGGGCTTTTCATTGCAAGGTATTTGTAGATGTATTTTTCCATTTGGTGGTAATTGCCCAGATTGATTGTGTATGCAGATTTAAAGCTATGCTGTAGTGAAATGCACATGTTGATGGCGAGCACTTGAGCAGTGCCCTTTACCCTCTCAGTGATCCATCCTGTTCTAGCCTCATGTGGGTGAAGGGGACGTGTCTAACTTAAAGATCCATGTGAAATTTCAAGTTGTTTGAAGCGTGACAGCACTTGAGTTTCAGAAAATGACTGTAAGAGACTAGTATGAGTGAAGCTAATTTTTCTGGTTACCTAAAGACCATTTCAGGCTGAGACTCAGGGGCAAAAGGGACCTTAGCCTTTTAGCCCTTAGCTTGAACTAATCCTTAGTTAACACTGTTCAACAGTAAGAGGTTCAGCAATTGCTGTCTATTACTAACAAAGTATGATGGCATTACCAATAACTTTTTAACATAACAAGGTATAAGTTTGGATTAATTTCAATGACTGTTAAAGGATCTCTATGGGTTTCTCTGGGTCTGGATTGAAGGCACTTGAGACAGTAGTTCATGTTCGGACTCAGGTGTTTATTATTTCTTACCAGTAAAACAGTCTCACTACTGTAAGTTTGGCAGCTTTTCATTAGCAAAGCACAAAATGGCTAACAATGTCTTATTACAAGGTCTTTTAAGACTAAACTTTCCAATTAAGAACTGACAGCTAGATTATTTTCCCTTTTAACCCAATAACTGATCCCAAAGAGCCTGCAATGCGGACCTTTCTGCCCAATTACAAAATGCCACCCAAGCCCATGAAGAAGAAGGAAGAAGAAGCATGAAGAAAAAACTCAGGACAACACCCTGTGCTCTCCATCTTGCTTCCATCCACAGCGTACTAAAAATCCCTAAACCTAAATTTCTCACCAAGTGATAGACCTACACTACTCTCTATAATCTGTTTCACACTTTTGTGGATTCTAGTCTATCTTGAAGTCTAGGAAACTTCCTCCATGAATGAGGGTCAAAGTCAGTGCTCCCCTGGGGGTCAGGACACCCCAGAGCAGCCAGAGAAATATGCCTGGTGCCCTGGGTTTCCACAGATCTCCAGTCTGGTTTAATGGAGAAAACAACAATTCCCAGTGTTTCCCTGTATCAGTAATTTTTTCAGCAGTTTTAATGGATACTTTAAATACATGAATAATGTTACTGACAGGTTTCTGCATCCTACCTGCATAATGTGGCATACTGTATTTGTAAATTTATGTTTGAGTTTGCTTTGTTGTTTAATGAGTTTGTGTACTCAGATTGTCATGGGTGACATTAATTCTTTGTAGTTTTGCCAAGTCATAGTTTCTCTGTGTGTCTCTGTAGTACTGAAGGCTGATGTCTGTCTTTTGGGCATTCAGTGACTGCATTTCTAAGCAATAAATAGTTATAAATATTAGCAACTTGGCTGATACATTTCTCAATTATGTGGTCATTAGCTTTCTGATCTTTGACATAAAATACATAGAAAAGTTTTTATATTTCATTTTAGGCAAATTTACGTAGAATCATCCTCTCTTGTTTAAGAAATATCATTAGTGGAGTCATATCAAACTTCTATAATGTCACTAATCTCACTTCTATTCAAATCTTACTGTCATTGCTTTAAATATTGTTATTCAGATAGGGACATCTGCCTTTTGCAAGTACTTTTTTTGCTAATACAGAAACTCTCTAACACTTCAAGCAAGCTGTGAAAAACAAAAGGAATCAGATTTGACTGTTACAGTGGTTTAGATGTCATGCAGAATGCATAAGGTTTTTACGAGGGAGGGAGACAAGTGTGTAAAGTGCTTTTGCTGATAGGTAGAGAACTCTTCCTTGTTTACTGGCTTGATGAAAACTCAGTTTTGTTTTGATTGTTAAATTTCCGGCCAGTGCCTTCTGTCTTTGTCCTGTCTAGCCAATAAACTAATTAGTTCTTCCAGCTCAGTGTAGCACTAATAACTTCCTTGAGACTTTGCAAAAATAGGGGGTATGATACATAAAAATGAGAGAAGGAAGAATCCTTAACTTTAGGTTTTTAAGGAGATTGGGGTGGATATTTGTCAGTGGTTTTGTTTATTTAAGCTTTTAGTCTTAAGGATTCTTTGAAAAGCAGTCCCTTTTGGATTTTGTACTTTTGGAGCTTTAGGATTCTGGCACTCAGCCAATGCTCTGCTGATAAAAGCTCTTGCCAGGTCATATATATCAGTATGCAAACTGGATAACTTTTTTTTTCTCCTGCTTGCTTTAAAAATTTGTCTAGTTTTCTTACACCTAACTCTGTTTCCTGTGGTGAAAATACTGTATCCCTGGAAAGATGTTTGGAGGACAGCAGTATAAGGTTGTGAGGAGGAATTTGTTTAGAGGTCTTCAGACAGTGCTGTACACAGTGGAGAACTTAAGACATCTGACTCCATTATGTCTAGCTAAAATTCCTGGGATATCAGGTGGATTGACAGAACATGCTTGATTACAAAATGCAACAAGTTAATAATTCAATTGTTGCAGATTCACTATTATATTCGGAAACCACAGAAACTATTAGAACTTTGAACAATAGATTGTCTTAAGCACTGTCTGAGTGTTCAGAGAATGATCTGAGGGGTATAAATTTTTAATTTTAACTGCCTTAAATAAGATTACCTGATTTCCAGCATGTTTTGTGGGAGGTGAGGAATGAAGAACAGAAGTGAGTTAACTGCACATTACTACTGTTTAACTTCTTTTTGTCATCCGGAGCCTTTCTTGTTTGCCATATTTGCATGCCATGAGGGTTAATATGCTTAATTTTCTGACATAAGTCTTTTAGGTGTTCATAATTTCTTTTTCTTCTGATCCATAAGATGTGATGCTCATTTCTGGTGAATTTTGAGAACAGTAAACTGTTCACACAGAATTTCTAATTACAGTAATTCGCGCATTAAACAAGTAAATCAAGTTAATGTTTGTTTTATTTCTGTTCAAGTAGGATGTCTTTAAATATGGATTTTTCTTATTTAAGTCTGTTGAAACTCACTAGCTTGAGTAGGTCTGAATTGTTTTGTGTATCACCATAACAGTTTTCTCAAGTGAGTTAGAAGTGGTAATTGAAGTATAAATCTATCAGTGCTTGCTGTGGAATGTCTGTTCACACATCTGTAGTGAAAGCTACAAGTCATTCTGAGTGCTGCCTGAAAGAAAATAGGAAGCATGCTAAATCTTCACCTTGCTAAATCTTCACCTTCCCTCTGAAGGAGTTTCTGAGGAGGAGGCAGTCATCCTTTGTGTTGGACATTTAAGATTAAACCTCTGACTCTGTAGACTGGGATTCCCAAATGTGGGATTGTTTGATTACAGTCTGCTCCAGGGTTGTCACTGTCGCTCCCAGCCCAGTGGATGATGGGGTGACACCCTGCATCCAGGCAGCTCCTGATGCCAGGCAGGTGCCTGCCTGGTGGTGCTGACTCTGGCTCAGGTAAGTGCCTGTCAAGAGGCACTTGCTGCTAATCAGGAAACAAGGGTGTGGAAGTACTTTCTCAGATAAGTATCAGGAAATGCTGCTACAGCATACCTGGCAGGAGTTTGTTCCCAGTTTCTTGGAAATTCCTGCCTTGTGTTGCATTCAGTCAGGAAACGCAATGTATTATAAACCCTGAAGTATATGCTAACCTGTGCCTTTTAGTGCACTGACAGGCGTCTCTGCTGTATGCTGGAGTGAAGCAAATCTCAAACTCATTTCCTGCAATTGCTTTAAGTGTAATCAGCACTTTTGGAAGCAGGAAGAACATTTTTCCTGTGAATACATTTCTGAATTTTACCTTGTTTTGCTGGGGCTGAATTTTGTAATGGATATATTCTGCAAGAGCCCAGCTTCTTGAGACTTGGCTGAACGTTGTACCAAGGAGAGAAAATAGGAGACTGTGTTCCTTCTTTGGAAACATCTGCTGTATTTGGTGTTTTGGGAGAGTTAGGACCTATAAGGAATTTGATCCCTTGCTCTTTCTCTTCTAAAGCTGCCTTCTTCAGTAAGACTAGCACCAGCTTTATTCATCTTAGCTCTTTGTATTTCTTTCTATCACTTCTGCTTCATTTGAATAATTGATTTGCATGTATGAAAGCCTTTATTACTCTTAAACTTATGCTGTCATTAGTACATTTTAAATGTAATAAACTATTCCATTCTTGTAGTGTCTGAGCAGCATGAAATGGTGTGCAGGCTATTTACCCTACTTGCTTGGATAATAACAAAAATGTGTTACAAGCATAAACTTTTATTTTCAGGTTGTATCATGAATCTGGCAGTATGTTTTCTGATCATATCATGCATTGCTGCAGATTATTTTAAGATCTACATATCCAAACGTAAACCACTCAAGAAGTATTTCTCTTGCTTTAGTTTCTTTATGCTTTACACCCATTGTTCAGTTATAGCTAAGAACACTTAGATGTTTTTAGCGGACTGGGAGACAGTATGGACCAGTAGCAGCAGGGAGAAACAGGCACTGTTAATTGAGGTAATGAAATCCATAATTTATAGCCCAATATTTCCTTAACAGTGGGAGATAAGATATGAGTTGAAGTTGCTTTCTCTTTCAGTTCAATAAGTCACCACATCACTGTTTTCATAGGAGAATGCAGATGACCTACCTTTGGCTTCAGGCTAAATAGGGAAGAGAAATGTGGGAAAAATTAATTCACACAGGTTAAACTTCTGTAAGAAACGCTTGCATGATGTTTCAGTTGTGTCTCATTTACCTCTTTAGGCTGAAAAAAAATGTTATTGATATTGACAGAGTCTAATTTTACCTTCACAGATAAATTTGAGCAGTTTTGGGCAATAAATCGAAAACTCATGGAGTATCCTCCAGAAGATAATGGATTTCGATACATCCCATTTAGAATTTATCAGGTAGGAGACAATAAAATAAAATCAAACTCATATACTGAGGTGCCATATATTGTAATCTGTTTTCAGAATCATGTTTCCTTTTCTAGCATTATGGCAAAACTTTGCATGCTCATTTTTGCTGGACCCTTGAGTTGTATGCATTAGCAGACAAAGTAGACTGTGCTTATTCTAATAGGTAATTAACATTTATTATATTGCAAGTGTGTAATACTTGGGAATGTGCTGCAGCTGGTGTAAATGTTTGTCTGTTCTTTTTTAAAAAACAGTCCAACAGCCTAATTCTGTTTTTTAAAATAGCTACTAACTATGAAGAATGCTTTAGATGCAAAATGCCCTGTGAAAGTTCTAAGCCAAACATTCTGGCAGCAACACTTTTCCCTCTACCACAGTATAGGCTTTTTTTCTTGTAGGCATTTTAAGGTGGAAGTAATGGCATAGGTCTTGCATCTAGTTCTTACTTTTGTCTTCTAGCTGTATACTTACATCCCAAAACTAGCTTTCAATGTGGGTTTTTTCCTGTTTTAATACACCAGCACTTTATTTTTCTCACTGTTTTGTTTGGAGACACATTCCTTGGAATCCTTACAACTTTTTCTTATCCTAAGGACATCTCCTTAGTTTTTATAGCATTAAGGTCACAATGAAGCTTGGAAATATGTATGGTTAAAAGCTTATACAAAAATTCGTGTAGCCTCTCTGTAAATTAAACAGTTGTGCTCTGTTGGAATGTTTCAATCTATTTATATTTAAGTTTTGCACCAATAGCTATGAAAATAAAGTCCTTTATTCATAGAACTGGATATTCTGATACCTCTGTAAGAGGCTATAATGACCATAGAAGCCTGTATAGTCTTGCAGTGGGACTGGAGTAACTTTTAATATTAGATGTAAGACATTTACTGTCATAACGAAACCTTAGATTGAGAACGGAAGTCAGTTATTTTGTCAGAGATCACAGCAGATGGCAAGGTTTGTATTAGAATCAAAAAGTATGTGTCAGGAAAAGTAGTAGTCGCAGCATTTGTTTGGTTGGTGACTAAGTTATTTGCTTCTCTGATAGGTGTGAGGGTTTTTTAAAGTATTTTTTTAGAAATCACGTAAATGGGTTTGCAAAAAAGAGGTTTTGCTCTCTGAATAGGTCGCAGATCTTTAGGACATGAGGGAATATTTCTATGATACCACATGATTTCAAACTAATAAAGCTTTTTAAAAATAAATAAATCAATAACATCTATCACTTGAACCAGTAGTACTCATCTTGATTCCCGTTACCTTTTGAATTGGAAGCCCTTACTTGCTATAGTTTAAACCCAAAATATCTAACTAAGAATTGAAGACCAAACACAAATAAAGATGATGCTGAGGCAACCTTTGAGAAGGTTAGTATGTATTATTTTCAGTAATGCTGCTCTTAGCATTTCTAAATATTTCCAGTAGTTTTAAAAATGTGGGTGCAGATGTCTCTAGCTTTTTTATTTGGTTTGTAAGTGTGTGTACTGATTACTGCTCTATGTGTTTAAAGGAATTTTCAGAAAGCCTTAGAAAGGGTGAAATTATAATTTAATTCCAAACAAGGAGTTAGTGACAAACTTGCATATGGAAAAATAACTGATTCTAAAGTGTTCTTCAGATATATTTAACCCCTACCCTGAATGCATTTAATTTCCATTAGTGCTGGTAGGAGACCTCTTAGCATTCTAATTGGTTACTTGTATAGCTCTACATAAACACCTGATTTAACCTGAGTTTATGTTGCTGTGGATATTTATTCCCTGTGTGTCTTCACACAGTGTTCTTGTAGGTACTTAAGGATACACAAGTGGATGGCAGGAAATGATGAGACATTGCCTTCAATGGGAAGAGTTCCTCCTTGTATTCTCCATACCTTCTATTATGCCAAATTCTTAGAAGGAAATTCTTTGAAGGGAACTTTCTTCTTTTTGGCAGTAGGAGGTGGATAAATTTGTTTTCCTTCAAAAAATTTTACTAGATTATGATACCAAATAAGAAAAACCAGTCTTAGCTGCAATTAAATGTGAATTGGCAAAGTTGCTGCAGAAAAAATGCATTCAATAAAGTGATTTGGTATATCTTTTTCACTGAAGAATTAATTATTTTAAAAACTCAAAAACTCTTTCAGTTGTAAGTTTGTCTACTAAAATACATTTCTAAAGAATAATATGAATCATACCTCGTGTGGTGGCCAAATCTGATGGAGTGTGTGGGAGAAAGAAATGGCAAAAATATGAACATCATACTTGGGTAAGTCAGATCTAAACTAACCACAGGTAATTTTAAAAACCCTTGTCCAGCACCTCTTCTTTTAAGTATAGCAGCTAAGATTGGACCAGAATCCTGGAATCTACAGTAGATAATGTAAAAAAAGGTTGAGAATCACTAAGGATCAAATCTTGGTGATTTTATTGCCAGCTGTCTGTCATATTCTGTTAGCTGTGTCGTATGGAACTTGAACCAGATAAACCCTTGATCTAGGTGGAAACTTTTTGTACCAGGGACAGTTTTAAAAATAGTATTATATTTTTGTGATACTTTTAATTCAATGTGTCAAAAAATAACTTCCCCACTTCATCACTTCAGAGGTGTAAGCTGCTTTGTCTTCAACTGACAGGTGCACAAAAGCTTTTTTGCTTTTTTATCTGATAGTATTATAGAATTGAGTGCTTTTTGCACTTGTTCTTTAATGGCAAGAAAGAAAATAATAGTAATGTTTTGAGTACATTTTTGAATTCAAGTGCTTTGAGCATATTTTGAATTCAAAGTGTCAAGCTTTTCATGTCCAGTAATAGAGTTAGTTTGGCTTGTGGAATTTCCCCCCGTGTTTATAAGACCAGCTGATGTTTCACAGTCTAATTGAGCAAACTGGCTGATAGATGGCAGGAAGTTTTCATCAGTCTTTGGCTCCAGGCACTGTGACAGGTCATATTAGTCAGGAGAGGAGTCTCTACGTGCTGATAGAGACTGCTCTGATGAACTGCTGCCTGCTGTGGGAGCATTCTGAGTCTCAGCTGTTGTGCACTTAATTTGTACTCATTCCCCATTTTTGTTTCTTGCTCTCTCCCCATGTCATGCTCACCCACTTCATCATGCTTTTCTCTGTAGTCTGCCCTCTGAGTGTATTGGGTTTAAAGCTGTATATCATATTTCGTTCTTGAGATTAAGATTACGAAAGTATTGGAAAGGAAGTGGATGAAAACTCTTCATGCCAAGTTCTCTGGAGTTTTTTTAGAGTTGCAATTGCTCGAGGCAGGCTGGCTGTTTTGTGTTTGCCATGCCAAGAAGGGGTGATCTACGATTGTTTGTGTATTCCTTTATTTGGTACTGAATGAGCATTTCCTTTGCTTCCATTTTCTAAGGGTTTTGATTAGCTTATTAATGTTATTGCTTATAATTACATAGTAGGCCTTAACTTTGAACAGGTTTTCCTATCATAAGTCCCTTAAGATGTTGAGATGAAGTTGTACAGTCACAAATTGGGAGAATGTTTATCTTCCTTTGTAACATGAGTGAAATTCTCCATACTTAATAATATATAAGTTAAATTCAACACTTTGCTCTTTATGTCAAACCTGCAGTATTGAGATGTCTAAGTCAACATAAATGTTTACTGTGACCTGCCCTATAAAAGTGGGAGTGGGAAATAAAATATTTTAAGACATTATTAATATGTGTCTCAATAAGTGAATCAGAAGCTCAAGCATGGCCATTTCCAAGCAATTGAAGACTGTTTCATCCATATTTCCGCGTTAATTGGCAGAGCTCAGATAATCAGTTGCAAAACCCATTGCAAGTATGCAAATCAAAAGCACAGTTTGGGCCATGTTATGGCAACTATTAAAAAACAGATCAAAAGAGATTGTTTGGAAAGATACTGGGTCTACCTGTAGAGTTTTCAAGTAATAACGAATCTACCTTTTTATGCTAGTAGATTATTAAATTTGTTGTTGAAAAGTCTCCATGGCATTTCAAGTCTGAATTTCTCTGACTTCAGTTTCTAGATTCTGTTTTGCCTTACCCCACTTTAAAGTCATGTGACTTTCTGATCGCCTATATTCACGTACGGACTGGTATCAGGACCTTTCTTTGCTAGGCTGAATCAATTCAGCTTTTTAAGCCTCTTGTCATGAGACTTTCCTATCAGTACTGAAGTTGGTTTTTAGTCATCTTTTCAAATGCTGGCTGGTAGTTTGATAATCCTCAAATTAGTATTGAGATTAGGGAGATATAAAGAGCAAAAGTAAAGTTAATCTTTATAGGATATTAAACCAAAAATGCTTCAAGCATTGGTGGAATACAGGTGAAGTTAGCTACTGCTTGAAACTTCAGATCTGAAAAATATTATGAAAGAAATTGCAATGCAATACCTCGTCAATGAAAATAGCTAGAAAATATGCTGTCGACCTGAAGAGGGCAACACAACACAGCAAGTTTCAGCATTTTGTTGGCTAGTGTAGAATGCTCTTGAACAGACCTGTGTGCAATGTCTTTGTTTTTTCTTATTTATTGAAAATGACGCTTTCATAAAGGACCTGCTGAAAATAGACAATTTGTTTCTTAAAAACTTCCTTTTACAAGGAAGAAGTTTGAATGAATAGGAAGACCATGTGAAATGTGATTTGTGTAACAGCTGGGCTCAGCTGAATTTCTGTGCTGAAGAGAAACAAATGGACTCTGAGTTATTCTAATAAGTGATGGTTCAGTACTAAAGAAACAGTAGCACACTTTCACCAGTTTTAAATTACTTCAAAATCAAATCTCTATGAATAAGAAAGTTTAAAAACTGCTAGGTAAATATTTTTCCTCATGATTGGGGGGGAAGAGAAAGAAACACTTCTACTGAGTATTGCACAGGGGCAGTGTGATCCTTAAATACTTGTTTTCTGAACTGGGTTGTTTTGCTCTGTGCTGAAAGTAATAGCAATTTGACTAGTTCTCACCTTGAGTTGAAGGTCACTGTCACCACAGACCCACCAGCGGTTCCGTAATTGCATAAGCTCTTCTTACGCATCACAGTGCACAGTGATATGAGCTGGCTCAAACCAGTGGTGCTAAAGACGATTTTTTTAACATATTCTGTGTTAAGGAGTGCTCATGCAGCTCTCTTGAAAGACTTCAGGAGCCCATGTGCAAGTTCAGCCTTGTACCTTTAAGAATCTTGTACAGCATGGGAACTGTCAATCAGAGTTTCAAAGAACAATTCTGAGATGATAAACTGTATTTGTTGTCAAAACGTGACTAAAGTTTCCTGAAATATGCCCAAGTTGTCTGTAAAACTGTCAGTCTGCCTAGTTCAAAGCTATTGTAAAAATCGCACAGTGCTCAGGGAAGGAGATGCAGAGGAGATGGAGCTGTAAAACCTCGGTTTGGGTTGATTCTCAGCTGTGGTTGAGCTGTTACCAAGCTGGATGGTTTTAAGCTAGTTCAGGCCTGTCACTAGCAGCTACAGTAATTCTTCTGGGCTGAGTGAAGATGTAGCTTGCATGCAATGAATAAAGTAGTTTTGCTTGTATGAGAAACAGTTAGTTGAGTTTCTGAGTTGCATTATACCTAGTTTAAAATATTGAGGGATATACTGGATTCTGCATATTGGTGGTAAAATGGGCAGTAATTTTTTTTTATCCTTTTTTTATCTTGCAATACTTAAGTTACTCGTAAATCCCAGCAGAATCTAAGTATGTGAAAAACCAGTTGAATCCTACTAGTTACTAAATTAAGTCAAAGTATATCTTGAATTACAATGGAATAATGAACACTTTGTGTGGGGGGGAAAAATTCCATTGGCAATTTGAAAATACCTTAATCTTGCCTCTTATGCACCCCGCAATTACAAATTGGTAATAACTTTTAACCAATTGGTATTGTATAAAACTCTTCAATTGTTGTCTTTTCTTTGAATTGTCTTATGACAATGGCGTTGAGTGTGAATAAGTTTGAGTAAGTGTTCATGGTACAAGTTTGAATTTAAAACATGAGGTTTGAATCCTTGTGGCTCCCTAAACTGTTGCATTAAGGTGGTAACCTTGTAGATTTATATATCATCCTAAATTTGTTAGGAAAGTTAGTGTATGTATGCAATTTGTTAAAAATTGCACTTTTTACCTCAGCCTTGAATCTTTAGTCTTTAGAATATCAATACATTGAGAGGCTATGATGAAGACAATGAATGAAACATTAATTCAGTTGAGTTGGGTCTGTGTACAGTTACTCACAGATCTTATAATTTAATTGCAGTGTTCTTTAGTATATTGCTGCTTTTCCTCTGATCTTTAAAGCTGATCACTTTACTTTTCCATTTCACTTGCTGTAGCCAACACAAACTGATTTGCCACTTTCATCACATACTGTTTAATGTGTGCAGGTTCTTACGTTGTGGCAAAAGGGACTTTGGTTAACTGGAGCTGTATTCCCTAGAGATTGGCTCTTGTACTCTGATGTAGTAGGAAAAAAAAAAAAAAAGAAAGAAAAAAATTGAGCTGCTTTCCTCAGAAAAAGGGAAAAAGCTGATATGTAATTTTTTCTTCAGAGAAATGAGGAATGTCATCTTCAAGGGTTATTTCTGTGGCTGTGCAGCATAAGCAGTGCCTATAGAACTAAGCCTAGCTAGCTTATGATGCTGATGCAAAACTCTGTAGAGATGAAAGCCACAGACCGTACCTGTTTTGACTTACCAATATCAGCATTCCACCTTTACTTACTTTTAATTAAAATAGGTGAATAAAGCAGGTTAACTTTTGCACAGAATTGAGGATTGGAAAATACAGAAAGTGTTCTGTTTTTTGGAAAGTACCAAGACTTCTGTTGGCATTTTCCAGAAGACTGAAAGCAAATTCTCTACAGGTGAATGTGGAATGGAACAAACCTATGAGGAAGTGGGATATGACATCACACTCTAGAAATATAATAGGAATTAGCAAACAATTCTGTGAAATTTTGCTGTCCTTGATTATAGGAACTCCTGTTAGTTAATCTTTAGTGTACAAAACTACAGCAAATTATTGGATTTAATGGTTTGAAGTAGCATAAAAGAGATTTATGAAGTATTGTATTCTTCACTGCTCTTAGGCAAGCAATGTAGTGTTTGTTTTTGTGGATGTAAATGCATTTCTAAAGTTGTTTGCTTGATAGGTAGTCAGTATTCAATTGCTCAGTTTTTAAGTGGGGCTTAGGTCTGCATGTGCACATAAAGCGCTGCAGCTATAAAGAGCACTATTGATTTGTTGTTCCTGGCTCTTCAGATATCTTGATATTTTACCAGTTACAAATACAGATTCTTTCCTGGGAAGGAAATGTACTACTTTGAGGCCATACTTTTATTGTAGGTATGTTTGTCTTCTCAGGGCTCAACTGAGGCCTCTCTGGTTTTTATATTTAGTCTCTGCTATCTCTGGCTGTGAGGGTTGCCTGCTGTCTGCTCTGTGTGTCTCAAGTGTTGACTTTCTTCTGCTTCTAGGATCTTCCAATTCACCTGACATTAAATAATGCAAATCCAGTTGTTCAGAGAATACAATGCTACTTTCCCTGCACAAGGAAATTCAATAGATAGTTTGAAAGACCAGGCAACAGCCAGAATGTGATCCAGCCATGCTTGTTAGGCATTTTGAGTGGTACTTCTGCAACTTGTGTGGAATTGGAACTTTTGGCAATACATACTCTTGTTAAAAATGACCCACAAATGACTCCCTGTCATAGGTCCCACGTAGCAGTGGAACTTCCTATGACAAGGAAAGTAAATATATCCTGGGCTGCTGCAGGATGAGAATTGTCAGCAGCTTGGGGGAAATGATCCCTCCAGTTCACTCAACACTGGTGAGACTGCACCTGGAATCTGGTTTTGGGCTTTCCAGTTTAAGAAGGACATGGAGCTATGGGATGAGAGTACCGTAAAGACCACTGAGATGATTGAGGCAGTAGTGAGTCTAACATGAGAGGAGGAAAAAGGCTGTGGGAACTAGGACTATTCAGTCTAGAGAAGAAGAATTTGGGGCTGGGGAAGTCTCATCAATGTGTATAAATATGTCTGAATATCTGAAAATACTGAAAAAGTATTTTGAGTGCAAAATCAATGTAGACAACATGATGCATTTTCACAAACAGTTACAGAAACTTAAGCAGTATCTTCAACTCTGAAATGTCACAATGTGCTCAGGCCATTAAATTTTTAATCAGATTGTTAAGGGATGCTTTCTAATTACACATATCTTTTTGATAATTGGAACATGTGGTAGGACATTAACTTTCCAATGTTTTATATGGTTCTAATTACTCATTTTGTTGCTATTACATAAAGTTTTTTCTAAAAGATTGTAAGGAAGTATTCTCTGCCAGTTTAAATAGTATGGAGAAGGGTGATATTTTAAATGGTTCTTTAATCTTTTTAAAGATGAGCAAGTAATTGCCCTCAACAATGTAAGGGAGAATTAACTGAAATAGTTGCCATATTTCTCTGTAGGTTTATAATGCTCAATTATTGTTAGTTGTGTACAAAGTTAGGACAGAACTGCAGTTGCTTCATAAGTATGCTCTGTTTAATGAAAGGCATCAAGAAAGACACAAGTTGTTGTCCATGAATGATTATGAGAATAGTCCTTAACCATTCATGATCAAAAATGGTTCAATATTATTGTCTAGACATAGCTGTAATAAGCTCTACTACATAAAATTTTAACCTTATTCCAGATGTGTTTATAATTCTGGTTGTGGCTTTAATTTGACTACAGTTTTGGCTAAGATACTAGATAATTTTAGCATTATTACTTGCATCAATTCTTGACATAATACTTGCCACATGTTATGGGGGCCGTTGTTAAGGTCTGTTAAAGCTTCCACCAAGAAAACACATCGTGTAATTCATCTTGCTTTTAAACCAGTGATCATTTATGTTCAACATCACCTAAATGTTTTTCAGTTTGTGTAATACTGTTAGGAGTGCTTCCAAGAATAACAGAATTTTCACTTCACTTGGTGTTGTGATTCCTTGGCACATATGATTGATACAATGATTACCTCCCCATCTAGGGAGTTTTATAGAAGTGTCATTGTAGAGGTACATATTCAGCATGACCATATTGAAGCATATGTGTATGCATTCATAGAATCATCTTCAGCTTCAATCTAGTGATAAACTTCTGCACTACTAATTTAGGTGGCTGGAGTTAATGTAATTAAATGTATAAAGTGTAGCCGGTTGTTGAATCTTTTTTATGTCGTTGTTGTTTCAGGCCTCTTAAAAATAGTAGGGAGTGTAAAATTCCTGTCTGTCATGATTAAGACTTTCCATTAAATGAGGAAACCAGAGTCCTTTTTACAACATATAACTGTAGAAATTCTGATGCAAACTCCAAAATAGGTGAAAGGATTAATTTTTTTCCATAGGTTAAACTCAGGTATATATGTTGTAATTTTTACAACAACTGAAAATGTCTAATTTATTAGAGATATTTAAAATGTAGTATGGGAAAAACAGGTAATTGGATTTAACACATTTGTTGATTTTATAGCTAGTCCTGCAACCCACAGCACATCCTGTCAGTGACTCAATTTTTGTGGTAATTCTAGGTAGGTATGTTGAGAATGTCTATTCTTCTTTTTGTCTTACGGGTTTTAGTTACATGTTGGACATATAAAAGCATTACTTGCTTCTTTTATTAAAAAAATTAATTAATCCTGTTTGGTATTGAGTTGTACCTTTTTCTCTGAACAGTGATGTGGTATTGTAGATAAGCAGTTCAAAATTTTGAATGCTAACAAAAGCAGTGCCAGCCTTATTCAAAGCACACAAAATCATAACTAGGACATCTACTTGGTGGACTTTGCAGAGACTAAAGAAATACTAGAAATAGTCTATTTTGTTGGAATGTTGTTCTGGTCCCAAGATCTTAAAGAGTAAGTGAAATAGAAAAAATATCAAAGGTATAGAATAAAGCAGTGGGTGTTGTGGGAGAAGCCCTCTGTTACTTGGAAAATTTGAAGAGGGGAGGAGCAATGATTACAGGACAAAGACATATCACATTGTTGTGTTTTATGCCTCTTATAATAGAAGCTCAAAAACATTAATGAAGTTTGAAAGGTGACAGATTTCAAATAGATAAAACAAGATCATTTTTTGTGTACTTTAGCGTGTTGAGCTGAAAATCATCTTTATGAAAGAGGTTGAAGTTATTTTCAAGTTTTTTTAAAAGGAAAGAAACAAAACAATAAAAACCCATCAACTCCCACCCAGAAACATTGTTGTACCATCTCCACAATTAAATACTCAATGAGTCTGGTCTAGCAAAAAGAAGTCAAAGGTACCCGTCCTGAAATTCCAGCAAAATCCCAGCATTTCAGCACCAGTGGAAGAACAGTATTTCAGATAGGGATTTGCAGTATCTTGCTTTTGGACAGGCATGGTGTTGTGATGGCTCTGTGACTACAGAAGCTCATCAGCTTTTCAGTTGGTCACTTTTAAATTATGCATTGAGATTCTTAATTGAAAACATTTCTACAAAGTAGAAGACATCTAAAACGTATGGGAAAATGTATTTTAGCAAATATTTGCATAATTTTATTGTCCTGTTCTTTCTTGTTTATATAAAATAACTTGCATAATTGTGCAAACTCTTGTTACTTCTAAAACTTCTTGGTTGAGTTTAAGTGAGTTTAAACAAAATGGTTCTATGAAATTGAGAGCTTTTTTTCAATGTCAAGTTGTTCATTACAAAGCAGCAGAGACTATGAATTTGACAAGTTACTGAAAATATAATGGAATATGTAGGGAGGTCTCAGCTTTTGTTGTTTTAGGTTGCCAGCTTATACACATGTGGGGATTGTAAGAACTTCTTTTTTTTAATTCGTGGGTTCAGTATGCATGGTAACTTTTATTTGTTTGAATATTGAAGAGCAGCTGAGTGTTTAGGCAGAAAATCCAAATCCCTTCCTCTTGATGAAAATAGTGGTAACTGTGATTTTTCCAGATTAAAACCCAGTGGTTTGTGAGTTATGTTTTTCATTTTAAGATGCATCCTGTATAAAGTATCTGACTAATTAAATTGTGGATTTCATGCAGTGTTTGATCTTATGTTGATTCTGAAAAGGACCAGGCAATTTTTTTTTTTTTTTTGCCAGGATGATAGGGAAGAAAGTTACATTTGTTAGCATAGTATATAGCTATTTAGATTGTCTGTGATCCTGTGAGACTTTGCACTGCCTTAAAGGGCCTCTTAAAACTTGCCCTCACCTATAACTCTTCTCAATGCCAGTATTCCTGAATAGGTAACTTTAATCTTTCTCACTGTGGTGTAATTTGTTTTCACCCTCACTCTCCTGTCATTGTCAAGGCTTAAACTTTCTTTTAGAAAGAGTAAAATCGTCATTTGTTCTGCAGTCATGAGATGTATGGTGCTATGTACTATTAGAGAAGAATGAGAAATTGCAGTTGCAGTTAAGTCCAACTTTCTAGAAAGTATATTAATTCAGAGACGAAGATTTGCTTTCATATAAATTCAATAATTTGATACTAAATTGTGAATATGATCAGTATAAAATGCCCTGAATTTTTTAGGCTGAGTGATTGTCTTCATATGCTCATGTACTTGAAGGCATTTTCTCTGCAGAGGTTGGCAATTACTGATTGACTTTCACCTGTTGTATGCTGCAAATGCATCCAGAATCTTGAGCAGCTCACAGATATATGGAGGCTACACTGTAAAATAAAATAATTTTTAAATTATTTTAAAAATTTTCTGTTGAAAGTATAATCATTTTTGCTGGCAAAATGATGGATATTGTATGAATATTTGCTTTAGCTCTAGTGTAGATTATTTGAAATCATTATCAGTTATGCAGTGATATCTTTATGTGTTAGATTAGATTTTCTTGTGATTGATTAAGCAAATATTGTACAAAACACAGCATTATATAAGCAACTCTTCATGGTGGCTGTTTCTTCATGTCTTGTTGTAGTAAATGGAATCATGGAATAGTTTAGAGTAGAGTTGGAAGGGGCCTTTCAAAGGCCATCGAGTCCAACCCGCCTGCCACGGGCAGGGTCCTCTTGCACTAACCCACGTCGCTCAAAGCTCCATCCAGCCTGGCCAGGACTTGCAGGGATGGCAATACTGGAGTAGAAAGTTGTAGTCAAGCTGGTCTTGTGTTACTACGCGTGAAAAAGGGCGATGGCAAGGTTGTGCTAAAACTGTGCTCCTGTATGACTAAGACACTTGGAAAAGTTACCCTGTAAATATTGTGGAATGTAGGATGGGACTTTTCTTTTGATTCTTTTAATGCATAAAGCATCTGCTGCTTGTGAGGGAAGAAGTGTGTAAGCATCTTGGGGTAATACTCTGGCTGTAGGATTAGATTTGTGAACCACAGTCTTTGTATAAACAACAGGCAGTTACTTTTATCATTTTAACATTGATGAAGACCAGTGATTTTTATTTACTTTACCACATCTGTGTTGCTTAACACTTAAAATGCAAAACTGAATTCATTTTCTATAATGTTTCATGATAGCAGCTAAGGATATTGTTTGCAGCAGTCAGCAACTATGTGGGAGACTTGAGAAAGTACAACTTTGGCTTTTCCCTCTTGGCGTAAAATTATTATAGCTAGGAAAAAAATTGTTCTTAATTTATTAATAAATAATGAGAAACTGCAGTACACACTTGGAAAATTCTTATCTTAAAAGTCTGTTGATGATAACAACCTTTGACTGCATACTTCTGTTTATTTCCACTACTACTTCAGGCGTTAAACACTTGGGAGTTATGACTGGACTTCTGTGAATATCCAATTATTTTTAAAAACTAAACATGGTGCAAAATTGTTTTGACTAAAAGAATGTTTTAGAGGGATTGCATTCCGACCCCCCTCGTTTTTTCTTTTTTTTTTTTCTTTTTTTTTTTTAATGTTTTGCATGTATGTTTCTTCAACATAACGTGCCACACTTTTCAAGTGTGGATCTGGCTGAGGCGGATGCATCCTGCTGGCTGTGTGCCTCCCATCATTTTTCAAACGTTCACATATTTCATGAGCATTGATGGTATCCCCATATTGGTGCCCTGAGGACATAGGGAAGTGACTAGAGCAGCTAGGAAACGACTTTTGATTAATCTTCATAAGAAAAACTGAAAAAAACCAATTTTTCCATATTTGAAGACTGTTAGCAAGAAGTAACAAGTGTGTCAACAGTTCTGCACTGTACTGCCCTGGAATTACTTCTGAGCACTTCTGAGCTAGAGACTCACTCTTAGGCAAAGACTCCCTGCCTGTGAGTGACAGTTGTGTTGCTGTTCTTAATTTGTTTGTTTGAGTGATTGTTTTTTACCCATAAACCCCCACTGGGAGATAATATACCTCTTGATGTTGAGTAGTTTCTATTTTTTCATTACCATAGTAGGATGGGAGACACTTTCTGAGAGGTGGGAAACTAAATTTGAAAGGGGTAATGGCTTGTATTGCTTGTTCCAGTTAAGATAATATGTGATGAAAGTCACATTTGCTGGAGCCCATTCATCCACAATGCAGGGCACATCAGCTGCTTTTGGAAGTTAGCTGCTAGCAGAAAATCGTCAGCAACAATTTGGAGCTAGACTAAAGTGTTTGAGTTGGTTGAATATGAGATTTTTAACTTCTCTGCCTCAGGTGGTGGGATTGGGTGGAGATGTCAGGTTACCAGGAAAAAAAAAAACTTGGTCTTTGCAATGTCCCCAGAGCTGCTTTTACAGGTACCCAAAGAAGAGAGCCACCTTAAGAGAACCACAGTTCTTAATAAGTGCTGAAGATCTGATGGAATTCAATTTGGCTAGGGACATGAAGGGCAACAAGAGGAGCTTCTATAGGAATGTCAGGGATAAGGAAGACTAGAAAAATTGTGAGCCCTCTCCAGAAGGAATGGACAGACCTGTTTACCCAGAACCTGGGAGTATTCAGTGTCTTTTTTGCCTCAGTCTTCACCAGCAAATATTCCAGCTAGACTGCCCAAGTCCCAAAAGGGAAAAAGGCAGCAACTGGGAGAATAAAGAACTGCTCACTCTAGAAGATCAGATCCAAGAATACCCAAGGAACCTGGAGGTGCACAAGTCTATGGGACTGGGTGAGAGACACCTACACGCACCTTGAGGAGAGTGTGAAGTGAAGTGGCTAAGCCACCATCCATCATATTTGAGAATTTGTGGCAGTCCAGTCAAGTTCCTACTGAAATGTAACCCCATTTTTTAAAAAGGGAAATAATGAAGACCCAGGGAACTACAGGCCAGTCTAACTTTAGTGCCCAACAAAGATCATGGAGCAAATTGTCCTGGAAGCTATGCTAATGCATATGGGGAATAAGGAGTTCTGCTTGATCTGCCTGGAGAAGAGAATGCTCCAAAGAGACCTTCCAGTACCTAAAGCTGGCCTACAAGAGAGCTGGGGAGGGACTTTTTACAGGGGCATGTGGTGATAGGATAAAGGGAATGGCTTTAAACTGAAAGATGCATAGTTGAAATAATTCCTTTGCATATCTGCAGCAGAAGTGGGCCATATATGTTCTTTACATATGACTGATTCCTTAAGTAGATAGAAGATTCTAGGTTGCCTGTCAAAGCACAGCACTTTTTTTTTTTGGAAGTTGGTTCTTGCAGCTGAAATAGTTTGAAATTTTTGATATAAAGTCTACTGAAGAAAAAAAAACACCTGTTGATCTGTGATGGTAAGGTATTGCTTTGGCTTGGCAAAATATCTAAGGATATGTTGAACTCCTAAATTTGTGCTCACTTCTTGTTTTTTTGTTTTTGGTTTTTTTTTCAATTGAGGCTATATTAACATATTATATATGTTTTTTATTAAAGTTTGCATTCCCATAACAGAAGATTTGGGGCTTTAAAAAAAATATTAACACTCTTGTATCCATGACACTATCTATGAACTATCTTCACAGTTTTTCTGGAGTGACACCTTACTTGTAATTGTTAATAAACAAAAACTTGCCTGCATTTCATTATATGAATGAAATGCAAGGTGTGGGGCAGGGGGAATGTGGAAATACCAGATGTTTCTTCTGGTGCACCTTTACTTCTGTCCTATTGTGTACCTGTCTGAAGTGCTAATGCTACATATTTGCATGGTCTTTTAATTGTTTGGTTTGATTATTTTTATTGAAACAGGCAACAACAGAGAGACCTTTTATACAGAAGCTCTTTCGACCAATTGCTTCAGGAGGACAGTTGCATACTTTGGGAGACCTGCTAAAAGATGTGTGTCCTAGTGCTATCACCCCTGAAGGTACTGCAGAAATAACTTTTTGTCCAATAAGATAATTCTTTTTCTGTTGGTTTATTGGTTTTGGTTTGGTTTTTTTGTGTTTTTGTTTTTGTTGTTTTTAATATGAGTACTTTGGAGGGAGAACTAAAATGTCAGTACCAGAGTTTCAGATTTCATTAATTCCTGGCTCTTTACTGTGCCCTGCATGGTTTCAAGAAGGTAAGATTGAGTCCTTAGTCACTCCTGAAAAATCCATATCTAGAAATTTTATTCTGAAATTCCTGTACTCTTTTGGTGTTGTGATGATCATAGTAAAACTATTCACATGTTATTTTCTACACTTCAAAAAAAATTTATGAAAGTGTCAGCAGATTTTAAGTTACCTTTAATTTTACATTCTAAAAACTTTTTATATGTAAAACTCCAAAACTGATAGAAATTGAAAATGTTTCAGAATGCTTTTTTCTGTTCTTGAAGTCCAGCCTTTTAAAATGTACTAGCAAAAGATTTTTACAAGTATATAATAGTTTATGTATTATTACGAATTAATATTGTGTGAGCAATCAATGTAGCATATTATTTCATACAATAGCATTTGTTGATCTGCACTAATTCAGGAAATGGGTTTTTTTGGATGCAGTTTTAGTCTCAGAACTTACAAGTATTGGAACTGTGATACATGTTTTAGGGGGGATAAATGTAACAGTTATGTACTCTGCAAATTAGGATCAAAATTATTTAATGCAAAAGGTTTTTTATTTGTTCTTGTTGTCGTCTTACCAGTACCTGTAAATGAGGAACTTGCAAGAAATTTGTGATAGTCTAGAGAAGATCTTGGCACAGAATATAGTGGTGTAGTATCAGCATCTTTTAACAGTGAAGCACTGAATTGGAAATCAATATAAAATTCTGCAAGATTTTGTTGTATACAGAAGTTGCTTGATTAAAAATTAAACAGTTGTCACAGATTTCTCCCAGTATCAGGATCTTAGAAATTCACTGAAATATCCAAGTACTTTTTTTTTCCTTTCTTTAATACTTGTTAACACATGATAACAATTTCCAAAAATAACAGGAGGTAAGAAAAATATGGAATATTGCTAACCATGTGTCGATTTTTCATAAAGCTATTTTAAATTTTGGAGCATTATTTTAAGTAATGCTTTCCACTAACTGTCCAAAAGATAAAGGGAGATACCAATAGATACATGAATGTTAGCACCAGTGAGTTTAACCATCTTTAAGTACTTCACTGTCAGTATCATACACACCCTACTGAAAAGGTACAGAGGGAATTTTAAAAAATCATTGAGAAGGATGGATGCATTTTAACTTGAAAGGCAGTCGAGCACAAATTAAATGAAAGAAACTCATAAGCATTTATGCACAAGTTATTCCAGGATTTAAGGGATGACAATTTTTATGCACATTTGCCAAAGCTGCAGATGGTGAATGTGCTAGTTAACTGCCCTTATTGAAAGTGTGAATGTAATACAATTCTATCTGAATACCAGTGATGGTACTTCCCATCAGTAGGCCTTCTTTTCAGATGTTGACAAAAGCACCAATCTTGGATAGCAGAACAGATATATGCTGTGCTAATTGCTTGCTTCATTTTTGTTAAAAGTTAAAAAAGCTTACATTTATTCAACCGGGACAAAAAAAAAAAACTTGAAAGAAGAGAAACTAAAGTAGGTATTGTTCTTACACATACAAGGAGGGATGTGAAATTTGGTGGGTTTTGGAGTGTTGGAATGTACTTGTCTGTTTCTGTATACATCTGCTTAAATTTGACCCAGTTTTTACTGAGCAACTTGCAAACTTTAGAGTTTAATAGATCTGGTCCCTCACATGGGTGTGAGCTATCCAGAACTCGGCACATTTTCTCCTGTAACACAGCTTTGTGTCGTAGTTCAGTTGTTCCTCTTGTGTTGTGAGTGTTCTCCCCTTCTGGTGTGCTGGAAAGCCAGGGAAGCTGTCTGAGCTAAATGCAGAAAACAATGTGGGCTTCTGAGGAGATGTGGGGGTAGACTGATACACAGAGCCAGTGGAAGTCAGAGTCTGACTGAGCAAGTAATTTGGAAGAAAATGACAGATCTGGGAATCATTAAATGCTATTGGGAGAGTGACTGTAAACAATGTGGCAGAATGAAAGAGATTGGGGCAAAAGCCAAAACCTGACATAATAAATGCAAACACCTGGACAGAGTAAGTGGGGTAGGAGATGATAAAAGGATGAAGGAGAAGAAGCATCTTGTTTGTGGAGCATGCACAGAGCTTGTGCAAGGCATCTGTGAAAGAATGGTGAGTAGATATCCTGCTGGCCAAGTGATTCAGAGAAGGGATTTGGAGGAGCAAATTGAATCAGAAATTGAAAAGAAGGGTAGTTTGTGCTGGCAGAATGACGAGCTGCAGGTGAAGAGGTGGTCAGGTGGAGCTGGGGATTGTCTGATGAAGGACTGAGGAAAGCCTGTTCAGGGTTGCTGTACCGCAGACAGGAATACAAAGCAGAGATTTAGGCATGGCAACATGGAAAGTAAAGAAGGAAGAAGCAGAATTAGAACAAAACAGAGGGATGATCAAGAAAGGTTCAGGCATAAAGGAAACTGACCTGAAAAGATGGATGCCCATGACAGCAGTGATTCTTACTGCTAAGGGTCATGGACAAGGAAGGACAGTGCTGGTTTAGGCTTGACTGCTAGAGGTCATCATACTCTGTTCACTGATTATTCAATCTAGCCAATAAATGCAGTTGATTATTCTCTTTCTTGACTAAATCCACTCATTCATTATTCAGATGTAATGTGCACTATATTAAGTGTTCATGCTCTAATACAGCTTTAAGCTATTAAAAAACCATTTAACTCACTAGACTGTTTAGTGCCATTTTTGAGTTTTGCCTGTAGAAATGTTAGCAGCCATAATGAGGAAAAGCATCACCCTTTTCCACCAAGTAGACTAAACTCCTGAGACTGCAGAAGCACAGGACATCTGTGCTATTGAAGTCTCCATGAAACTCATTCAGTAAAATAATTTTCTCTCTGATGCTGGACCACTGAGAATTTAACAAATTTCCTATGTCAGCAGATGTTCCATCAGTTCAAAATACAGAAGAGGTACGGGTATAGGAGAGTTTCATTTGCAAGCATGTTTTGGAAACCTGGGATACTACACCTAAAAGTTTTACTTCTGAAGCAGTTGTCTTAATTTGAAGTTGAATATTTGAAGTTTAGAAGGTGTCAGAGCTGTAGACTGGCTGTACAATCATAATTTCCTTACATACTTACCATTCAGCTTATAGTCACTCTCTGCCTCTCATCTCTCTTTGTCTTCTATGAGACTATTGTCTTTCTGCCCAGGCTGGGCATGTTGTAGTGTCAGGTGTGTGTAGTGAAAAATCACAGTCCTGATTCTTGAAGGGATAAATCAAGAATTAATGTGCTTCAATAAGTATTATAATTTAGGCAGCTGAATACTGCCTTTGGGAACATAATTTAATTATTTTTCCCCTGGAGAATTCATTCATATGTAATCACAGGCAAGCTGAGTGTTACAAATCCACACATTTTATAGAGAGGAGCATCAGAAAAATCCAGTGATCAGTGTGATTGTTCTGCTGAACAGTTTGCTTGCTTGTGCTTGAAATCAGTGAGAACTCTGGGCCTTTGAGTGTGCAAACCCTAGGCACTTTCTGAAGTTTACGCCTCTCATAACTATTCTTTTGTCCCACCCTCCAAAAAACTTAAATTTCTGACTATAGTATCACTTTGACTTCAATTTGTGATCTCTAAAATGATGATAATTCAGGAGACTCTTGTTAAAATGGTTTCTAAAGGAAAAATAGATTGTAGTCAGACATTAAAAATTGTCCTCTTTGGATCTTACTTAGTGTCTTCTAATAGTTTTCTTGTAAACCTGTATGTTTTGTCTTAATCTACACTTTATTCTGGTGGAGGCATTAAAATAATATTGTAACAAACCAGAATACATTATCAAAGGTTTATTAGAAAATAATTAAAAACTTTTTCATGTCTAGATTTTCAGACTATTCAGTTATTGAAGTTTAGATTTACTTAATTTTTCTGAAGAAAGGAAATAAAAGTAGTATCTCATCAAAAGTATGCTTAAAAATATAATAGATACTGGAGAAGCAGGTTTTTAAAATCTTTTTGCTCTTCTTTTCAAAGCCATTTAGATAATTTTCCAAGCTGTATTTAACCTCCCTCTTTAGTGAATTGATTCACTGGTGACATTAACTGCATCTTTTCTTCGGTGCAACAAAATCAGTATGAGTTTTTTCTTTCTGTTTTTCTCCATCTGTTGACTTCCCCCCCCCCCCCCCCCTTTTTCCTCTATGGTTTTCTCTTTTCCAATGACTTTTCATTCAACTGGAAGCTTCACGGTAATTGTGGTGGTTGCTTGTCTGTGGTGACATCCGTAACTGAGCTTTGTGCCGTGGGAACACAGAGAATATATGGTTTTCAGACTCTGCATTTGTAGCTGTACACTGAGCTGTTCCTGCTGCCAGATTCTTAAGGACCACCACAAGAGGAGGGAGGGAAGGGTTTCAAGAACCACCCACAGTGTCTATATGCCTTTACTTTAGGAAGCATGGATATAATTAAGTCTTCCTTTTAACTGTGCTGAGAAAAATGTTTCAGTGAAAAAATGTATTTACATATATATGTGGATTGAATATTTGCATTGATTACCAACTGTTGAGAACACGGTGTAAAGAGCACTGTCAAAAGAACAGGTTGAATAATGACATTAAAAGATTGATAGTGAAAATGGTCTTTTAAAATGCTGTGTCAATGTTATTTTGGACTGTTATGGACTGCGGGTAACTATTTAGAATACTGTATTTTATTTAAATTAGCTTATGAAACTATTTATTCAAGGCTTTTATTGTTCATTGAAGTGCTGTAAAAAATGAGAACTTTGAACTGTTATTATCCCAGCCTATACTTTTCTCTCTCCTCAGAGAGAGGTCCTTTAATTGATTTTATATATATACATAATCTTTAAAAAAAAATACATGTATGTCTGTGAAACTTTTTTTCTGCTTAACGATTTCTGTACAGTGCTCACCTTTCTGGGCTGCTAGTTTCATCTGCTTAAGCTGTTAATCAGAGGAAAACTAGTTGTCAAAAGACTTCGTTATGGGTGTTGTTATACTAAAGCAAAGAGTAGCTTCTGTTTAGAGTCCATCCTCTATCTCTTCAGATTGCAAGGAGCATTGGCTTTATTTTCTCTTGTCCTCAATCACTGTACTGGAGTTGGAGCAGTGTGCACAGTAGTTGGGAACCCGTTTGTCAGAATACATATCAAGCTTTTCAAACATTAGTAGTAATGGTAAGAAAGTGTAAAGGAAAGCAGTGGAATTAGAGCAAACGCTAAGAAGCTAGTGTAGTTCTTAAACTATTGGCAATTACATTAATTATCTTGACTATAAAGGATACCCTGTTTCTTTAAAGCAACAATGAGAATGCCTGTTTTTGTTAGTAGCAAACACAGAATTGTCGAATGATTTGGATTGGAAGGGATCCTAGAGCTCATCTAGTTCCAACCCCACTGCCATGGGCAGGGGCACCTTCCACTATCCCAGGTTGCTCAAGGCCCCATCCAGCCTAGCTTTGAACACTTCCAGGGATGGGGCATCCACAGCTTCTCTGCCACTGTCTTGCCACCTGCTGAGTAAGGAATTCATTCCTAATACCAAATTTAAACCTGCCCTCTTTCAGTTTAAAGCCATTTCCCTTTTTCCTACTTTCATGCCTTGTAAAAGATCCCTCTCCAGCTCTCTTGTAGACCTCCTTTAGGTACTGGAAACATTTAAGAATTCTAAGAATAATGAAATGTTCAGAGAACCTTCAAGGAAGATGCACTTATTTTTACTTTGTATGACTCGTCCTGCAGTATTGTGCAGTACTTTCTTCCAGAAGGCTAGGTTAGAACTGATCTAATATAACCCTCTCTAATTTTGTGTCTAAGTAAGTATTTAGACAGCAAATGTGTTAAATCATCTGTTTTCTCATTAGCTGAATATTTTTTCTTTTTACATGTTTCCTATTTAGCTGCTTCATAGGCAGTGGTTGTGTGGCAACAGAAACAGTATGACCAGGTCACCACCTTCCATTGAACATAGATACATTTCATTTGTTTCAGTCATTTTCTTTGTTCTGGTCTTCCTGTGTTGACACAAAGTTTGAGAAGCAGTGAAGTCCTTCTTGTCATGTTTAATAAATATCAAAATAATTATTTTCAAACTAATCCAATAATCACTTCTTCTGTATTTTGCCTGCTGTAGTCTTCCTTTAAGGCATGTTATATTTTTGTTTAGTTACTGAACTGTATTTTATCAGTTACACAGCAGTTCATAAATTAAAGTCTGAAATTTTACTATGGATAAACCTATATTGTGTATTAGCATATTTTTATTTACTGTATTTCCATAATTACTGTTTAATTCAGTTCATTTAAAGGCTGCATACAATTGAAATAAAATTTGGGAGTTGTGTAGTAATATGGATATACTTAGCTTGCTATTTATGGACTACTCTTCCTGCCTGTCTAGAGTTTTTGGAAATCCTTCCAGGAAGATGGGCAATTTTGTTTCAGTTTTCAGTCTTTTAAAGTAAAACATAGCAAGTTCTGTGCTTTGAATATAGTAAAATGTGTTTAGTTTTCAGTTGTGATCATCCTCTTTTGGAGGAGTATGTGTGTATTTGTTTTTTATGTTTGTTCATACTCAAATCTGAGGCAAGCTGGTCAGTTAGGTTTTTGGGTCAGGGTCTCATTATATTTTATCCTGATAGCAGCATCAGGAAAGAGGGTACTTATTTTTCAGTTCTCTTTTCAACTTGCGTTGACTTATCTTATTTTCTGTCTTGTCAATGTCTCTTCTTTTTCCTGCTCATGTTCCTTCATCATCTATTCCAGTAATAGCTCTTGCTGGTTTTGTTATTCTTTTAGTATCTGCTTTTGCATCCTCTAAAGCTAACTCTCCTTTGGCTAAGCTTACTGTAATTTATATAACTAACGTTGCAGATTTTCAGATCTCAGCTGATTTCCTAACAGCAATAGATCTAGTTTTCTGGGGTAGTAATTAGTCACTTCTGCTCTCTTAGTTTTTTTCTTTTTGCTTTCTATCTTTTTGTCCTGTGGTATTCTATTATCTAGACTTCAGTTTTCTGGAGTTTACCAGCAAATTTCTGTATCACTGGATACAAAAATCTAAAACATTTGGCACCTAGGGACTGTGTCTCTTTATCGGCATTTTTTCATTTCGCAGTTTCTCTTGCTTTTCATTTGTCCTCCAAGATGATCAATGTCCTGGTTAGTTACTCAGGGAAGTCAGAATAAAATTGTCCTGTGTCGACCTTCTCATTCACCATATATCCTTTCCAGCCAACAGTCCAAAATCCTTCAGCTTTGCTTCTCATAGACTGTGCATCATGTAGTTTTGAATCTAAGCTCATGGCAGATGGCTTTATTATTTTAATATGAAACACCCATTCATGAGTGTTCAGAATCAGGGTTAGGATCAGATTATTCTGATTATTCATGCTGCAGCCTGTAAACTCATTGATTGATCTTTTTTTCCTATGCTTGTGGATGCCACTTGCACAGACAAAAGTTGGTTCTTTAATTGGACAGTTCTTGTGTGGTAAAGTGCAATTGTCTGCCGTAGTTGCAGTTCCAGAAAATTATGCAGTCATTTAAATAACTTCAGAGTTATTGCTATTTGTGGGAAGGTTTAGTGGGTTACACAGGAATAGGCTAAGATAGAGCTTGATATTTCTTGTGGTCTCTTACGCTGTGGTGTTGTAGTTTCTATGCAGGTAAGGAAGAGAGGATCTTAAGACCTTGTTGTTGCCTGCAACTATAGCATAAGGTCACATACCTGATATGACAGAACATGTTACTTATGGGTGTTCTTCCTCAAAGTGATGAATAACAAAATTATCCATCCCTGAAAGAGCTAATACCATGGCTACTCTCCCCTACTGTCTGAAATTCTCAGTTGTACTCAGATTAGGTGGCTTAGGCCACCTGCTTACAGCAACACTGTTGTTTATGACAGATAATAAAATTAAGTGTTATCTATCTGTTGCTTCGAGGAAGTCATGCTGTGTTTCCCCATGATTTTCTGTATTTGGTGATGGCATTCCTCTTGCCAATTAAGGGGCCTTTGTTTCCAGAAATAATATCAGTTCTGAATGTCAGCTTTTATCAAATTGGGGAAAAAAAAGTGAATAATTCCCAACTATTGAAAAAATATATTTTGTTTAATACACATTTATGAAGTTCCTGTAAATGAACATCCTAATACTGTAAACAGTTCGCTTAGAAATAGTGACTCATCTTATTAGGAGAAAGGGAGGAACAGAGTACGATCTTACAAAACTACAAAGCAGCAACTGCAAGAGGAAACAGTGTTGAGTTCAGCAGAATGCTTTGAAGAGGCAAAGGGTTAAAATGATAGAAAACAGAGGGAGGGAAAGACTTTTCCTCTTCCCCACCAGAAATTTAAGACATTGGGCATAATGCAACGATAAAAATGGTGTAATGCAAAAGAAAGCAGTTTTCTTGCACTGCTATCATGTCTAAACAGTTCTGGATACAATTTTAATTTGCAAGTGTTGTTGAAGTCTTCATAAAACTTGTTTTGATTTTTGTCTCATGCTTCCTTGAAGGCTCAAATGGTAAACATTTGGACATAATGACGCAAACAGTAGGCTATCAATCATTCCCAGTTTTCACAGCATTGTTGTTCATTCAGAAAAGCTGCGTGAACTGACCTCTTTCTAAAGCAGTGTCATTAGTTCTTTCAGAAATAAAACAAGGATCAAAAAGACTTTCAGGATTTTTCTCTTAAGACTTGCTGTACTGAATGATTTTGTAAAATTAGGGATCAACTGTTTTCAATTAACTCTCAGCTTTTTTTAAAGTATAATGTATGAGAGACTACATATTAATTGTTTTTGTTCTCCCTCAGTTTTTTAAGCATTGACTTCCAGTAAATTAGTTAAACAGAAAATTGAATTTAGATTAGATTTGCCATGTAGACTCCTAATATTGATACAAATGAGAAATTGTGCAACAGAAGGAGGTAAATTTATGCAGTGTGAATGTCTTTGGATAGACATGAAATATGACTGGGCTTGCTCTGCCTGAGGTCAGAATTAGCTTGATGTGGGGCTTATTGTGGGAATTGGAGAGCACAGCACTATCCCATTCCTCGCTGTTCCTGTGGTGAGGAAGCAAACTGAGGAAGTCTTTGCTCCCCATGTCTGACTAGTAAGTCTGATTGCATGTGCTCTCTGCAGACTGGTCTGCTTTTCAGTGCTTTGGAGGTACAGTGTTGAAATACTTTCCCAGGCTACCTAAATTTAAAAATATAACAAGCCATGGGCAATTTTAGACACTTTATTAGCCACACTTTCATCCCACATGGCTGTGAGAGTATTGTGAAGGGTTAGAGGTCTTGTAGAGTGTGGGTGTACTGAAAGGTGGTTAAAAGCTCGCTAGTGATACGAATTCTAGTCCACTGTCTGCTCTGCTGTGGGAGTCACCCTGCAGGCCACAAGTGACCTTCAGGCCACTGCTTAAGCTGCTCCGCCCTCCTTGCGTCCTTGACTCAGTGGTGCTTTCCATGTTGGAGGAGGTCATCCTGTACTTCTCCTTTTTGGTGTGAGTCATTATTTGTGCCTGTTATCTTTTCCTAACTAGGCCATCTGCTTGGATTATCCTTCTGCATCTGACTTTCATCTTACTGCCGACTTTTTGATTTTTGGGGTTTTTTTACACCCACAAACATCTACCTGCCCCAGTTACCTTTTTTTAAGTTGAAGTGGAAACTTTTTTTTTTCTGTGTTAAAATTGCATACTTTTTGATTTAGTAGTCCTTTTTGGTCAAAAGAGGTGGAAGTCCAGAGGTTGGCTTGAGATTATAGAATTAATAGTCATGGTTACAGAAGTAATTAATATAGATTTAATTTGTCATGACCATATGGAAAGGTGCAGATAATCGGAGAATAATGTGGCAGCTGTGCTTCTTGTTAGCCATCTTCATTTCTAAACAAACTCTACATAATCAGAGAGGGGTTCTGTTGTGTGCAGAATGTTCTGGCTCACTTGTTCCTAAAAGGAAACATAGTGGGTATGTGAAGCTGCTTGTGATCTTTCTGCGTACAATTTCCTGGGAAACACTGATCATAGCTTGGTTTTAAGGGTTTCTCTAACTTTACCTCAATCGACTCTACAAGGATCATCCATCTGGTAGCTTATGAGCGCTTTCCTCCTTTCCTGTTGGCAAATGGGATGAAATTCAGTAAGTCCAAATGCCAACATTCTGAACTTAGGACAGAGTAGCGTGGAGCACAAATATAAACTGGGAGAGGAGTGACTGGAGAGCAGGCCTGCAGAAAAGGGTCTGGGGATGCTGCCCAGTGGCAGTCTTAGTGTGAGGCAGCAGTGTGTCCTGGAAGCCAAGAGAGCAAACCAAGGATCAAGCACAGCACAGTCAGTAGGAAGAGGTGATTATCCCACTGTATTCAGCATCGTGCAGCCTCACCTGGAGCACTGTGTGCAGTTCTGGGTCCCACAGTGTAAGGCTGTTAAGGTACTCAAGTGCCTCTATAGGAGAGCAGCGAAGCTGGAAGGCATGTCCTGTGAGGAGCAGCTTCCTGAGGAAGGGGAGAGGGAGATGCTAATTTCTTCCCTGAGTATCTGGTGATAGGACATGTGGGAATAGCTCAGAGCTGCACTGGGGAGGTTTAGACTGGACCTTGTGAAGAATTTCTTTACCCTGAGTGTGGTCAAACACCAGAACAGTTTTCTAGAGAGGTGGGCCATGCTCCAAGCCTGTCAGTGTTCAAGAGGCATTTGCACAAGGCCCTTAACAATGTGCTCTAACTTTTGGCCAGCCCCAGATTTCTCAGGCAGTCAGATGAGATGATCATTGTAGGTCCCTTCCATCTGCCGTAGTCTATTCTAGTCTACTCCTTCCTCTTGTGTCCAGCAGCTTTGCTCACATCACAAGAGTAATGTGCTGTTTCTTTGTGACTTAGAAGTGGTTTCTGGGCATACACAGGCACGAACATTCAGAATGGTAGACTGTAGGAAGAGGTACAGCAAGTAGGGAAGTAATCTTGTTTCTCAGACAAGCCTTTGGAAATTTGTTCAGCTTCAGCTAAATTTGTTCTGCCGGCCACCCAATAAGTTTTATTAGTATCAGACTCCAGACTGTTCTCCTTAAATTAGTCAAAAGGCCAATGACTTTATTCAGACACAAGAAGAAGTTTTGTAAGTCTATCATTAACAGTAGTAGTATGAAATGGAGAAAGTAAAATCCTCCACAGACCAAAAGAAATTCTTCAAAATTTACCTTATTCTGTTTGAAAATGACAAGCCAGCATTTCTAAAATGCTCTCCAGAAGAGAGGTGAGGTTTTTTTCATCCTGGAATAATAGTCTGCTCTTCCCAGGAGCATCAGTGTCTTACCACCAATTTCCTGACTGAGTGCTGTATAGATTTGGAAGTCTAGGCAGTTGAGAAGAGATTGTGGAAAATTACTGACAGAAAACCTGCCTGATTTCTAGTCGTCTGCTGTGTATGTGTGTTTTAGGAGAACTGTTGGGATCAAAGCATCTGGACAGTGTGTTTTGATTGTGTTGAATTTTCAGTTTTAAAATTAGTATTTTTTGTGTTTTAGGAGGAGACTGCAGGTTCCTTATGCACTGTACACATTGCAGTGTGTTCCCACAGAATTTATCACTTAGATAAAAGATGAGTGAAGAAAGACAAAAAAGAAGCAGAAATTAAGAGGCACAGAGGGGTGATGTGGCTTGTACCTGGTCACACTGAGGTCAGTAGCAGAGTTAACAATTGGATTTTTTTGAGTTGTGATCTAAATTAGTCTGTCTTACTCCAGAGGCCACAGAGGTCACTCAGTATGAGTGAGCCATCAAAAATTTCACAGAAAGAAACCCAAACCAAACTTTTGGTTTTTCATATATCCTTGCTTGCAGAAATAAGCATGTCAGCAACAGCTGAAGTACACAAATTTAGATTTACAGGCTATTTCTTATTGTTAGTTTCATAGAAAATGTGACAATGCGTTTAGTGCTGTAATTAGTTCAAGAGTAACTGGAGATTTGGGTCTACCAAAACTTTCAGGAGACAGTAATAACCCTCCATGAAGATCCACAATGTGAAGTTCTCAACCAGGACACTGCAGCCCGCAAACAGATTTAAATTATGTGCTCTCAGTGTTTTTATTTATACTGGTAAACAGAAGTGGGCTAGAACATGTGGTTTTTGTGCTGTATGACTATTAGCAATTCTTGGGCATAATTTTGGTTAAAGCATATTAATACTCTCACAGGAAATTTGAGCAGGGTTCATGGATTAACAGTCTGAGGTCTATCCTCAAGAAGCAGTGGAAAGGGGCAGATAATTTAGCTGAATAGGCATGAGCTGTTCTCTGGCGTTTGCCCTGAAGTTCAAAGGGTGGGTTCTGGCCCATTTTTTAAATTCTTTCTATACCTTTAAATGAGGTGTATGCACTGTGTCTTTGGGGGTTGGCTGAGTAAAATCATTACCATCTTCCTTGCATCTCTCTTGCAGTCTGGTTCTATTTTGCCTTGATGCATATAGGTATATATATGATTTTTCCAGGAGATAAACTTCTTATAGGGCTGGAAAAAATAGAATCTGCAAAACTAAAGGACCTACAAAAATAATTAGGAGAAAAATAGTAGTTTTACCAGTAATGTAAAGGAGAATAACCCACTATGTGTCCTATTCTCTTCTCTAAGGAATCAGCAGCACTTGCTAACGGTAGTTGTCCCCTGCTTGAATACCCCATTTTAATCAGAGATTTTAATAATTTCACAATAAACAGTGGGTAACTTTATATTTTACTTTGCACCTGTAGCCATTTGAAGAATATCTGTTAAAAAATAGAGGTAAAACTTTTCCTTAAGTCAAAGTCTTATGCAGTGGTCTGTCTTGTGCACAAGAGGTGCTACAGTCACTGAAGATTTGAATGCACTTGTGCTCCTTGTCCTTTTTCTGGATGGTATCATCGCCACATTTACAATGGCAAAGTGCTGCAGGTCTCTACACTTCAGCAAACTTCACTAGGTCCAGTATCTTTGTGCAAGCTGTCACCAGCCATTTAAGCCAAGAAGCCACATGTATGAACCAGACAGACAAAGAGATGCCCTCCTGACACTTGTGATGTTGGGGATCAATATCCTCAGATGGAGAGATGGCTGCAAAGCCAGTCCTCTTTAGTGCTGCGAGCTAATGTGGCCAAATTTGTGGTAATTAATTTCAGACCTGTGTTTGTCTACACAACTAATGATTCCTGGTAATCTTGCTAACTAATTAATGATACTAATGTAGCAGATTTTGTTTGCAAATGCTGTATGTTTGTGTTGTAAGGTTTATGGATCTATTTTTCTACTATAAAGCAGAAAAATACTTTCTGAACTCTAAATTAAAAATATTTAAATTGTGAGTCCAGCTCTCATTAAAAATAAAGATTATATTATAATCTATCAGCTTTGCAGCTAACTGTCTTAATATTTTGGAATGGAAAAGCTAAAAAGAACTTCTGATGAAAACCTTCTTCCAATTTTAACTCTGACCAGGTAGCTGTTTTGAGAAGGGGTTGTTATTTTTTTTAGTGTTCAGTGTAAAGCGTCCTGCAGGTATTCCATTACTCCTTTCACCACTCTTTCCTGAATTTTTCAATGCTAGATTCTTTAATTTTACTGTGGTAGAGATCTCTAAATACTTTAGTCCACTAGCTGTTCAAAAGAACCTACAGTACATGTATTAAAAAAAGGTATTTCATGTGTGCAAATTCTACAGCCTGCTCATTACAGAATTTATTTTTCGATGAGTAAGGGCCCGGAAGACGCTAATGTAAGTATTTTAGCAAGGGTTTGTATTTCTCTGATAAACAGCACTCCCCTTCTGTTTGTGATCACAGGATGAAAGCTCTCTAAGCTTGTATATGTACATTTTTACTGCTACATCATGTAGTGTGCTCTTAAGATTGAGATCTCATTCCCCAGGAAGCATTTCTGTCTAAGATTAATTGCCCTTTTAAAATCAGTGTTTGATGTATTCCTTTGGCTATATCCTGACTCACTTTAACCCTCTTTGACCTGACCCCACTGACTATTATCGCCATGGCCGGAGCAGAAATCCTTCAGCCTGATGTATGCAGTACAGACTTGAGCCTGTGGTTTTTCACATCAATGGATTCAATTAGCTGATCAGCTTAGCAGAGGTTGAAGAATTTGTCAGACATGGAACAAAACTGTCCATACTTTGAATATAATTAAATAGCTCATCTCAATTTTCACATGTAGTTTGCTTGTGAAGTTGTTTACTTTGTTAGATAACGTAATAATAGTCTTGGAAGTAGCATTTTTAAAAAGGAAGTACCAGTTTATTTATCTCTAGTTAAATAGGGGAAGGCACAAAACATGAAATAAGAGCCATTAAGCCTTGAATCTGTACGTGTGGCTTATCACTTTTCAGCCAAATGGTTTTAAACAGTAATTACGTCCCAATGTCCACTTTTGAATTTGACTGGTGTTAAACTGGGCAGGTAAACTAGCAATTAGCATTACGGCTTGAAAACAAGTGAATGTGCTGGTCTCTTCTGTGTTGAGAGTGATTTTTCAGAAACAGTAATCCTTGTGTGCTTTGCTAGGAATAGGTCATCATTTGATTAGCTGAAAAGTTCTTTATAAAAGATGGACGGCCATTAGGATCACAGAATATTTGCAGGCATGATGTGAATTATAGTGACTTGAAAATGAAGTAAACTTGAGGTTGAAAGTTCAAGAATGCCATTAAAAACCTTTAAAAGTGTATAAATGTGCATATGCTTAGGGGATATATAATATGATTGCATCAAGAATTTGTTATTTAATTGTTTGGCATAATAGTATTTTGAAAACAATGACGTTATAAAAGTACTCACAAACTATTAGTAACAAGGTCTTTTACAGCAAATTGATTTGCTTTAGACCAAACTTTATAGAGATAAATCTTTATCAAATGAGAATTTTTTGGGGTTTTTTTTGTTTGTTTGTTTTGTTTGGATTTTTTTTGGTTTTGGGGTTTTTGGTTTTTTTTTGGTTTTTGGTTTTTTTGGTTTTTTTTGGGTTTTTTGTTTTGGTTTGTTTTGTTTTTGTTTTTTGTTTTTGTTTTTTTTCCCAAGAGCCACATTGATCATGTTTAGTTCCCTAGCTGTATAGAGAGAGAGCCCTAATTTCTGAAGGTCAGTTTTACACTGTTTGAAGGGAAGGACAACCTCAAATCTAATTAAGGGCATAGTGCATAAAAGGGTTAACTTCTGGTAAGTCAAGATGCCTGCTGTTCAGAAAAGCTACACAACTCTTAAAAGTGATTTAGCTCTCCTTCAACAATGGAAAAGATATCATGGACCTCAATTTGTCACACATTCAAGTGTTTACCTTTTAATGCACACCCTGCCTGTTCCTCATCTATCTAAATGTGTTGTGTGCTTGCTTGTTACATGGAGCAGCAGCATGATTTACATTGAACCTTCTTACTTTGTTCACATGTGAATGGTCAAACTTAATGCAGTGAAGAAGATTGTTTTATAAGCCTCAGCTGCTGACCCCAGCCTTTTATAAACTACCACAGGTTTATTGCTAGTTCAAAGATGAGGCTAAGACACTGATGCTAAGGAAGAAGTGTTATAAGAATATTCCCTGGGAGTTTAGTCTTACCTTTTTTTTATTCTGCCTGAAGCTAGATGTTTGATGGGAAGCATCTTTGGCCTTGTAAGGTCTTCTATAAGATGTCAGATTTTTAAGAAAAGTATTTTAGGGTTCTGTCATAAATTAGTTTGGGACTTATTCTAAGAACCCCATTTTAAAAACTTCGCTGAAATATACAAGAATAAAATAATTTTAAAGCAACAACAGCAAAGTTCAGTTAAGTAAAGCTTAACCCATTTCCACCCTCTATCTGCTTTTCCATTGAGTTGCATGAACTCTTTTACAAAAGGAAAAGTTCCCTTATCTTGCATTGTGTTACTGTCAGTGTTAACTGTTTTGGGGAATTGTTAAAAATAGTCTGCTCAAGCTTAGTCTTCTTAGTGGTGTTTCAGGCCAAATTCACTTTCTCTAAAAACTTTTTGAGTGCACTAGATAAAAGGTTTTCTAGTTCATTTACATGCTTTCTAGCTCCTATGAGATTAGAAGTGTAAGCCAAGTTCTCATCTGCTCCTCCAAAGCATCAGCATTCTGCTGATTACTTTAATCTGCTGTTTTTGCTATGTTTCAGAAACGTGTTTTCAGAAATGTGACTATTTAACCTGAGGATAGACTTGAGGTAAAAGATGACAGGAAATAACAAGAGAGAAAAGTTGCATGGAAAAGAAAATTATGAATGGGGTGATGCCAAATATTTGATTTCATCTCAGTATTTAGTGATATTTAAAGTAGATTATGGTAATATTGCATATGATAATATGGCACTTCTGTTTGGGGGATAGAGAAGGCTGGATGTTGCCTGGGATAGTCCAAGGAATGTAATCATGTAAGAACTGTGACAAAGAAAGTTTTGTCCTCTCTGCTAAGTCACAGATTTCTAAATTCAAGCTGAGATGTTTGTACCACGAGAAGATCATGAAGATACCAGCCAACTGGCTTGGGTCAAAACCATGTACATAAATAGAGCAATAAATACAGCTAAATTAGTAGATATTTATTTAATATCAGTCCATATTTAAATCTTGCCTGGAGCTGGGCTTTTGTAGTCAGGTACTCTGGAAGAATAGAGTTCACTGAAGTTGATACAGGTCTAGTTCTGTCATAGCATTTTGGACAAGTAGTTCCTATAAGGGCCTCTGGTAAGATGGCATGAAGGCACTCTGAGAGTTAAATTGAGACAATATGAGTGACAAAACACTTCAGGTTCAAGAGACTGATGTTTCTAACTATTTTGGAGAAGAATTTTAAAAAGCAACTTAATTAGTTAGAAAAGACAGGTTGAACACTCTTGTTCTGTTATCTGTAGGTTGTTCAGTAAAGTATTAAAAATTAATATTTGTTTTAAAAAGGATTTTAAAACAAAATACAAAGTTGTAGCTTTTATTTACCATATCCCAAACTGGAAGCAGACATTTAGTAAAATAATGACCTTCAGTTTGAGCAATTGAACTGGTTACTACTAAATGGTTAAAATGAGTGATATTGTCTTGTTGCTGACAGTTAACTAAATCTGTGTCATGGTTTATTTATATTCATGTCAGGCAGTTCGAGTCTATCCAGGAACTGTCATTCTTATTCTCCAAACCACATCTTGTGTTTGGAACAATTCTTATTTCAGACACAATCATTTTGAGAAAGAAATTTGTACTGAATAATGCACTGACCTTGTACTTCTGTGGGTGAGTTCTTTGCCTGAAGTCAGCTTCAGTGGCTTTCCCCAGTGCTGGTGAGATATGTAGGCAGGAAGGAAAAGTCAGTCCTGTGCTTTCATGTCATATATCAGCATCTAAAATTTTTGAGGTCAGAGGAACCTTTTGTTGTGGCTAGGCTATTGTAGAGTTGGCTTTGCAGAACTCTTTGTGTGTTCTTGCTCTTGGTCAGAGGATACTGAACAGCGTATCTGCTGACATGATCCAGTGTATCATCTGTGTGTCTCCTGAAACTGATCATCATTCCAACTTCAGGGAGAGGAAGAGAATAAGGATTTTGGTACTTTGTGTGGTTGAAGTGAGGTTAAAAGCATGTTAAGATTGCTATGGAAAAATGAGTCACGTTTAGCAGTAGAGCCTACTGCTGTGGCAAGCAGGATCGTTTTTACACAAGGTGGTATTCACAGAAAAGTAAGGACAGCCTGGGATATGCTGGCTAAAATAGGCTAGTGTGAAGCTTCTGAAAGTCCATAAGATTTTATTCCTAGTTAAAAAATTCTAAATTCTAAAAAAAACCCTGCTCAACTGAACATATAGTAAACTTAGACCTTGAAGTTATAGTTCCTTAAGTATGAAGTACTTGGTTTTAGTAAAGAGAACATGCTTGCTGTCTGAAATACTTGTGTTGGGTTCATTTGAAGAGCAGAATGTAATTTGGCTGTGAGATTTCACCAAAATCAACTTTTTATGCACTTCGCATGAAATTACATAGATATTGAGCTCTTGTTAGTACTCAGCTCATTAAGTACAATTTTTTCAATATACAAATTTATTTTTCTATTGGATCTCTTTATATTGAGGTTGTCATCACTGTGGAATAAGAGCACCTCACCGTATTTGTGTACCTTGGTCACTATTACACATACACATGCCAGAAACTGATTGCAGATGTTCCAGTTAGATTGGAGTTTATGAATGGAAAAGCCTGTAATAATATGTGTTAGTTTCTAATACTTTTTTAAAGGTACTGGAGAAAAGTAAAGCATGAATATTTAATTTATACATGGATTTAATTCATTCTGTAACTATGGTTGCTCCTTGTGCAAAGAAATATTTTGCCCTGAATTAAAAAATATATGGTACCTGCCTGTAGTAAGTACTACAGAAGTGACATGAAAATGTTGATAAATGCTCCTTAGCCAATTTTTTTTTGCACTTTATGAACACAGGTTTTTTTTGTAGCACACACAATGAAAATAATTGTGAAGCTTGTTTTGTTGTAAATGGTATCCTGTCTTTGTCAGTTTTAATATTGGACGTTGGAACTGTTTGAACAGGCTACTATTAAACGAGGTAGATGCTCTTTGTCAAGTTTCAGGGCTAACAAATTAAACCACTGCTTAGAGAGGGGAAGAATAACTTCAGCCACTGTCCAGTGCTTTCCTACCACATGTGGTTACAAATTAGAACACAATCTTTGAATTTGCTTGCTAATATAGAATAGTCTTTTGTAAATAAGTGCACAGCTGCCTGTGTGATCCTTGGTGCCAGACTAGAGGCCTAGCTTCCAAGAAGGAAATTTTCACTTTTGCTTACTGGAGATTTGGCCTTGCCCAACTTTGGCTTCAGGCTTTCAAAACTGGGTCAGCAATATCTTTCAGTAACAAACTTAGTGGTTGCACACTACATTACTCACACGGGGCACATTACTGAAAGCTGTGTTTCTGTAAGTAATTTCCTATGAGATTCTTCAGAGGTAGATAAAATCTTTCCAGTGAAGGTGTTGGTGTGTCTCTTCAGATTCAGAGATGTCTGAGACTCCAGGTGCTGAGCACACACTGTTCTCCTGCCAGATAATATAAGGAGCAGAAGAAAGGGGGAGAAAAGCAGCCACACCACAGTCACAAAAAGAAAATTCTGCTCCTTATAATGCCGTTCCAAGATGAGTTTCCCTACAATATGGCACAGCCTATTGTCAGGAATACCTTTAGTATCATCTTCAGAGCATATGGTATATTCTGAAGATAAGCAACCAAATGTCTGTGGCCCAATTTACAGCTGGAAAGCTGGCATCCAGTTATGTTACACTATTAAAATGCTGCTACTGCATGAAACTTGGTTATGTTTACTCCTTATGCATTTTAGTGTCCTTGTCTATAGTCCTGTGGCCTTGTACCTTACAAGAAATGCATTGTTTGCCCCTAACTTGGAGTACTGGCTTCTATTTGCCTTTTTAGGGTTGAAAAGCCAATTTTATAAGTGGTGCTGCCCCTGGCTACAGGCAGATTCTAGGACTTGCTATGCAGAGAACTTGCATACTGAGGATTCTAATTGAGTACTCCAGGGGCACTTTTGCTAAAGCCTGAATATCTTGTATTGTCCATCGGTTAAGGGATTTAAGCCTGCTAAATTGCCCTGACAAGTGATTGCTTGAGGCCACAAATCAGAAGGGAGGTATTTCATCCTACTAAAGAATTTTAAGTGGTACATCACAGATGTAGTCTGGCTAGAGAAGCTGTCTTGTGTAGGTGAAAGGGAGAATGTCATTGCAGCACTGGTGAGCATTGAGGTGCTAATCTGGGTAAAACCTGGCTGAAGTACCTGTGACTGAGGCAGTGCCTTCTCACTATTCTGCTCTCAGGCACTTGAATCTCTCTCAAAACTAAACCAATCTTCTATGTCCATCTTTAGTTCTTTCTTTCAAATAATAATATAACTCAGTAGAAAAATTTATTCAGATGCATCAGTGCTCATGTGCAACAATCTGAATTGATGCTGAGTAAGCTAATTTTTCTATTACTGAGCAGACTAGTTTGCAAGCAACAACTTATATAGCTGAAGGAAAGACTGTGTGATACCATGACATGGCACACCTTCCCACCTTCTCTGAAGTTTACAGATTTTCTTGTTTGTTCTTCTGCTGTGTCTCGCTGATTCCTGGATATTGAGGGGTATTAAAGGAAGTTGGGATTAGGAACAGTGAATATTGTAATTAGGGCATTCCCTTCAAGAAGAGAGAGTGGGCTCAAGCTGCCTCAGGTTGAGGAGGGCTTTGAGCCACTCTTTCAAGGACTCACTTGAGATGCAGCAGGCCACTCTCTCTTGCTTCCTCCCAGCAGATGCCTATCTGCAAAAGAGAGTCCTTTGCCAATGTTTTCTTGTAGTGGTTTCCTCATCAGGAGCATGGAGCCGCATTGTAGGTGACAGAAAAGCAGATCTCTTCTTAAACCCTTCACTTCAGAGGTTCTTGTTTCTCTCCATTTTCTGTACAAAGCTGGAAAACCCTTCTGACTTTACATGATATGATTAGTTAGCCTGGGTCTGGTCAACACTTCAAGTGTTGCAGCCTTGAGTTTGGGTTTAAGTTAAGTCACCTGAATGTCTCAAAAATGTCTTGGTACATAACATGTAAGCATAGTTATCTGCCTTCTGGAGGTGGAGTATTGTTCAGTTTTGCCAAAAAGCATTACCCTCTGTGCTTAGAGCTTGCATCTAGTAACTTGAGGGGGCTACAGTACGTGCTCTATTGATACAGCTCCACAAGGAAGGCAGTAAAAAAATAATTTAATTTTGGGATGACTGCTCTGATAGATGACTTAATTCACTTTCAGGGTTTCTTGGGATTTTTTTTGCAAATGCCAAAACAATGTTTGTTACTTGAGCATCACTTCAGTAATATAGAAGTACTCTGATTTTTAAGTAGCACTATAAAAACCTATGAAACACAGATTGCTATGCTTTTATTTTTCTTGTATTTCCACTTCATCTTACTCCCAAGAGTAATTTGCAGCAAAGCAAAAAAAAATAATCTTAGGTCATGTGCTAAGTAATGTGTAACTCAGTTCTGACAGGATTTTAAGAAGACAAAGTTGGTGAGGTTACTGGAAAATTTGAATTAGTGGTTTTGAGGAAATTCTGTTTATTTTTTCACTAGATTACTGAACATTGTAGAATGGGTATTGACAGTAATGATATCATCAGGTCTGGACCCTGTGCACTGCAGATGAACAGAGTTATTTGCCCTAATTTTCACAGGCATTGTCCAATGATATAGAGTGGCATTACTTGTAATTAGCTAGTTTAAATTTTATACCTCTAATTTAAATATATTGTTGTGTTGTGTTTAGCAACTTGTACGCTTTGTAGCTGCATTTTGTTAGTTTAAAAAGGCTTCTTGTGATCCTAGAATGTGAGCTGGGGAAGAAGAGGACAGCGGTTGGTGGGTCAAGATGCATCTAAAATCATGGAAAAAAATATTTTGCAAATCTGTTAATCTATTATATCTCTAAAACAGGTGGATGAAGTTTTCATGATAGCTAGCAAATCATTCAGGACTCAGATCACAGTGGAAATGGATAATAATTAGACAGCTGTTGACAAAATAAGAATAGTTTTCAGTAATTGTTTTAGTGTATTTGCTGTTGACAACTTCTTGCTACAAAAAGTAGAGAAGAGTGTATATGAGAGAGACTGATTTATAATTGGATGTGCAATGGAAAACATGAAAGTTGAGGAAAGTTTGGGTAAATGTGGCTTAAGTGAGAGTTTGTGGTTCCTAGTAACAAAAGGAGAGAAGAATGTTGAAGTAAAAACAATGGATTTTGTGAAAGAAGGCTGCAGTAAATACAGAATTGGGAGATAAGATCTCTTCAGTCAAGCCTCAAGGGGAAAAGGAATTAAGGAGAAGTGATGCTTTGTCAGAGATAATACTAAAGTACAAACAATGCTAATGCAGAGATTTAGATTTTAATTAAACTGGTAAATTCTTCATTGACCTCTGAGGCTTTCCCAGTTTGCCAAGGAACAAAATAAAAGACTTGTATGAGAAAGGGACAATACTGGGTAAGGAACAAGGAATGGAGACATCAAGATTACCTGCACTTCATTTTTACAAGAAAATAATAGAGAGTAGTGTGTGTGCAAGAGAAGGCACATGCACACACATACATATGTTGCACAGTAATGGAAGAGCCAGAGAAAATGTTTATCACTTACAAACCTTTCCTCCAATGGCAAGGAAATGATACTGGGGTTCTAAAGCTTATAATCTTATTTTTTGCAAATTTTGGCTAAAAAGAGTCAGATGCATTCTGTCACCTGATTTTATGTAAATTAGTTGTTTCTGAAAATTAAATAATACTATGAAACATTAAGAAAAAGTCACTAACACCAGTTTAAGGAATGACGTAGGTAGGTTTTAGTTTTAGTGTTAAATACATATATTTGAAGGTTATTTAAAAATATTTAGATGTTCCCTAACTTCTAAGAAGAAAGAAAATTGGTGTTGTAAATGAATGAATGCACCACCACAACTGGTTTTCTGAGATCTTTTCTTTTGGAGTTAATTCTTTTGACAATCTGACTGGTAGTGTTTCAGCCCAATAAATACCTCTTTTGGCTTGAAATACCAGAATTTGGTTTTTAAATGATGTGCTTTGTTCTTCAGACTTGTCTGCAATAAAACCAGAAAGCAGCAAGAGTTTATGCTTAATTTAGTGTGACAATGTGTGTATTATGCCCTTTAGAGAATCAAGACTTTGAACAGAATATACCATGTGTAGGTAACAAGTAACAAAAGTGTAATGCTTCATTTTCAGCAAACATAACTGTCTGCTCTTGCAGGAAGAATTATTACTAGCATAAAGTCAGCTGCATGTTTGGGATGGCTTTTTTTACCAGCTGTGTGGGCATAGATAGCTGGTTATACTACAAACTTGTCCAGGCAGCTGTCAGATCATTTTGGCTACCAAACAAATGTGATTCTATCTGTTAGAAAATAGAAATTACACTACAACTGGGGCCACTGAATGCAAGAACCAGTAATGGTACCTACGCTTCTAGATTCTGCTCTCTTCCATGCAGCTCTTGGTGAGGATGGTGGTTTGTTCTGTAATAAAAACACTGGAGGGGGACATAAAATGCCAATTAGTGAATGCAGTAATACTTTTGAGTACTGAATGGGATTTCACTGTGGTAGGTCCATGTGAGAATGCCATAGTATAGAATAAAATGAGTGAAAGGTCACTGCCTACTTTTTCCTCCCCCTAACCATTAGTTGAAGCATATTTAATATGCTCTTCTCATCCCTTGTCTCTGAAATAAATTTTCATTTTTTGTTGTTTTAGTTCATGTCATGACTGTTATGTCAGTTGCTTTAGCTGGTTCCCATCATTTGAATCAAAGGATCAAAGTACTTGCATCCTCTGGGACAAGTATAAATAAAAAGAATTGAAATATTCTTAGAAAATACTCTCATTATACTGGGAATAATTTGCTAACTTTGCTTTTCCAAGAGATGAAACTAAGTGAGAAAAAGCTGGTGCCATCTCTGCCTTCGGAGTAACTCTGAAATGTTGCTAGTGATTTATGTAAATTATTCTTAGCAAAACAAAATTACTTAAGGAATGATACATGTATTATATTACACATAGTCCAGCTCTTTCAGGAGATCACAGTATTAAGAATACAACTTATCAGTATGTTTTAGGAAGCTTAACATTTTAAGCATGATCTGTGTAAAATTCATATGCCTTACGGCCGGGTTAGATGGATGTGCCTTAACTGGGTTGACAACAAGCTGGGATCACTGTAGAGTTAAAAAAAAAAAAACCTCTTGCAACTAGTAAAGAAAAGTGGCACTTTCATTAAGTTTTACTTAATTCCAGTTTTGTCTTGGAATTAATTTTAACTCACAGTTTCTGTTTTAGATGGTACAAATCTCAGCTTTCTCCACACTGATATTTCCTAGTTTTTGTTCTGTTAAATGTTAAACTCTGTAATACCAATTAAATTTACCGTTAATTAAGTATGAGTAAATGTTTAATCTTCCTGTGAACTTTGAATGGTATACTAGTGGTTTCTCTTTTTCTTTGAATTAGATGGAGAGCAGAAGACTCAAGTGATGATTCATGGAATTGAGCCAATGCTGGAAACACCCATTCAGTGGCTAAGCGAACATATGAGCTATCCAGATAATTTTCTCCACATTAGTATCATTCCCCGACCTACTGATTGAAACTCAGCTATATTCCTCTGAGGATCATTCTCAAGCTGGAATTCTAAGGGCATGTCAACTTCTTGCTTCTGTCAGTCTTGACAGAGGCAGCCTGACCAGAAAAAAAGAAACCAACAAAAAGCCGAAACAAAACAAGAAGTCCTCACTGCTGTAAGCCAAACAGGAAGAGAGATCCTATCATCAGATAAGGGCAAATGGGCTGATCTTATTTTGCATCACTGCTGCGTTTGTTCACCACTGTAATTAAATCAGTTGCGATATGAAAGAATTTACAGGACTTCTGCAAGTCTGCTGTTTTCTTGTAAAATATAATGTAGCTGAAACTGTCAGCCGAAGAGCAAATGGAAATATGCCACTTGATTGTATTTCTGATTAACAAATAAACAGGGCTGTTTCCTAAAGAGGTAGTGTTTCAGCTTTGAGGGTGGAAACATTGGTTTAATTTTCTAGAAAGTTAGACACTGAGAGATTTGGTTACCAATAGCTTTTTGTAAAAGATCAAATTACTGTAAATCCATCTTTCCTTAATGAGAAGTTCATGTTTACAGCATATGTATTGGTATGCAAATGATCTTTTAACTTTGATAACAAGCAGTGAGAGATTTTAAAGTAAGCCCGTGAGCATGTTTTGTCAGTTAAAAACATGCACAACTTAATAATTACAAATACTCTTGATTTGTATGCTGTCACTGAATACTCCAGTGTGTTTATTATTCAAACCAGTTTTCATAGACTAGCAACGATGTAGGATAATTTGTCTCAGGATTCGTCATGGCATTTCTTTGTGCTCATCTAGTTTTTTTTCTTTAAGAATATATTTTCTTAATTTACTTTAAAAAGGTTTTTTGGTTTGTTTGTTTTTTTTTTTTTTTTTAAAGCTACATGGATGTTGCAAACAGGATTGTATCCTGCTGTTTATTCCCATAGACTAGGAAACAGTTAAATCATAGAATGATGAGCAGATTGCTTTTTAATGATTTTGAATTTTGGAAAGCTGAGGCTTTTCCAAGCTAATACTTTCTTACATCTGTGGTCCCTGTGCAATCGGTCCGCAATTTGGAATCTTCTAATCTCATTGCACAGATTTTTTCTTAATGTAGCAGATGTATTTTTAGGTTATTGGATCATTTTGGTTTCTAAATGTTCGCTACCATTGCAGATGCTACTCGAACTCTACCAATTTTTTTTTGTGTTGCACTAAATTCATCAAACTCTGTGCTCTCTTGCTTTGTCTGCAGTTTGTGGCTGTTTGTGGCACAAAACTATGTTTATAGTAGACATATTATCCAATCTGTCAAATATTATTCAATATAAAGAAAGCATGATATTTTTCTTTCAAAAATAGTGGCTGTCCAAGCTCCTACTCACATTCTTGGCTTGTAAATGTCCCAGTAATTCCCAGTGCTGTTCCCATTCGTTCCCATGCTCCCTTTATGGCAGGATACTTACCTGTATCTGAAAAAGAAGAAAATGAAAATCAGCCAAATGAACAAAAACCTCTTTCTGAAGCAAGAGGGGAAGGATCTCCATGGGTGAGGATAGGGTTGAGGCTAAGAAGAGCCCTGAGGGCAGAAAAAATCTGTAGACAGATTAGATACTGTTTTAAATGTTAATGAGGAAAATAGCATTAAGGAAATGGAAGGGTAAAGGTACTAATGAAACAAACCTATGCTGTATTCTGCAGGACATGAAGAACTTTTAAAACAAAACAAACCATGCTGGTCTGTGTTTATGCAGAATTGAAATATAATATTCTTATGGTGGGATGATTTGGTTAAGTTATTCTAATTTCCAGTTCTGTTTGGAATTTTTGTTACAGTGTTGGATTGGCATTTATAAACTTCCTTAGGCACACATATCTAAATATTTTGGAGATTTTCAAAGTCCTGCCAATGGATAAAGCAAATATTTTGTAGAGTCTTCATATTGAAAAAAAAAATCTTTTGTAGGGATAATTTTTCCATTAATTAGGATAAGAGGCAATACATTTCAAAAAACTGTAGAGATTGTGTTTCCTTTGTTTTAAGGTAATCTGGAGTGAGTCGCTGGCTATTTTAATATATTCTACACCAGCATTTTAAGTATACAGCTCTTCTTATGGCCCGTATTTGCCAGTAAATCCGACTTTAAGGCCTAGCATGGAACAAAGAAATAGCTTGGCTTTAAAACATACTCTTTCCTCTTACTTTAACTATTTAAACTTTATTAAAAAATAAAACAAAGTTTGAGTCTGTCTTTATTTCTAGCAAAATAAGTATCCTTGTCATGGAATGACGAGTGTTTACCTAATAAGTAGGAACTTCTTAGAAGAGGTTCTTAGAATGTCATCACATATAGATTGGGTTCTGAACTAAAGCAGGTAGGTATCTATTCTATGTTAAAATATCTGGTTTTGAGATAGGCATGGTGACATTTTGAAATGTCACACTAAACCTGAGTAATATCTCCTGAGAGAGAGGTAAAAAGACATTCAGAACTAGATTTCAGATTTCTGTACTTTCACATTACGCTATCAAATTAGCTTGTGGAAGATGAGTTGAAAATGGGAGAGATGTTTTCTCTCCTTCCCTTGCCTTTCATGTCTCTACAATTCAAGTAAATAAGTTTTTTAACTGTGAAATGAAACACCAGTTTCTGAACAATAGATTGAAGAACAGAAAGAAATACAAACAGCTATGCAAACAGCTACATGAAGAGTTTGGTGTATGTCAGGTTTTTATATGTACAAAATAACTAGCATTATATGGAGTTTAAAGGTGTGGTTTTAGCAGCATTTATATGTATAAAAACCACTTAGGGTAGAAAGAGAGGCAGTCAAACACCATGTTAGGGTTGGAGGATCTTGACTGCAATTAAAACTGCCAAAACGTGTCCAATTTTAAAATAGCACTTTCCACTGAAGATGTTCAAAGCCTTAATACTTGCATCATTTCACTAATCTAGGTCAATAATAGAATGAATGTGTTGTGGAAACAAATCTGTGATCTAGCTACTAATACTCATTATACCCTGAGCTCTCACCATAACCGAGTATAACTCGTTGGAAAGGGCAAAGCCAATTTGCAGTGTTGTTCGCTTGCATCTGTTGGAATTTGAAGGATCGCTTGCTAGACTTTTGTCAAGTGTGTTTTGCAAGTTCACAAGCACTTTTTAGAAACCTCTAGAAGCTTGGTTCTTTTTCAAAGAAAGAGCTGTAGTGGGGGAAAAAACAATGAATAGCACTGTTCACTAAACCTGTCCCTTCAGTGGCTGCCTTACAGTGAAAGGCACGTGGAGGGAGTGCACGAGTGAGAGCTGGTGATGCCTTATTTTGTACAGATATGTTATAATTTCTCCTTGTGTATATTGTTACTTAGTGTCCCAGCTGACATAACAAGCCAGACAACTTGTTATTCTTTCAGCTAGACAGAGGCACTCAAGTATTTTTATTACTACAAAATTAAAGCTCAGAATGGAAACTATCTGGCTGAAACTTGCACCTTACATGCTTTTCTGACTATAATTAAAATAATCTGCACTTCAGAGGTTTGATTTCCATCAGTCATGTGTACACACACCCTCACTGGATTTTTTCTGCAGTTCAAAATTGGGAAAATAGGGTGGTTTTCCTTCATTTTAAAGTTTATCTGAGTCTGTACAAGGCAAACAGGAGGAGGGGATCAGGCCATGGGGGTGAGCCTAAAGCCCTGAAATCGTGGCATGACACAGGAAGTCATACGGTTTCTTCACCATTTCCACAGCGACCATTTTATCGTAAGAATCCTGGCCCTTGCAGATTCTTCTTTAATTTGCAGCTTCTCTTTTTTTATCTGATGCTTGACCTCGGCTCAGTGGTGATGAGGCTGTGCCTGCCCCTGGCTCCACAGCTCCGTCTCTCCCTTGCAGGATTTGCCGTCGGTGCGTGTGTGTGACTGAAATGCCCATCTCGGGGCCCTCCCTGACACTTCTCGCATGGCTCCTCCTTCACCAGCAGAGCGTGAGTTCATTTCTGCTGGCTTTTACCATGAATTGGGTGGCCCTGGAGGAAAGCAGTGAGAGAAGGGTGCAGAGGAGGAGAGAGGGAAACGAGAAGAATTAAAAAACAGTGAAGGTGGGGCTTGAGAGAAAATACTTTGTGGGGACTGAAATGACAGAGCCGGATTCTTGATCTCACCCAGGTTTCTCATTCACTCATCACCTTGCAGCTCCCACCACGTGCTTTCCTTTCCATCCTTTCCATGAATGCATTGCAATGGCTTTCACCACCTGTGGGACAGTGTCTGGCACCTCTGGTGTTGCCTGGAGTGAGCAGTCACTGAGTGTGTATTTAACTTTGATGGTTTAGCACATTGCTGAAGGAGGCCTTTATTTACAGGAATTGTTTTAGAGCTTCCTCCTCTGCAGCAGATCCTCGGCCTGGGCTTCCTTCATGTGGGGAGTCAGAATGGGGAGGTCCTGCTGCAGGAAACATCCTGCACAGGCACCACAGGTCACTGTTCCAATACACTGTATGTTGGAAAATTGAGTCATGGATGGATGGATGCATGGATGAGTCACTAGAGGACCTTTCTTTCATGAAAGTTACTGTTTCATGTCTCTGAAGTTTTATATTATGCCGTTCTGAATGTTTCATAAAGAACAGCAGAATAAATTTTCAGTGTGGCTAATAAATACCAAACCCAGATTGGGTCACAAGCATTTTCTGTTTCATTTTCCAGTCAGAATAAAATTCCATTTTATGGGGTTTAGTTGTAGAACAAGACATCAATATTTGTAATGACTTTGTACAGGCAGTAGAAAGAGGATGTGTCCATTGTAATCATCAGCATTTCTGCACTGTACATCTCAACACCTTTTAATATGAAGATACATGAGGCCTTCTGCTGAGGCATGGTTTTGCTGAGCCACCCAGGCAGTTTCTCTGTCAGTTTGGGAGGTCTGCTCCCCTATGGAAACTCTCCGGTTTTGGTTTATTGTATATAAATTTATACTTGATGGCTGTTGAGAAAATGACTGGAAGAGTAGCCATAATGGCAATGGAAAAAAAAAAAAAAAAAAAAAAAGAAAAAAGAAAAAACCAAAAAAAAACCAAAAAAAAAAAAAAAAGGCAAAGCTTAATTTATTGCTCAAATGGAATGTCTTTCAGTAAGAAATCATGATGTCAGTTTTCAGTGAAATTAGTGATGTCCTACTTCTGGTTGTGTATTCAGTTATTTCAGTGGTAAGAGGGAGCAATCCTAATGGGTCAGCTTACAATTACCCTGAAATATATATAGTGTGTTTTTAATTAATATGCCAATAACAGGAGTTACTCATATTTTATTCTTTCTTGTACTGAAACTTGAATGCATTCAAGGGTTCTGCTGCAATTGGCTTCCTCCGGGAAGTGCAGCAGGAATTGTGTCTCTTCTGGCCTCCATAGATCACACTGGGATCAGTGTCTTTTGGAGGTACAGGGGAAAATAATTCTCTGCAATTTACCTACTTGCACTCTTCCCTCCCTCCTTCCCCAAACTAGATGCCACAATTTTCCATTATGCAACCTTTTTTGGGGTTTTGGTTTTGTTTTTTTTTTTTTTTTTGTTTTGGTTTTTTTTTTTTTTTTTGTTGTTTTGGTTTTTTTTTTTTTTTTTGTTGTTTTGGTTTTTTTTTTTTTTTTTGTTGTTTTGGTTTTTTTTTTTTTTTTTGTTGTTTTGGTTTTTTTTTTTTTGTTGCATGCAATGGACAACAAACCAGATGAACTGTAGCTACTGAGCATAATGATAATGATCTTTAGCTGTTGTTTTGGGGGTTTCTGAAATTTACGTCTTTCAAGTTTCTGAGCCACACCTCTAACAGTGGCTTGTTCTGGGGTAGCCACACAAGCTTCCAACAAGTTAGTAGAAGGTGTAAATTAAATTCTCTTTGAAAATTGGCACTCATGTAAATGAAAGTATCCCCAGCCTTCATTCAGGCTGGTGTAATCAGCTTTCTGGATACTTCCAAAAAACAAACCTCAGAGGTGGTGTGGAGGGAATGGACGATGCCTGTTGCACAACTCCCTTGCCTACACCCAGCTCAGCCCTTGCTTGTGTCACTGCAGGCAATTAACAGTGCTCAAAACCACGGCAGCTCTTCTTCCATTTGCTATTTGATGGTATCGGGACATTTGAGCATTGAGGAAAAAAATTGTCTATATTTTAAAGGGAGTTTATTCTTCAGCTTTAGAAAATGCTTAAGTAATAAAAGGCATTGAGTGTGTAGCATCATCATGAAGATCTTTGCTGCAAGTTATGATCTGGATGGGATAAAAATGCTTCTTCAGTATAATATATGCTTGAAATGAACTGCAATATCTTTATGTGTTCTGCTTTGATCCTAATGTGTTGTGGGGTGCTATGCTGAAATGAATGTGGATACCATCAATAAAGGAGAAGATCCTTAACACCTTAATGTATGGGCATGTGCCGCAGTTGCCACATCATAAACAAGGGCGTAAGCTTTGCAGAGCTGCCCCAAGATAGGGAACTTCTTCCCTCCTCTTGTCCCAGGGTAAACAGGTGTCTCTGGGAGCTGTGGAGTGCTTTCTCTGGCACTGGCCAGGGAGGGATGAATAATTGCTGTGGATTTCTCAGATGTGCTGTAGGCACAAGTGTGCATCTTGACCCGATAGGAATGAAACAGAGTGCTTATCTTTACCTGCAGGATTTATGTTCAGTGATTTTGTTATTTATGTCAAAGAGGGCTTCAGGATTTGAAGTAACCTTAGGCATGGGATCATTTTGTTGACTACCCTTGATGCTAATTGTTTGAAGCAAATCAGACTGTAACATTTTTATGAAGTTTCACTGTGGGGTGAGATAAGATTAAGTGTAAATGGTGTGACTAGAAACTTCTTGAGAAATGTGTAGGTTTATTTTGCAGCGTCACATAGGATCACAGGAAAGAGAGAACACTCATGCCTGTGCTGTCTCTGCTGAGGGTTTTGGTGGGTGTCACTGTTTGCCTGAAGTGGTGAAGTATCCCTCTGCCATTCAGATCATGTAGTAAGGGTGTTCCAGTGGAAAAGGTTGTTCCAGTGGAAAAATCTCCTTGCCCGAGATAAGGGCTGAACTAAACCTGAGTGTGGTTCTTCTGAATTCTGACAATAATAATTTCACTGAGCACAAGCCAGCAAGTTGCTGCTCAGCAAGTCTGTAGGTTTTTTTCTGGATTTATTACCTTGCAGAGATAAAGCCTGCTGTTTATTCTGAAAAACTCCTACCTTAACAACTGAAGAACAGCTTAAAGTTTTTCGAACTAGAGGGAGAAGCTAGAGCTAGGAGGAGCTAGCAGCAAGCTCCCATGATGTACTAGAAAGGGCAAAAACTCAAATTCTGTACTTTTCATCACTTTACAAGCTTCTTGATGCAGCATAAGTGAAAGGTTTCTTGAAAAGTTGCGTGGGGTTCATGTAGGGAAGAGAATTGGAGGTCTTACTGTTCCTTATGTTGATGTCAGTACTTTTGGCTTTGCAAGCAGAGTTTATCAGCCTCTGCCATGAATCTGCTGTCCTTCCTCTGCATGGATATGGAAATTCACCTTCCAGGAGAACTGCCATTTCAGTTTTACTGGGGGAATGAATTGGTAGAAGCTTGGGAATAAAAGACGATGTCTAGAAAGTTACTTTTGGCAGAGGACTCAGAGCCGCGTTTAATCCTGCTGTGGATCAGGTGCTGGTCAGAACTGGGTTGCGTTGATCCATCTGCTGATGTGTGGAGCAAGTCTGTCAGTAATACCTGAGTGATGGCTTGGGCCTCACTGCTATCATGCTTTGCAGAGCAAACTTCCAAGAGTGTGTGATCCTGAATTTGCAAGATGGCAGGGTCTGGTAAATGACGCACAGGCTGTATGGTTTTGTTATGGAATGACTCTTTCATGGCATGGTACACCACTAACATGAGGAGCGTGGTTTTTATTTATCTCAGCTGATGTTCCTCTGAAACTGCTTGGTGGGTAACTTTAATGGATGTGTGTCATGGTTTAGGAATGGTATTCCACAATTTAGTGTTCCCATTCCAAACCGTGCTCTGCTTGCTCCCTTCCCCTTCCCCCTGCCATGGGATGGAGAGGAGAACGGGAGGCACAAAAGGTAAAGATCACGGGTTGAGGTGAGAACGGTTCACTGGAAACAGCCATGAGATGAGAAAACGAGCAGTAAGAGCAGCAATATTGATGGCAGAGGGTACAAGAAGGAGGGGAATGATTCACACAGAGAGAGCCCCTGACAGCACCCGGCTGCTCCCTCCACCACAGCACGCTGATCCAGTGACTGTGAGGGGGTACAGAATAACCCCCGGGTCCTGGCCAAAAATTAACCCTGTCCTGGCCAGAACCAGGCCGATGTGGAATGGCAATCACTGCACTGGCAGGTACAATAGCTGCTCACCTTGTTTGCTTACAATGCCCCAAGCAATCACGTGTGACACCTTCCTGCAAATGAGGCAAATCCCGCTTGGCGCTCAAGCCGCTGCTGAGGGGGAAAACTTTTATATTGTAACATTAAAGGCAGACACTTTGTTTTAATCACTTGCCAAAACAGCTGAAAACAATTATTAATTAATAGGAAACATTAACTTTTAACTTTGCAAGCTCTCCAAAGAAGTGTCTGTGACAACTTGCATCTGGATTTATGGATAATTTGGATACAGTGAAAATGGGCATCGTACTGCAAAGGTCGACTGCTTTAAATTCATTTTAAGTGTACACATAGTGCTCTTAAAATTAATATGTTTATAAACCTAAATTGGTTCAGTTGGATGCCTTTTGTTCTCTTTGTGGCCTCATTTGAAGCAACAACAAAAAGCTGTGCTTGTTTGTGTGTTTAACCAAAACGTTAAATGCAATTAATCCACCAAAAGCATACAAATATTTTTTGAATAATAGAGGCTCCCCTTTCACAGTGTCTTAGGTATTTAGCACTATGGTTTGGCAAGAAAGCAACTTCTTCACATCTCATAAATAAAATTTTAAAAATCTTTTGCTTGGCTTGTTTAATTTGGACCGACACAGTGCAGCACCCTTAGTTTTTCTTGTCTGCTTTGATATGGCTGAGGTTAGTATGTACGGTTGGTGGGAGCTGGCATTCCTGGTATTTTAGATTCTGAATCCTACTTTCCCCTCTGGAAAATACTGTGTCTGACAAATACAGCTCCCAGGAAATAAGAAGGAGGGGGATGAATATTGCAGTCTGAGACAGAGGTCCTGTTCAATCTGACCGGGGTGTGACTCTTTGGGGATTCATCATGCAGATCTATTGCTTTTGCTTCTTTTGTCCAAAAAATGGAAAAATTCCTTGGACTGGCAGAAACACAATATCCAAAATATTTCAGCAAGATCAGACCACAAGAGTTAGTTTGTTATCTTAACTGAGGATCTTTAGACATCCCAATTATTTTAACAATGGGAGAGTGGCTCCTTAGCCTGTTTGCTCCTAGCCAGCCCACTTTCCAGTTATTGAGCAATTCATGGGGGATCACAGGATGACTTTAGGAACTGCAGATTCTTCATCAATTACAATATTGTTTCTAGCAAATGTGAGTACTTGGCTTTTTACATTTTTTTCCTAAGACTCTTCTCTTAAAAAAGGTGTGTTTTCATCCTTTATTTAAAATTCTGCCAGTCCTGCTAAACCAGCAACTCGCTCTTTGCCAGGTAACTCGATCTGAGCTCATCTTCTGTGCATGAGCCAAGAGTTGACTGGGAATCATCTTAGTTATCCTTGTTTTGATCAAGGCACAACACACATGGCCACTCACCAACCTGTGGAAGGCAGATGGGCCTATGTAGTCCAATATTTATGGCTAAGAAGAAAATTGTTACACAGTTCAAAGGTTAAATTCTGCCTTCTGATAATGCTTTGCTTTTCCTGGAATGTTTTGCACAAGTCTCATAAAGAAATAGAACTTGCCCTCATTTTATCAAATAGTTCAGACTTTAATGGCTACTGAAATGATGCCTACAGCTCATTTCCCTTTCCCTTCTCCTCCCCACCCAGCACAGTGCTCTTGTTAGAAAGGAGGGGTTGCAATGGTGCAGACACATGGATGCAGCAGCTTGAGGAATGAAAGGCAGTGCTGCTGCAGTGACAGAGTGACATCTCTGCTCCGGCTGATAGTGCTCAATAATCTCAAAAATAGTGATCTACATATAAATACCTGAGGATTTTATGGGCTGAACTATGGCAATGCTCTGCTTCAATTTATGTTTGTACCTGCTGAAGTCTTACACATTTATCCTGAAATTACTTTTTATTACAAACAGTGGCAGTTTGCTCAAAGAACTTCATAATCTCAAAGCAGTTATCTTTCTTCAAATAGATAATTAGGTCATTACCAGCTTTTTCTCAAAAGAAGGGGGAAATTGGCTAGTCTAATACTTCTCAAAGGACAAAAAGTGATTTCTGCAGTGGGTTGGGTATTTTCTATACTTCTGTTCTCTCCCAGCTGTTGCTTGATGCACTGCTCTGTCTGGAGGCTTGCACTGAACATTCACCCCATCAAGCACAGGCTAAGAGTGAACTGCACTTGGGGCATCTCCACAGCTTTGTGACCAATCACAAATGAAAGCAGTTGGTTGCTTCTGGTTACTCACTGGTGTATTAGATTTCTAGTAGCAGTACCATATTCAGGTTTGTAGGTTGTGTGTGGCAGATGGAAATAATTACTTTCAGTGTGCTCTGGGGTATTGCTAACTGAGCAAGAAAGACAGCATGGCTTCCCTCTCCCACCACCCAGGGTTTAGGATATGCCTAGCTGGAGTGCTACAAAGATCTGGATTGACTCCTGAGTTTTATTTTGGTGGTTTTCATTATTTCCACAGAAGCAGTTGAGGGATAAATGTAAATTCCAAGTGTCAGCTTCCAGGGAAGGTGTGAATCTGATCTGTGATGGCTCTTATTGAGAATGAATTTAGAGCAGTCTTGCTTTTAATGCTTGATTTTTGCATGGGCTGTGGTGATTCAGGATTTGTTGAGACCTGTGTGGTTCCTCTATGTCAGTATTGGTTTGTGCCTTTCAAGCAACATCCTTTCCAAAGCCCTCAGTGCCGAATCTCGGGTACAACTCCCATGCAGCAGAAACTTCCCCCAGCTCTTGAGTTTCCTAAACACAGTCTGGAGCTGCAGCATCCTCTGATGCTTCTGCATGTAAGAAGTTGTTTGTGGTCTGTTTCTCTCCAGCTCTTTGGATCTGCCAGCTCTGTAAAAATAATGGGATGTTAAAATTTTAAAATTAAAAAATAAAACATGATTTGATATGCCAGCTTCAGAGGACAACTGCTAATTCCAGTACACCTCTCTGTGCTGTCCTGGCTTTGACTGCTGCTTCCTGTTACTGTGGTGGAATGAAATTTGTGTTATCCTCGGTGTTATCCTGTGCTTACAGGACGTGGGAACCAGCAGGTTTCCATGCATAGAAATCTAGCATTAAGCAAGTGATTTGGTAATCTTTTGTAGCTGTCCAGAAGGTAAAATGCATTGTGCTGCCACAGAGCCGTCCTCAGAGCACCCTTTATATGGACAAGCTGTTTCTGTTTGCTTGGCCATCTTGTTTAAGATACAAAAGTACCCCCCAAGCCTCTTCCATGGCTTTCATCTGTATCTGCGGAGCATTTTGCAAATGAAAGTTGGGAGGTTTGCCATCCTTGTAAACAATATTGCAAACCCCAATTCCAGAATAGGGAAATGCCTCCCTGTCCACACAGGTGAAATTCAACAGATGCTGAATTTTGCAGGTTTTTTATGTTTCACATTGAGGAAAAGCCTTTTTCCCAACAAAACTCTCAAACAATCTCACAAGTGAAGCAAAGCTGCTTCCTCTGTCCTGAAGAGAACACCAGGGAGAGGCAGGGACGTGCAGAAAAGAATGAGAAGGTTTGGTCTAACTGGTATTTTTTCTCACATAAGATAGGCAGAATGCTGTTGGTTGCAGTCTGTTGTTGAAGTACCAATATTTGTTCTATTTTTTAAACAAAGAAATGTTGATTTGATGAAAATCAACAGAAAAGAGTACAGGAAGCTGCTGATGTGAAAAAATTTCCCATCATGCCAAGACACCATTTTTTATCAAGTTTTTCTCTTTAAGGTGTCACTTTGCAAGGCTGCATGCTGATGATAATGTTTTCTGCTACAGCTGTGTGGAGGAAATGAGACTGATGAAAATTTTCTGTGTGAAAACCTGCAGAAGTTGACTTCAAAGCGAGAGCTGTCCATGAAACATGAATGCAGCAGAGATGTTCCACAGGGATATTTCAGCTGCCAGGAATATGAACTGTTGTGAGCACCTCCCCTCTCAGATTTGCATAGATGGAGATGCATTGACTCAAAACAGAAGGATTTTGATAAGCAGATATTAGCTTCAGTCAGAGCTGAGTAAAGAGGAAAAAAAGGTAGGTTATATTCAAAACAATGAAAACTTACCAGTTTAATTATAGGCTACAAATGGTCCTACTGTTCAGTCAGTGAAGATGGAAAAGTCCTTTATTAAATTTTATTGGTACCTATGAAACTGCAGTCTTCAAGCCTATGCCAGCTGCTTCTGAAATCACAAGAGAGGATGCTGCAAGCTGCATGGCCATGTCCCTTCCTGAAATTGTATGGTTTAGCCTACAAGTGGGACTTAATTGGGTCAAATGAAAAGGTTCAGATTTGATCAATGAGTTGGTATATGGTTTGTCAGCTTCTGTTGCTGTTCTGTCTCGTCAATTGAGTAATGCCAAAAACTTTGGGCAAGATGAATTAGTGAAAGTAATGCAATAGCTTTGATAATGTAACTTTCATGAAGGCTAAAGGACAGCTCAATACCAATTATACATGATAAGTAATAAGAGTAAGCTAAAATTATAGCCTGACAGTGCTTAGGAGGGGACTTGGAGGATGTGTGTAATACATTTGCTTCCTTCCAAAACTTGTTGGACTAGCAGCCTGACTACAGGAAAATCACTGTAATTTAGCTTTTGCTGGCAGTATCAGCAGTGGAATCTAGGGCATAAATACATTGCTTTATGTATATCTTAGCCCAGATCTAACATGGGAGCAAGTGAATATGACAAAGCTTGCACTGTTGTTGCTTCTCCTTTTTTTAAACAGGACAGGGACAGCTCGGGCTTGGTTGTGCTGCAAAATAGACATGCACTTAAAAACATTACCTTTATTTCGTTCCAAACATCTTATTGAAGGGAGATATGAGCCCAGGTTTTGCCCAGTCCAAAACAGAGACCCTCAGACAGCAGGGCTGCTCTCAAGCAGCCCTAAAGGAGGCAGATGAGGGAACTCATAGTTCAGGTCTTCAGGCTTGGCACAGGAAGGCAGCTCCCATTGCACCCAGCCCCTGTCTGGGATGAAAGCAGTGATCACAGCAAACCTGAACTGTCCACATGCCTCACATGTGACAGAAACATTTGTATTTCCTTCAGCCTGGTCCCTGGGAAGCATCTGACACACCTCATGGGCTTTGACTTGTGTGTCTGGGGCACAATTTGTTTATTATGGTAGTCAGAGACTACAGACAAGAAGAACTGTGGGTCTTGGTTTTAAATGTTGGAAGAGTAGTGTAGCCAAGCTTTATACTTGCATTGGATGCATTCTGTGAGCTAAGGAAGCACTCGTGGTGACATGTTTTGCCAAATGAATTAGCAGAAACAGACTCAGCCAGCCCTGAGTATGTCACTGGCCACTTTGGTGGCCCTTTTTGCCGCCCTTGGAAGAAACCCAGGAACTGCTGCAGTCTGGAGAGAGAAACTTTTGAGCTTGTGCCAGCGTGCACCTGTTAACAGGGCTTTGCTGAGGTCTCTGACCTCCAAACAGAGATAAGCTGCTCTTGCGGGTTAGGAGATTGAAGCTGCCAGGCTGAAATCCAGCACATTCCAACCCAAGCTCTTTACCTTTTCCTTGGTTAAGAGGTGCTTGAACTATTTGGCAGGGAGCCAATGAGGTCTGCTGGGTCTGCCATGGGGCAAGGAGTTACGTTAAAAGACCCAGTTTCCAGTTAATCCAGGCCTTTGGAACTCTCTAAGTAGCTTCCCAAAGTCGCGTTGGTGCAGGGTCACCCTTGTCTTCGAGCGTGAGATGGGGCAGATGGGGCCTCTGGTTCTGCTGAACACTGAACTTCAGTGCAGATCATTTACATTTTGACCTTATCGGGAGAAAAATTCTGGAAATTATCCGTGTGGTTGTATCTTGAGGGGCAGAAGGCAGAGCAGAGCTAACTGGCTGATGTTTCTCTCTTGGGCTGGAGTCCAGCAATGCCCCATAATCTCTGCTGAGGCTGTTTTTTGAATGAAATAGAACTCTGCATAGGGCTGTTCTTGGTGTGGCTCCTGTGTTCTGAATTCTGAGGCAGAATTCGAAACCAAAATGAGCCTAATTTTTTCTTCTTTCTGCATTTCTGATGTTAGGTACAGGATTTGGGGAAATTGCTTTGCTGCACTAGTGTGGAAGTGTTACTGTAGCTGTGACCAAGGTTGCAGGAGATGGTCCTTGCTGCCAGATGTGCTCTGGCTTTACTAACCCCATGTGTTTATTTTTGATAAGCTTTTGGTTCATGGCAAGTATCTCTCAGAGGTAATCTGTACTCTCCTGCACTGAAATACATCATGTGTAAAAAAGTGATGATATGGTAGCTCTGTGACAGAGGTTTCTGGTGTAGCAGGGCCACGGTGAGCACCCCTTTTCAGTAACTGGGATGGGTTTGCTGGAAAAGGCCTGATTGCCATGGCACTTCTATGGTCAACTGATGAAAGCTGTGAGGAGCAGCACAGCACTGGCAGTGCCAACTCCTCTGCTGCTGGTTTTGACTGAAATGGTGATGATCTGCAATAAGTGGTGAATCAGAGCAAACCCTGGATATGCCTATCCATTGCTTTAACAATTCCCCCTCACAGGGGCTTTCAGATCCCTCAAATTTTACTTGCTCAAAGAAAATTCACTTAAAAAATCAGGCTCATAACAGGAAGTATATTCTTTTCATTAATAGTCTCTCTAAATGCAGTGTGTTTGTTAATATGGTATAAATTGAGCTGAGATAAAAGATCTAAGAAACAAAACTCCTGCCTGAGTCCTGTGTGGTGTATATTTAATGAATTTTCACTTAATTATCCATTAATATGTATTAATAAAATAAACATGGCAATTGAACAGTACAGTACTAAAATACTGTTCTGAAAGAAAACCACATTGAGTAAACTAAAACAACTGCATTTCTTACTAATCTACACAATGCATTTAATTTAAAAGGAGAATTTATAGTATTTGAAATATCCTACCACATACTGAAACTTTTAGTGTAAACTGCCACTTTCTGACTATCACATATTGAAATACTTGTGGTGCGTAGTGAAATTTATGTTACATTGTGTAAAATATATAGTGAAACCGAACTGATGTATAATGAGACACACATGTGCCTGCAATGACTTATCAGTTCCATTATTTTCTAACTAACATTATTTTCATGATCAAGTTTTTCTGGGTCAGAGGAAGAAAATGGTGAAGACTGGGACTGATACTACAATGGAGTGTAGACCCAAACTTGTACAAAAACCGAATCAAGCTGAGTTATCCTTTGTCCTTTCCTCAGATAAATTCTAAATGTAAAGTCTGCTAATGGTTACAACATGTCTTTCTTTCTCTGCCAAAGCTTCATTACGAACATCAACATCACCCCAGCAAGGGAAATACCACCAGCCACAAGTAGAGAGGCCGGGTGCCGAATTCTCAGCAGTTTTTACCAGAACGGGGCTGCTGCACAAGAGACCCTGGTGAGGTATGTGGGGCCTTGCAGGACCACCCTAGCACAGGTTGGGTCACTCAGACCCATTCAGGTTTTGCAGGAGGGGATAAGTAGACGTCCCAGACCTGACCTCCATCGTCCACCAGCGCTCCAGACTGCCTGTGAAGGCTCAGGGCGGATGGGCAGCATTGCTGTGAGCTGCAAAACATCTCTCCATGCTGCTTAGATTTGTTTTTTCTTTCTTAAGTTAGGTCTGGACGACACAGCCAACCATCCCTGCCAGGCAGGCAGGCAGGCAGGCAGGCTGGCCGCTGGGTGTGCCCTGCTGCCGGCAGAGGAGGGCTGTGGCTGCTGCTGGCCTCCTGCTGACCTGGGGTGCTCCTGTGCAGCGCTGTTGTTTGCAATCCACAGTTGTTCCCCAGCTTCAGCAGCGGCTTGGGCTGAGGATGGCAGCTGCTGGGCTGGCTGGCTGGCTTGGGAGGTACTTTCATCCTGGTTGACTGGGATCTTTGCAGGTCCCAGCTGGTGCAACGCTGCAGGATCTCTCCAGCTCTGCCCACTCTTGCCCAGAACTTGCTGCTTGGGCCACAAACAGACTGCTGTTCCTGAGAACTTGCCAAAAAAAAAAAAAACCTGAGGTCCTAATGCTGCTCAGCCAAAAGAGTAGGAAATAAACCACCTGTGAAATAAGTCTCTCTCTCCTTGACAGTCCTATTCCAAGCTCCATCAGAGAGTTTTCTTTTATGGGTTATCTTTCACCTGGTTTTGCAGCCGTGCCAGGATGACCAAAGCATTTAACACCCAGAAAGCGATAACTGCTGTGAAGATCCCTCTTTCTGATCTGCCTCGGTAACACTCAAGTCAAGGTGTGTTTATCCCATCCTTACTTCGGAGTACTGGCCTTTTGCTAAACCAAAACAATCTGGGCCGTACTGAAATTGAAAGACCTTCCTACTTCATGGCTGTTGTGCAATCAGTGCTCATCAAGGATGGTTAAAGGCACAAGGCAAAACACACCCTGCATTTGAGGGTAAGGTGTATTAACCTTTCCACTTGGAATGCCTAATTGCTCAAATATTGCCAACATTGTTCAAACTGCCAGATATGTTAGGGAACAGGCAAAACTGGAGGGACAACTCTATATGAGGGGTATGACAAATTTATTGGGTAAATTGTATGGGAGTGCTTAACCCTTCTCTCTGTTCTGTTTTTTGTAAGGAGAGTTGCCAAGTGGAGCTGGTCATGACTAATTCATGTGAGGAAACTGCACGGAGAAGTTAAACAGCAACAACCAGTTTAATTTCACTTGTTACCAATAAGGCCTAACTTAAGTTTCAAAAGGAGATGAAAGGTAAATTTGCCATTTGCTCTCTATGTTTTAAAAGCTGCATGAGAGCTTGAAGAGTGACATGCTCTGTATTACTAATGCTACCTCCATCCTTAGAGCAGAGGGAGGAGACAAACACAATTTAATTTCTATGTATACTAGGGCAAAAATTCTTCAGAGCATAGATTTGGTGTTTTGTTCTACCCCATTCCTAGCTTTTAAAGATCATTCTAGAGGTGCATAAGTTATCCCTGAAGCAGGGCAGAGCACACATCTGCGTCAGTGCCAAAACTGACCAAGATGATACAGGGATATTTTCATGAAAGAGAAGAAGGAAACAAATCCTAAGTATCTGAGCATCAACTCTAGCAAACAATGCATCAGGTATGAATATTTCACAGGCGGTACAACCAGCCAGCAGCTACCTCTCTTTTGGTTTAACTTCTTATCTCCCCTGAATCACAAGGTACAATGGTGACAGTGAGTGGATGAGGTACTATGTATTTAGACAACATTGTAGAAGATGATTTGTCAACAGGGAGACAGAAACCTTTCATAATGCTTGGAGGAAAATTCATAGGATAATCCCAGGATAATAGATTTTTAATCCTTGGTTGTTTCCTTGTATGATACAAGCTAATGAGTGTCACCCACTCCTTTGAACCTTTCTGTAACTTCCTTGAGAAGTTCCATTTCCTTCCTTCCATTTCCTTTTGAAAGATGTTCAGTCCAAACTGAAACATTTACCAATTCCTTCATTCCGGTGACTAGATTGTTATTTTGATAAAACAGAATGGAGCAAAACAAGAATCTTTCCAAAGGCAGTATATGGAATTGTTATCCCTTTGAGCTAACTATGGGAAGGCAAGCACATGGCTGAGCTTTGGTAAAATCATGCTGAAACGCAATTCTCTTTATTTAAAATGCTTCTGAAGAGGCCAGTTTTAATTTAAATGTCTACTATGTAGGTTGTAGTTGAAGACCATGTGAAATGAGACAGTGAATGGGCAGATCTGCCCTCTGCTGAGCCAGGTGAATCTCTGAAGAGGCTGAAGGCAAATGGCTCTTGCATACATTAGCAGCTTAGCAATTTTCTCAGCATCCACAAAAAAGCTGAAGGTGATCACTTGCCAGTGAAGGGACATTTTGCTAGCATGGACCCAGTTATTTTCTTTCCTGGCTGCCTATATCCAGTCATGGATATGTCAGTGTCCTGACAAGAGCAGCTCCATATCACTGGATTTTCAGCTGCAGGGAAAAGTATTAGCAAAGGAAGGCATGTCAAAACAAGGAAAACCCTAAAAAAAAAAGTTATTTGGTAATACCAACCCAGCAAAATACTGAAGGGGAGCTTTGGCAGGCTAGCAACAGGCTTCCAAGGAGCCAGAAAGCATCGTGGATGTTACAGTTTGTCAAGCCATTGAAATATCATGCCTCAGAGTAAAGTCGGAGATGAGAAACTCTGGACCTTTCAATGTGGGAGAGCTGAATCTATCAAAATAGTTTCACTTTGCATCTGCAGACTGTGAAAATGTGTTCTTCCTTTTTTTTTCTTTTTCTCTCTCTTAGTATTTTATCTCACCCTTAGTTGTGTGGTCCCCTCACTTGTTAGGCACCATGTTTTCCAAAGAAAGGTAGTGTTTCACTGCTTCACTTCACCAGAAATTCTCCTTCTGGGAAGACTGAAGAAGCTGGTGGCCACTAACTTGCAGCACTGGCAGGAATCAAGGAGCCCCAGGGATGCTCATCTAGAAGGCAAGAGGACAGGGATGGGCACAGGGAAGGGGAGAATGGGAAAGGTAACAGAGATAGAGAGAAGAGTGGAAGGTTCACCACCCTCCTGTGCCAGTCTGCGTCATGGGTGACAGACTTCTCCCGGCAGCAGTGCCACGGCTAGCAGAGCTGCTGGATTGATACATGGAAAGTGCCAATCCTGCTGTGTTGTGCAGCCACAGCATGGGACAGTCACAGAATGGACAAATCTTACCAGTGCATGTGCTTTCCAAAGCCTCGGAGTTTGCCCACGCAGCTGGTGAGAACAGCACTGAGGCAGCAATCTCAGGCACTCAGAGGATGAGAAAAACTGGAATTAAGGTTCACTCAGTCCTTCATGGATGCATAATGATGTGGTCTTTACAGGATGTGTGCTACCTTTGCCCTTGGCCTTCGGAAGTGGGAACCAAAGGAGGCTCTAATGTGTAAACCCCACACCTTGGAGGTGGTCTCTTGAAAGAGGAGGGATAGATGGAGGGGCTGTCGTGGCCAGAAACTGGAGTGCTGCCTAGGGGGAATGTTTTCCACTGGCTGTTACCCAAGGAGTTGTGCATTGCATGGAGCGAGTCACTCAACCTGAATTTTCACAGGTCATGTAGTATAGTTATCCCTGGTTCGTGCTTGGTTTGAAGGTGTTCTGGATTCCCAGTTGACCCCTGAGGTTAAGATAAGCTAAAGTCAAATAACATGTGGGATAAACTGCCCTGAAATTCTGGGCACCCAAAGAGAGTTTTTGACTTTAAACTCCTGTATTTTATTTCTTTTTCAGTCCTGCCTAGGGATACCATCTCTCTCTCCCAGGTGAAGCCTTCAGCCATCCTTCCAATGGGTCCACTGAAAGCGCTCAGGAGCAAATGGCTCCAGCTGGAGAGTGGGGCAGGAGCACAAAGGCCAGAGCCATGCAGCCAGAAAGGAAGATGGGGTGAGAGGGATGGCATCCCTTCCCTGTCCCATGCAGGATGAGCATTTCCTGCCTTGTGCACTGAGCAAGGTACAAGTCCTGTGGGAAAACCAGTGTGATCCTGCAAGCAAGGGCTGCTCCTGCAGCTATGTGTGGACAAGCTTAATTAATTCTGCCTCTTTTTTTTGGTGCTTGACATTTGAACCTTGCTTGCAGTGCGGTAATGCCGGGAGAGAGGTGAGTGTGTGTGAGCGAGTGAAAGTGGTGTCAGCATTTTGATTAGAACAAGGTTTCCATCCGATGCAGACACATGTCCAACCTGGTACCTGTTTGTTTCCAAGCAATGTGAAGGCCCACTCAGTTCAGCACACTTCTGGGGGCCCAGGCTTTTAATAGCATGTAATATTAATTTCTGGCAACAGATGAGAGTTAATACATTATGTTTAAATCTGGGATGAGTTGTTGACCAGCTGTGGTCTGTGTGCAGAGATACCAAATGCTTTTCTTTGGATAATGTCAGCTCCAGCCTGCAAAGCACATGTGGGTCAGAGACAGGACTGAAGACCAGCAAAATTAACCCATTTAATCTTATGGAGCCATGTGTCTCCTGCAGAGCATTTGGTGCAGTTATCCTCTAACGATTTAAGCATTTCAGAAAGTTCTGGGTGAGATGGCTCTTTTTTCAGTGCAGCATGTCAGTCAGTGCTGGTGGGAGGTTTCTGCCCTTTTGTCTGCACCAGAGAGGTAAATTAGGTAAGCAGAGCCATGAATTATTTGCATGAAGCTGAGGTGGCGAATGTGTTATCTCAACAGCAGAAAAGGAAATGGTTCTCTATAGATTATTAGTTACTGAAAAAGCAAAGGCATGTCTTTTGTTGCCACCACACCACTGGCCTGACTGTTGAGTAGATTTGGATCAATATATCCCCTTCCTCCTCAACCCTCTTGCTCTTCACATTTTCACTTAGGCTGAAGTGAAGAGGTTTCACTTTAATTTCTGTCATTCTTGTATTGCCAAATGGCATGCCAGCGCAACCGATCCGGGTGTGATCTGACTCTCTGTTTTGTGCTCTCACATGCAATCCCCTCGTGGGAAAATGCTGAGAGAAAATGGAAATTTAAGCTGTGCAACTAGCCACTGTGGTTTTTTGGGTTTTTAATAGTGCTTCGTTTGTGAGGTCCTTCGGGCAGAGAGAGTTTGTGTTGAGTTCAGGGTAGTCATAGCCCATAAGTGAGGATTTCTAAATATTATGATATTACAGATAGTACTGTAAGCAACTTGTTCTCTCTATGAACAACAAACTACTTGCAGTTACAGATCAGAGGATCTCAAAACAAGGTACAAATATTAGTCCTGCACCACAGCCTGAAAAAGTCTTGTACCTATTCTACAAATGAGTTGGGTGCTCTATGGGAAGGTCAACTGACTTGTTCCAGACCTCACTACTAGTTAGTGGAGGTAAAAAAACCAGAGCACAGCCATCTTAGCTCCAGGGTCCTTGTTTTTATTGCTTAGCTCTGGCCTTGAAGTACTGAAGTTTTTAGATTAAAAATAAAAAGTTGTCTTTAAGCCTCCACTGTTAGATAAGCTTGATCTTGGATATATTCCCCTCTGTAGATACTCATTGCTGCCTTAGTGTTTAGATTGATCTAAATAATTACACTGAAAATCAGTTTTCAAAAAATGTAGTAAGAATAGCATCAACTGGTATTCCCACACTGAAACACCCCAGGTCTGGGGTAAATGAGAACGTGTAACTGAAGTCTGTGTCAAGGTCCATCTCTTGATATATTTCTGAAGTCAGACTCAAATGGGATGAGGCATTTCCTTGTGGCTAATGGATGCAGAGGGAGATAATGGGCAAGAGACCAGTGGCAAAGAACTGAGATTTAGCACGTTCAAGTCTAACAAGGCACTTAGAGTGTTTTGCAGGGGTGTGTGCTGCTTCAGGAAATGGGTTTAATGGCCAGGGAGGGCCCTTGTTTTCCAGCCTTCTCATTTTTGATGAGTAGGTAAGATTTTGAAGGAAACTGGAGAGCACTCTGCCTCCACTAAGGTTTGCCCCCTTGGCTCCTCAGCCTGCCTCTCTGTTGGGTGCTCTCTAGCAGGGTAAGATAATTCTGCCCTACACAGCAGAAGGGCCTGAGCCATGTTGCCCGTGCTCAGCAGCTCTTGAACCACTCGCACCTGCAGCCACTGCTCCACCTCATCTCCTAGGCTGCTTTTTGAGGTCAAGCAAGACCAATGGCGGTGCAGCAAACAACACAGTAATTCCTGAATATTGTATCTGGAGGGGATTACAAACTCCAGCAGATGTCATGGAGGAAGGAAATCTACATATAGTTGCTATGTAGGTCATAACTTCATCTTAGTAACACTTAGGTGTTTTATGAACAAGTCTCACAGTGGTTTGTGGCATGTGGCTCCCAAGGAGGGCAGTAGGAACTGGGGTGTCCCCTGGGAGCTGTGCTGAACTCCCCCTGAATGGCTCCTCTCAGTCAGAGCCCACGTAGGGACAGTGGGACAGCCAGTACAGACATCGGTGTGTAGTCTAAAAGCTGGGTGTTTATAGCAAACACATGTAAAGACACCAATGCTCATTTGGAAATCGACTGCACAGCTGGGCACAGGTATTACTGTTGAGACCACAGCCTTTGGAGCAAAACTAGAGCTGCTTCCCAAGAGCCATGGATGTACCTGCCCTGCCCTTCCATTGCTGCCATCTCTAATCATGAGCACAGTTTTGGTCAGGGGCTTGTGGCCAGTCTTGCTCAGGGCTAGCCCAGGGAAGAATGGGGATGGGCAAGCACCTCCTGCAGCTGCCCAGTTTGTAGCTGCCAGGCTGGGCCCCCAGTGCTGGGACGTCAGTGCAAGGGAATGGGGCTGAAGCAGGATTTTAGGGCAAAGGAGATGTAGGAAAAGAGCCCCAGCCCTGGGATCCTGGCTCTGCTAGCTTGGGTCCTGTCTAGGGCCTCTCAGGGTGGTTGCAGCTGTTGAGGTGGCTTATTGTCCCACCAATTGGATTGTGAGGGTTTTGGCAGATTGGGATGCTCTGCTGAGAAAAAGCCCTTTGGTTGTCACCTCTCTCCTTTCTCTGTGCTTAAAGTGTATTTTCTCACTTTGCAGTGTCAGGGGGCTGAGTGCACTGTGAAGCAATTTGGATTCTGCATTGATAAGGCAAGTGCAAACTGTCCCCACAGCTCTCGAGAGCAGAATCAAACTGAAACTTACCACTCAGAGTAGAAAGCACATAACACCCACAGCTACAGACATGCACAAATTGCTGTAATATAGGTTAGAAAAGGAGCCCTGTTCTGCACCCTCTAGTCTCATTAAAAACATGCACACAACACCAAATCTTCACTGAATGACTACAAGCACCAGCGCATGATCCCTCCTAAACACCTAACTTACTTTTAACGGCTTATTAAAAAGGCAAATTTTCACTTTTCATGTATTCTTGCTCCCCTTAGCACCTGGTTGCAGTTTCTACAACATTTTTAACTTCTGTTTTTTTCATGACTGGTTGCGAGTAAAGTGAGACCTCTCTGGGACACCACCCAGCCTGGTTAACTGGGTCCCCACCTAGGGACATGGCCCCAGTGTGGCCAGAAGGAACCAAACTTTCCCCTCTTAGTAAAGCATTTCTGCAAGGGGCTTTGAGGCTGACAAGAAGAGCAGATCTGGTCTGTAAAGATGTATACAACCTGTCCTTTAAAAACAAAAGGTCATCAGAATACACAAGGTAGACTAAGGTGGGGGAAAAAAATGTTTCCTGGGGCTCACAAGAGGGACAGTTCTCACACAGAAAATTTTGCCATAGGAAAGCTCAAGGGAGACTGGGAACTATAATATCCAAGAAATCACATTCAAAGTGCTGCCTGCCACACTCCTCTTCCTGCCCAAAAGCTGACCACTGTTTTTAAGTTAGGATTTAGTGTGTAAAACTTAACTGATAAAGCAGGAGCATTGGGTCTCCCTAACCCCAAGACTGGTATCTCATTGTGACAGCTGTCCTCAGCACAGGTGAACTGGGAAAGAGGTTTTCAGCCTCTGATTTTGCTGTGTGTGGTTTCAATATTGCAGGAACTGTTTCTCTTCCCAGCACAGTGTGGCCACTTTGGGGCAGGAATGCTGTAAGGAATCTCACTCGGTCCTTGGATAAGGAAATGATCAAGGACTTGCTTATTCACAATTAATGGAGAAGAAGAGCCGAAAGCCTTTATTAATCATTGCACAATAAGGAAGTCATACTGGTTTTGCTCCCTTCAATAGGGCTATTTGGTCACACCTACCTAAGTGGTTTGGCATCCCAACCATCTCTCTGCGTGCAGCTGAGGAGGAGGAGGAGGAGCAGAAGGAGGAGAAGGAAGGAAGGGCCTGGCTTCATCACCACCGAGGTGCCTGGCTGACAGCTCACAGGGAAGAGAGAGTTCTGAATGTCCATCATCCTTTCCTGAAGGGCCAGACATCTCTTGTTAGAGATCTCTGCCCAGAGCACACACCGGTGCTGCCTGTCCCCATGCTTTGGGCACAGGTTTCTGCCCCAAGCCCTGGTGTCAAAAAGGAGCAGAAATTCATGCATGCCCTGTGCCAGAGTTTCCCCTGCCAGCTGCAGGGGTCCCTGCCAGAGAGCGTCAGCTCTTGGGAGTGTGTGCCACCCACCACTCACTCACTGCAGATCCTTTCCCCACTACTGGGCTTCTGCTCTCCTGTTTACCTGTCGTGGCAGCCAGTCTGTGTAACCCCCAGCTCCAGAAAGGAGTTTGTGGCTGGATGTGATGGCTGGCAGGTGCCTCTGAAGTTCAGATGTTCAGGCTCCAGGCTTTGGCTGGCACAGGGATCTGTATTGCCCTGTCCTAGAAAAGGATGCTGAGGTGATGTCTCAGGGGCCTTTCCTAGGTGAGCTTGTGCAGGCTGAAGTTTCTAGAGCTGAACAGCCTGAGCCAGCAGAGCCTGTGCTGCCTGGAGGTGGAAAGCATCATCCCAGGCAAACCTGGGCTGGGTTTTCTTGTGTAGAGCACCACTGAAGCAGTGCCAAGCTGCAAGCTATCATGGTGGAACTAAGGATACTTTGACTTTGAAGCAGAATGCAATGTCTGCTTGTATACACCTCCAAGCAGACACCTGCCCCCTCTGTCATGGGACAAGAATACAGCTTTGCACCAGAAGTCAGCACTTGGGCAGCAGGGTCTCGGTGAGGCTTAGTGGCCCCTCTCCTCTTTGGCTGCCACAGTGAATCACTGGGAAATGTTCCCCAATCTCTTAAAAATGAGTGAAAGCAGAGTCATGCAGTGTGTCAGAAACTCTGCCACTGGGGGCAGTTGGTACAAAGGTGGCCTTCACTGGTGTGCAAATGTGCTCTTTCCCAGCTCTTCCATGTGCTTCTCGGGAGAATGGGAAGGGCAGCAGACATGCTGGTTGCAGGATGGGTCTGTTTCAGCAACTCATGAAAAATTAAACACTTGTGATTTTGGGAAGTGCCGCGTCTTTGACAAAAGCTCTTGTTTTTCTACTGTTCAGGTGAGACTGTGCTGAAGTTACCAAAATGTCAACCTGTGCTCCCCACATCCCAGGCCAGGCAGCTGCCTTTTCCCTGCCAGCCTACCCCAACCCTGCACAGAGGAGGGAAACCTCCCTGTCAATGCCAGGGCAGCTGCTTTGATGCTGTCAGTGAGTTTTTCCTTAGCCACGGTGACAGCCTGTGTTTTGCAGATACCTGCCCCATGATGGGCACATTCCTCAGCCGCACCGCATCCACTCAGCTCCGGCTCATGCAGTAATTAGACAAGTGTTTCCTGGCTGCCTTTAATTACAGCCACAACTATTTCCCTCACTCTAATGTAACACCTCTGAATGACAGCAAAGGTTTTGGGCCGCATCCCACACGGTCCCAGCACGTGTTGAGACGTGGTCATGCACTGGCAGACACTGATTTGAACCCAAAGGGCTCATACCCCCTCAGTGAGTCACATTTTTCATTTTCGACCTCAAGGCCATAATTGCCCACGTTGGGAATTAGCGGTGTCTCCCCAGTACCCAGCCAAGAAGCACTGGGCTTTATAAACCAGCAGGAGGGCAGCATCCTCCCTAAATCCGTGCTTAAGTCTATCTCAACTGTAATTCGCCCTGTCCTGTGGCAAAGCAGCTCAGCTGGCAAGGCCACATTGCCCAACACGTTCAGCCCCTCAACGTTTTCACACTGACAGCAGCAAGATGGGCACCAGGCCTGCCTGCCCACAGGCAGCCAGCAGCCCTGTGCCGGGGCACGCGGTCTCGCAGGGCTGCGTTTGCGGCAGCTCCCAAATTGATGAGCTTTCCCCCCCACCAGCCCCTTGCTAACGCTCTTGTGGTTATCTGACCTGGTGGTGGTGGTGTTGCCATGGCTGAATCCTGCCGTATTGCTGCTCGGAGCCCCTCGTCAGCGGCTCCCAACCGGCTTGGGGGCTGCCAGAAACCAAGGCAGCAGCTGCCGCGCTCGGCCTCGCGAGGCTGTGATCTATAACGTGCATTGTCTTTTTATGTAATGTGTTTTATTAAACATCTTCTAAAGCTTACAAGTGTCCCCAGGACATAACTCTCCAGCACAACGTAATGCTTTGCCAAGTAATGAAGTATGATTTATGGCGGTAATGGTTATCCTATGTTTTTTTAAAAAAATTATTACAGCAATAGCTCTGTCGAATATAGGAATATAACATGCTGCATTTGGCACGTTTATGACAACAGTGCTCTGGTTTTCTTAACTCCACAGTTCGGTGTTGGCAGTATTTCAAATTCTTGAGACAGATGTTTAAATGAATTTTTTTAAGAGGACAGTGAAATACTTTTAAAACATCATACGGCGCTGAGTGTCTCAATATGTGCAGGAACGTTATTTCTTTAACATTCAGGTAGGGCAGGGCAGCACATGGCCTCTCTGGTTTAGATCTCACAGTAAATGATGGAAGTAGCAAATGTTGAATTAGCTTTCTGGGGCATCCTGGCCTGCTGTTACTCTTGGGCTGAGGTGGGGAGGGAGGGGCGGACACTTGACCTTCCCTTGGATTTAGTGCAGTGTTCACATCTCCTTTGTGAGCACTTACAACAGCTCCACGTTTGTTTTGAATGCCCTTCCCACCATGCTGAGACAGGACTAAGTGGTCTCACACTGACATTTTGAGTGTGTCATTGTGGTCCCGGTGGTTAGGGTTTCAGGCCAGAAATGACAATCATTTGGAAAAATGTAAATGAGAACCCTGGTCATGTATCTCTGAGGCAGATAGCATTCGAGCATTTCCATTGAAACACTGAAAATTCTTGGCTTTTTTTTCCTAAGAAAGGTACTGGCTGAAATTGAGGAAACCTCTGTACAAAACGAAGCCAGGGTATTCAGCTCTGGCATTGCTGTTTGCACCTTTCAGTGAGGGAAAATGAGAACCCACAAAGGCAGGAGCCAGCATTGCTGAAGACACCATCGCCCTCAGTGTACCAGCGCTGGGGCCACAACCAGGCTGCGCACCCAGCTGCTGCAGAGAGATTGAAGACAAGGGAAGCATCAGTAAAGCAATGAACACTTATATTTAATTTACATTTGACAATTTGCACATAAATAATGATGTAAACCAATACGTAAACATATAATAGTTTGTTGTTCTAGCAAAGTAAAAAGCCTGTTAACTTTGGTCAGAGTCTTTCTTAAGAGAGACAAAAAAACCCCCAAAAACACTGTTGATTGTTGCTACATTCACATGTAAAACGTCTAAGGGGAGGGGGAAACAGTAAAGAGAAGTAACAATTCTTAAAGCTGATGCATATAAATTCTTGTAAATTTTGTATCAAATACAAGAAAGCACTACAGGCAATAATAGGAAAAGTGTGTGTCCAGTGACAGAGTAGTGATACTTTGGTTTATCCTACAATTAAGTACTATATTTATGAACTATTGCTACATTTAAAAGATGTCAGCCTCACAATTTGCAGGAGTGGAAATGTAATGAACTGGAGTCCTTCAAAAGCTGTGTTTAGAAACTTGTATTTCAGGATTGTTTGTTTTTTAACAGAAGGCATTAAAATGAAGTTTGCTGGAAAAAAAAGACCACCTAATCCTGAACTGTTGAGGTGGACTTCTAAAAATTTTTTTAAGAACATAACCAGACAGAAAGGGATATATGGAGGGGAGGTGTGTAATAATGCTACTTATGTTCATGTGAGTTGACTGTGCAGCTTGTTAGTGGCAGGGCACAACGAGACAAGGGCCTTGTCCCACCTGACTTCCATCCTGCCCTTACTGTGATTTGTGACCACATCACGCACGGGTCGTATTTGGCTTCTTTTCAAGTTCTTTCAGTTAAATTTTCTGGCTGTCTGTTGACTGACCATCAGCCTCCTTCCCCCCCAGTGCAGACTGCCAGGAGAGCAGGGGACTGAAGGAAACCCTGGCCTGCAAACCAGGTAATTCCCACCAAATTCACTGAGATGCCACACGTGGATGCATGATGATGTCATTCACGTGTTTGCGAGTTCCAACTTCGCCTTCAGCTGTGCGTGTGTATTTGCAAGTGATAAATGCCTTGGTACAACCTTCTGGATTTGAGGTCATTGGTTATTTGCAAAACTGGGATAACATTTGATTTTCACACTTAGATGAAAAATAGGTTTTATTACATGGTTTGGCTCACAACTTAAGTGGTATAAATATATATACATATACATATATCGTATAGTGGTATAAATATATCTATAAATATACATGTATTCTTTGCTACACCTCAAACATCACCATATCATCTTTGGGCTTAGCAAAACAAAAAGATAAAAGGACGTGCATTCTATCTTTCCCTGTGCACATTTTGGTTTCTTCTCTAAAGTAGCAAAGCATTTAGGTAAAACAGCATTGTCTGCACCACTGGACACAAGCACTGAGGTAATTGTTGTTCAACAACTTTGCAATGCCCTTTTCTTCTTTAATTAAATTAACCACAAAATGTACAAACACAAATACTGAGAAAAATCTGAGTCGTACAAGAAGGAAGAAAAAAAATTTATGTGCCAGGAAAGGACTTTGATCCCCACTTCTACCCAGGCAAAGTGGGAGAGAAAAATACAAGTAAAACTGAACCCCTTCTTACTCAGGGAATCTGACCATCTTTTTTTTTTTTTTTTTTTTTTTTTATCCCTGGAAGGCTCTGGCCAAAAAAAACCCAAAATAAAACAAAAATCAAAAGAAAAAAATCTGTCCAAACCCCCCTTTTAGGCAGAAAAATATTTGTGTCTTTGCTTTTAAACTGCTTTTGGAAACAAAAGAATGTGAGATTTCATTTTGGAAAAGTCAATTTAAGCTCATGTGTTCCTTTGGTCTTAAAGTTACATGATAATGTGTGGGGCTGGAACCGTGTTCTAAAAACCTGTGGTATTGTCCATGGCAGGTCCGTGTTTCCTGTGCCACATCTGTTCCAGGGAGAGCTGCAGGTAGAAGAATCTTTCTCCTCCCCACAGAGAGGCAGGAGAAAAAGTTTCTTCCCTGCTTGCTGCTACTCTGGGTTGTTGGTTTGCTATTTTTTTTTTCTCCTTTTCAATTCCCAGTGGGGTGATTTGCTCATGAAAGTACACAGCATTTTTTTTCAAACCAACAGATCTAGGATTCTGTATGTCACATGTCCAACTTTGGCAATATGAAAAACCACATTTGTTTAAAAGACATTGGTACATAAAAGACATTTACTGAAACCCTAATCTTAGGTTCTTAAAACAGATGTGCAGAAAAAAAATATCTACAAAGAATGGCCATAAAACAAAAAATAAAAACATTTAAAGTAAAAATTACAATGAATTTTTCCAGTCATTGTAAACATTTTCCTAATTATTGCTTTTAGAATGATTAATTGCATAATAAATTATGAAGTACTATCATTGAAAAAATAATTATGGATAGATGATTGTCTCTTAGTAACTGGCGAGGCAATGCAGAGTCCTTTGCCCCTTTTTATGCCCTGAGAAAACAGTAACTTTGGAGTTCCTTCTTTCAGCTGGAGAGCTAGGGAAACTACTGTAAGCCAAGATTGCTTTGCAGCATTGAAACTATGTACAAGCATCTGCTACAGGCACCCTGACTTGCCAAGTCATAAATAAAAAAAATCACTTTGCCAAAAAGTCTTAAGGGTCCATTGGTTCAATTGTTTCTTGCTTGACCTTTACAGGTAACAGAGGTAGTGGGTGACCGTGAGGCAACTTCATAACTGACATATCTGACGACTCGTAAAGGTTGCATCCTGAGGAGATAAGCCCATTTCCCAGGTTCCTCTGCAGAGAGACTTTCAGGTTAGCTCCTTCCATTTCCCTCCTGAGCACGGTCAGTATATCCTTCTCCACGATCGATGTTAAGTCGATATTGTCCTCCACTTCTTCCAGCTTGTCAGCATTGTCACTGATGTCGAACTTCTCAATCTCCTCGTTGATCCGGTTCAGGTCCTCCATGGAGTGGCCGGAGGCCGGGGCGACGGGACAGTAGCCCTTCAGGTGGACCTGGAGGCTGCAGAGGTGAATGTAGCTCTTGTGGCAGTGGATGCATTTATGGGGGCGTTCCCGGGTGTGGAGACGTTTGTGCAGCTTCAGGTGCACAAACTGGGTGAATTTGGCTGGGCAGAGCTTGCACTGGTAAGGCTTCTCTCCAGAGTGGAGCCGCAGGTGGGTTTTGAGATTGCTGGTGCTGCTGAACCGCTTGTGACAAACCTAATGTGGGGGGTGGCAGAGAAACAGCGAATGAGTGGGAGGCGATTTTATGGTTTAAATTACAGACACTTAGGAGGAGATGGCAGGATGAAGCAGCAGCTTTCTATATCTTCACACTTTCTCACAAAGGGAAAAAAATCCCCACCTTTTTTATTTAAACATTGCTGAATGTCATTTTGGGTGTGGCTGATGGCAAAACTGTATCAGGCAGGTGTTGCTCTGGCAGGCTGCAGGCAATCGTGCTGTCTCACAGACGCTGCTGCACCAGGGCTGGGCCAGGCTGTGGTGAAGATTCCAGCCCTGAGCAGCCAAGGGTTTGTCCCTCAGCCCTCCCTGCACACTGTAGCGGATGTGCAAAACCCTGCCGTCCCTTCAGCCTCCGAAGGATTCACCTCTCTCTCTGTGTTACATACCTGACACTCGTGGGGCTTTTCTCCCGTGTGTACCAGATAGTGCTTCTGGAGGTGAGCCAGCTGCGTGAAGCCCTTATTGCAAGTCTGGCATTTAAATGGTCTCTCTCCACTGTGTACTCGGAGGTGCACCTAGGGAGAGACAAAGCAATTAACAATTTGCAGTTTCCAGTACTACAATAAAAGTGCTTTCAGATGTTTCCTAAAGGCAGCGGAAGAGTCCCATTGCCAAAATACAATGTTATCTAGTTAATTAGGTGGCGTCAGTATTAAAGCACACAACCAGGCTTTCTTGCTGGGGGATGCTGTATTAAGCCCAGACACATAAACAGCCTAACAAGCAAGGGAGGCCTGACCCTGCTTTTCCTCGAAAACCTACAGGGAGAAATCTGAGCCTTCAAAGAAGGCTCCTGTCTTACCCTCCACTGCCTACCTTCAGATTGGAGAGCTGGCCAAAGGTCTTGGAGCAAACATTGCATTCGTACTTGATCTTCCCATTCTGCTTTTTCAGTGGGTATGGGAGGGTTTTGTAACCAGTCACATTCCTCTTACTTTTAATGAGATTCATGGCTTCTTCACCGCCGGTGGCAGCCAACACCACTGAGGTAGGTTTAGGTTGCATTATGTGTTCCGAACTGGCTGCTGTACCAGCGGTGGGGGACCCACTGGTAGGGCTGCATGGCTTGTCCTTCATGCTGGCAGCAGCGCCCGTGATAGAGAAGGCACTGTTGGGTGCTGGTATGAGGAAGTCTCTCGGATGATCAGGCTGCAGCAGTCGACGGCCTCCTTCACTGGGCAATGAGCTGGGGAGCGTGGTGGGGTTGAGCATGTGGTGGGAAAGGCTACCTCCACTGAGCAGGTTGCCGTAAAGAGGGTACATCCTTGGGAAGAGATTGAAATTGTTGATGCCATTGATATTGTTCAAAGCGCTCAGGTTATTACAGCTCATATTGAATGGAGGTAACAGGAATTTGGGGTAATGGGGGTTATAGGATGGTAGAAAGGCAGGTGAGAGGTGGCCAGGGGGTGCATATCCAGGATAAGACCCCAATCCTTCTGAGCCATATGATCCATTCAAGTAAGAGTATGGCTCTCTGTGCTCTTGGGAAGTAGGTGCCAGAGGCGAAACTGTGACCCCCGGACTACTGTGAGGGCTTGAACTTTTTAAACTTTGGTCTGGGCTGCTCCTCCCGGAAGGACTTGGTGTAGTAGATGCCTGGATGGGCGAGTGAGTAATGTAACTGGGTCTGTCCATGCCATATGCTAAGGAAGCTTTCAGATAGTCTTCAGGAATGTGAGGTCGGATCGGGTAGACAACTCGAGGGAAGAAACACCTCTCTGGGCTATAGTTCTTACGTAAATCATCCAAGTCTTTTTCTGGAGTAACTGGTGAAATGTTGGTCTGAAAGAAGTCTTTTCCCTTAGGAGGATTGGATTCCATTTTCAGGATTTCTTTCACACTGTGCTCCTTCTTTGGGATGCTTTTCTGATAAAGCTCATCTTTATCAGCGCTGTGCTGCTTTGGATTAACGTGGGTTTGTGCTGAAATACAAAGACAAGATAACGATTATTTAGATATGTCACTGGCGTTATCTCTTTTCAAAACAGAATCTAACCCCTACAAGTTTAGTGGGAAGGAAGGGCTACTCTCAGAGAGGAGCAATCATTCAGCTTGCCACAAAACTAATGGTTGTGTGAAGAAATGCCTGCTGGTATTAAGTGTTAATAAAAAGCATTGCTAATTTAAGGGATACCAACCAGTACATAGAGATCTGGATGATGATGCATTTGCAGAGTGCCAGCCTCCACTCTGCAAACTGATTTCACCTTTCTTCCCCCTTAAATTTGCCTAGCTTTGCTGTTGAATGTCTCTTTAAGCAGTATTTCTAATAAATGCGGTAATGAGCATTTGTTCACAATACAGGTTTAACTGAAGGACTTTGCAGAGTACAAGCTCCCAGAAATGTTCCTCAGTAAAATAACAAGGCATGACAAATCGGGTTTTGCCAAACCGCAGCAGTCACTTCACCAGCCAGTTCAATTACTTACAGTACCAAAAAAACCATGGCTGGCTAGGATGAAAGCCTTCTTCAAAGAGAAGGTATTCTCCATCAGTAAACAGATCATTACTCATTAAATATACTGCTTAGGAACATCTACAACAAAGCAGACTATTTACTGCAGATTTCTGTGGCATTCAGTCTATGCAAAACTCCTCTGCTTACAGCTGTATTTTATAAAAAAATGCTGAAGCAAAGTAAAAGAAAGCAAGACTGGTTGGCTCCAGCTTAAGTTGAAATTTGCTCTAAAAAAAAAAAAAAAAAAAAAAAGGAAAAGAAATATGTATTTAGAAGGAAATAGAAGCTAGCATATATTCATCTCAGTTCAGCACATACTCTATTTTTTGTATTCAAAGACCTTGCTGTCTGGACACAATACAATCTTGACAGCTCACTGAAAGATGACTTATTTCATTAGAAAAAGTAGAAAAACAAATCTGCCTTTATCTTTTTTACATAATCTTGATTACTTGTAAGATATTTTATTATAGGGGGAAAGACTAGAAGAAGGTTTCATAATTATAGTTAGTTAGTTCAAGGCTTTCCATCAGCAGGTACAAGCCAACACCAGTAGGTATGTGACTCAAGAACACTGCAGTCCTTTAGAAACATTTCTGCTCCCATGACTGACTGTTCTTACTTCACTATCTAAGGTGAGAAACAGTTATTTCTGATTTTTGGAGGATCATCTGAACCAAGTGAGGAACGTGAGAACAGGCAATGACCACGCCGCTTTCAACACAGATTCTTTGCTTCACTATTCACTACCCTGATGGAATCTATCATTTGGCAACATTACCCTATAAGGCAAAGAAAGCCATTTATTAAACATATCCAAGAAAACAGCTGCTTGCACAGCGTGCTCCTGCTTACAGCAACCCACTTTACAGTAGCATCCTTTTTGAAATGGCATTAGACAAGTAATAAGAAAATTTAGTTTGAGATTTTTGAGTAGTTTGTATATTTTCAAGCTCCAATTAAATGCAAATGAACACAGTTAAGTTAAATTAAAATATTTATGATAAAACTTAAAAGTGTTGTGCAGCAAGCATATGCACACATAAGCACACAGAAAGCTTCCCAATTACTTCTCTTAGTGTCCAAAGTTTAATGCAGAGCTGTATGAAAAATAAAGTAATAACATGTTGTGTTTTCTGGTTTTAAAAAACATCTACTTTCTTTGGTAATTTTGTCTGTACTCCTGGACTGGTAACTCACTTTCTGAATGTCAGCCAGATTTTGGGGCATAGCATAGAGGTCCTACTAGGTTCAAGAAGCTCCACAATGGCACTGTGAATAATATTATCTGTATCTTCTTATCAGCTGCCTTTCACCACAGCAGTGTTTCAGAGCAAACATTCCTGGTGACGCTATCAGCATCGGGAAGTATCAAGACCAGGCAGTATTGAAAACTGGACAGGGGGGTGGGAGGCAGGACTTGTGAAGCCTTGCAGCAGGAAAAATAAATAAATACCACCTTATCAGGCCCATATCAGTTTCTCAGTGGGGTCTGTCAAGCAGGAAGTTCAAATTGACACTTTTCTCTTTTAAAGAAAAAACCCAGGGGGAGGGGAAGAGGAAGGAGAAATGCTGGTGGTACTGGAAAAGTGACAGAGAAACTGGGGCCTCTTCAGCTGGAGAAACAGCTCCCACTGTCACAAGGTTAAACATGAGGGTGGGGATAGGGTACGTGCCTTATGTGCAGGAGCAAGCCCAGGAGTGACAGAAAGGAAGCTCATGCAGAGATCGTAACTTTCTCTGTGCAACAATCCCATGCTCTCTCCTGACTGACTAAAGATAATTGTTTCTTTCATCCCTTCTGAATTTTCCTGGTAAAGCTGTCCCTCTTACTAATTTCCACGTGCAGACAGAAGTTGTGATATTTAAAGATATTTTTTCAAGTCTAACTGTGACAGCTCTCTTTAGTTTGCAAGCTATCTTTGGTCCATAAATCCCCTCTTGGCTTTTTCCCTTATTACCTGAGCACAAGGGACACTTGGGAACACCAGAGAGATCAAAACATAAACAAGTGTGTCAGCACTGTGTAAAATAAGAGAAGGTAACATCCGGGGCCAAGGAGAGGTTCTTAAGTTTTATACTGAAGGTGGATTTAAACCAGGGCTGAAATTGATTGAGAGGTTTACAACCTTTCTTGTTGCTCTTAAAGGAGCCATACTTCAAAGTTAAAGAGATAGATTTCTTATAAATGGATTTTTAAAAAAACTTATGATCTTAGATTCAAATTTTTACCAATCAGAATGTCTCCCATTCATTGTTGAAATGCATTTCTCCCCCCCACCCCCATATACACACACATATATATATATATACAGTAAATATAGGCACATACTCTTCCAAGATCTGTCTAGTTTCTGTGGTCAGAGGGACACACAGAAAAGAGATTCATGACAAAACACGAATGGTGCAGCTGCATTTTTAAATTACTGATCTGGGGGCGGGGGGGGGGAGAGAAAGGAAAAAAAACCCCAGACGTGCCTCTTGAGGATCCTGATCCACTTCTAACTGAGGTCAAAAGATTATTTGCTCAGATCTGAGATTAGTGCATGCAAGAGGAAAAGGGACAAAACTCCTGTTACATTTAAGTATTGATAAAACTTGGTTGAAGGAGCTGCCTGAAGTCACTCCAGTGTGGGTGTTCCAGCTACAGACTGCTGCAGAGCTATAGACTTTGCTCTTGGTTCTTGTGCTCTGAGAAACATTTCATAAAAACAATGATCTGTTCTTTTCTAAAAACTTGAAAAACGGTTGTAGGCAGACAGTAATTGCAACAGTAATTTCAGGAGTGAGATGGTACTGAACACTTCGAGTGGTAGAGCTTAATTATGCCGATTCACATTTTCAATCTAAATTAAGCACCTCTTTTGCTAGTAGAAAGAGAACCTCGAAGTTGTGAAGCGGGCAAAACAAAGACTGTTTCCACTCAAAATGAGAACAGAGACCAACATTCAGAAGTACAAAATTTGATCATCTGTTTTCTAAATGTGTCCATGGCAGTGTGACATGCCTTTGAAAACCTTTTGCTCAGAGAAGGTCTTTCTGGGAGCCTTCAAATAATTTTCAATATTAAGACAACTTCAGTCCCCAAATTCTGATTTTGTGAGGACAACTTCTCATATCATTTAAAAATAATTTTCCTGAGCCCTTTTGAACATTCCAGGAGGCATTTTTTTAAGCAAGTGCAGATGTTTCCTCTCAACCCAAACAGAAAAGCTTCAAAACCAGAAAGTGAAACTGCCCATAAACAAAAGGGAAAGCGAGTGACAGGGCTGAGCTAACGGCCAGCATGTCAGGGCCAGCAGGAAGAAGAGAAGAATAAATCGCATTTAAGAAAAAAGCATTAAAAAGTTAATCTTCATAGAACCAGAAACACTTTAAATTCATGTCTTGTTAAACCTGTTAATGAAACAAAAAGATTGCCAAATATTTTGTAAATATGCAAATTATCTTCCCCCAGCTTGAACTTTTTTTCTGAAGCTTGACCAAAAGATGTCACCTGCCTGTACTTGACTGAGGAGACAAACATGACATGAGCAGCAGGAAGTTGCATCATATGATTGCAATATATGAACATTATTATCAAATAGCCATGTCCTGAGTCAATGCAATTGTTTGGATTTTGTTGGGTTTTTCTTGTTTGGTTTTGGTTTGGTTTTTTTTTAACTGTTACCCTCTCCACCCCTCCATCCTAAAATAATCCTCCCATGCTGAGGTAAGAATGAAATTCTAAACCATTTGGAACCGCCAAAGCAAATTTCCTCAGTGTTTGCTAAATAAAACATCACAGACTAAAAGACAATCTGAAGGAGCAGTTGAATGAGGTTAGGCACATTTAACAAATTACTGAAAATTTATTTTTAGCAGAATACAGAAATTTTGTGCCACCATACTTAAAACTATTTACTGGACAATGGCACCATCTGAAGGTGACATCTCAAATCTTGACAGAAAACATGAGAGGCCTCAAAACAGGCAGGAAGGGAATGACATTTGAGTTTCCAACACTGGGATAATGTGGAGTCTTGCCTCTACCACTATTGTGCAACTCCTTGCAGGCACTTCAACATCCATTTGAAGTTACGTAGCTCCACTCGGAGCTAATCATGGCTGTGAAGGTAGGTGTGTGCTCCAGCGTCTGAAGGACTGGGTCAAAGGCCCCAATTCAGGAAAACACAGAGGACAGGGTTAAACCCACAACTAAGTACATGCCTAATTGCTGTCTTGCATCTGGATGCTTTCCTTCTGCGGCACAAATGAGCTAATGCTGGGGAAGTTACCTTTAATTTGAAAGTTTGCTGTTACACTGGCAAGTAGATGTTACATGTGGGTGTGTAAATACATTTATGCTCTAAAGTGGTAGTTCTCTCATTTTTGAGGCCACTAATTACAGGAAATAAAGCCAGAGAAATTCCCTGATACATTTTTCCCCGGAGGCCCATCCTGCTCTGGTGCTTAAAGAGGAACTAAGGTGCTGAACTCTAAGGCTGTGATCCCCAAACCCTTGAGGCACTTAAAGCAGCTGCCTATATTTTAAGTTGGCAAGACTGGAAGGTCTCTGTAGGTGTGTGTCCCAGGTGGCCTCTCCTGTGCTGGGCAGCCAGCCAAGGTACGACTCTTCCAAAGCCTCCCACGGGCACCAGTGTGCACTGCACACCCAAGGCACAGTGAAGGAAGAGATCTGGGTGCACCACACCATGGCCACTGGCTGCCTCCTGCCCACACCAGCGTGTATCCCATGGGAGGAGGCCCTGACTTCAGCTTGCCTCTTGGGACCCGGACCCCAACTTTCTCTCCCTCCTCCTCAGCGGGTGCCAAAACCAGCAGCCACAGGCTGGGAGAGGTGGTGATGCACCCCTGCTCTTCTGAGGGAAGCCATACCACTTTAAACACCAAATTATTAGGAATCCATTTGGCTGGAGAGGGCTTTCCTGACTTCCTAGCAGGTTGGGGGTGGGGGCCTGGGGGAGGGGGTCCCCTCAAGCAAGGCTGTGTTCAGATGTCCTGCCAGGCCAAAGCCCCACATCTGTAGCAGATACAGGGTGCCAGAGAACTGGGGACAAACTCCTGCACTTTACTCATGGATGAATGCAGTGCCAGGGTACCTCGGACAGCCTTTGTGACAGAGAGAGGCTGGAGAGGCAGCACGATGCTCTCTAATTTTAGATTTAACTAGTGGCCTGGGAGAAAGGAGCAGAAGAAAGCTAAACAGTGCTGGTATTCACAGCAAACTCATCTGGTTCCAGTACTAATGCTGGAAAAACCACCCCTGTTTGCACCATTGCTACAGGGACTTGGGCAAATAAAGACCTTTGGGAGACTTTTGGATTTTTCTTCCACACATTTCAAAAGGCTAACTTTAGAAAACCTCAATCCTTATGGTACCTGTAGGGTTTTTGGCCCATCTGCAGGCTTCAGGCCTGAATGTGTTGCTTACAAGAATGAGGGGAGAAGGAAAACAAAAATGTGAGAAGTTTTTCTCATTTTCTGAACTGCTACTTTCTTTAAGTGGAAGGAGCTAACATAAAATTTCTAAATTGTTTAAACGTAATTATCTTAAAAACTAGAAGAATGTCTATTTCAAACTCAGCAGCTGGAAATACTGCAAATATTAAGGCTGAACTGCAAAATTGTGGCTCAGGTTCCCATTTCTTTAAATCCTTATACTGAGCATACTACTTTTACTAAAATCAGTTCTTCTGCCATGTCCAGACATCCCTAGTTTTGACCTGATTAAGTTACTATTGGACACAGTAAGAAACACTTTACAAATACATTAATTGCTACTTCTGCAAGGAAGCCTAAGCTGCCAGCAGATGCAGGAAACTGAACCTGTGTTTGTGTATCCTCCTAGCTAGTGACCAAATGTGCCTGACTAGATTTTAGCAAACTCCTCATCCACCAGAGCCCTGCATGCTGTTGTCTCATCTCACCTGAAGCTCCCACTGAAAAGCCAACAGCTCATTATATCAGGAAATAAAACTGCACAGGGAGTGGTGAAATGACATATGTGCAAAGATGACAGAATCAGTGAGATAGTTTCTGAACAGAGAATATAGCTGCATAAGACATTCCCTCCCTCTTTTCCCTCTGTCATTAGGAGACAACAAGTTTTCTTCTATTAATTTGTAGGGAAAGACAAAAAGCTAAGGCAAAGGTGCCACCCACAGAGTATAGCTGTACTTTTGATTAATCTGAATGTGTGATGTAAGTTTTCTAATATGGGATGACAGTACTAATGATCCCCAAGTAACACTGATATTTTATAACCCATTCCTTGTTGCCACAGAACCGTAAATAGTTCTTTTTATTTAAAAAAAAAAAAAAACAAAAAAAAAAAAAAAAAAAAACCCCAAAAAACTGCTTGCAGTTTTTCCTTCAAGTTTCAGTGTAGTCACTGGCAGAAGGACAAAAGAATACTCTGCTTTAATAGCAGCAGCAGGGGAAGTAGCCTAAGAGTCCACTGAGAAGTCAGCAATAATCTTTTCTTCTCTAGAAGGGGCTCTGGGTGAGGTGTCAGGCAGTGATTAAGCGAGAAGTAAAGCACCAAGGCTGGAAATAATCAGAAACCGCAGAGGAACACAACCTCCTGGAAACCCCTCTTCCCTCTGCTACCAGTGCTATTATTTTTGAACAGAAAATGAAAGCTGCAATAAAAAGTCAAGAAATGGGGACAAAGTACACTGAGCTTAAAACACAAGTAACCAGATGAGAAGACCACAGGAGGTTTGCTCACATCAGATAAGTAAGGGAAGATGCAAGGCTCAAAGTGCATTATGCAGTAAACACATATTTTGTCAGACACCTAGACAGAGCCATGGCACGTTGCCACTTCCTGCTGCAGTGAGGGCAGCCCTTTGGGAGCATGAGTGGACAGCCTTCAGTACATGCTACCAAAGCAGACTTTTGCTCAACACACTGTGAGATCTGAAATTGCAAAGTTTGAGAGTGAACCAACAGCTATGGTTAGGAAGACAGAGGTCAGGTTGTCTGTCCAGAATTTCACCAGATAAGACTCAGATTGTAAACAAACAACTACTCAGATTTTATAATCTCTTTCCCTTTGAACAGGCACAGGGAACTCATTCTCTTGTGTTGGATTTTTTAATTCCCCTTTTCCACTCCAAGCTACCTCCTGTGACACAACAGATGATGCAGCTGTGTAATTATACAACTTATTATTAGATCATATAGACAGAAGAGACATTACTAGCATTCCTTGTTTATACTGTAATCCACTTACTGAGGTTCATCATTGTCAGCTCTCTGGAGGGGGGATAGTGCAGCCTCTCTGCAAAGTCTCGGCAGTACCACACAAGCAGCTCTTGGTTGGCAGGGATGGGCTTGATGGTATAGAAGTAGATGTTCATTCCATTCTGACAAGCAGCCAAGTTCTGCTCCTGAACAGAGTAGCCAGGGTTTACATAACGCATCCAGTTGCTCTTGTCCTCGTTAAATCCATCAATGAAGTGGTGAAGTTCACCGCTTGAATAGATCTGGAACAGAGAGGAAGTGCTTATGAATATATATATACATATATATATAGGCACAATATGTAATATGTAGGCACAGAGTCCAGAGGGGAAAAGTGATAAGCTCCCTTTTTTTTTTTTTTTTCTTAAGATGAGCATATATTATTGAAGTAAGAGTTCAAGCTGTGTTCCTGCCTTTCCAACAATGACATCCTCTGAGTTAAGAAGCTTTTTAAAGGCAAGTCCACAGTCACCTTTTCCATTTAATCTTAGCCTGTGTCTCTGCTAGCTTCGGAAAGCAAGACCCAAAATCTGAAATGCAGAGTACTCTCTCTGTGTGAACAGTCTACCTTAGAGTCCTTTTCCTGGTGCTCTGATCAACAAGTGGGTGATGCTGATGACGGCAGGTCTGAGTGCATGCTTGCATTAATGCTTTGAGTCACCTGTGTATAAGACTGACTGGCTGTGCTATGTCAGAGTTCTTCTCGCCTCTTTCTATGGCCTCTGTACTTGCAGTTTCCTACCACCTCCACCCAAAGGTTTAAACTATGCAAACATTCTCCACCCCCCAGAGTCCTAAAGCAACACTTGCTCATAGTTGAACTGTAACCCTTTTGTAGGAAGGCTGGGCGAGGCAAAGATGAAATTCACCTGCCATAACTGAAGGAAGACTTGACAAGGGGTTAGCCCATGAGATGTCACTTTTCCTACCAAGGGACATGTTCTGACTTGTCCACAGAGGGGCAAGAAAGCATGAGTCTGAAAACTGCTCAGCGGTTTCAGGGGAAAGAAGTTCCCATCACTGACAGAAGCTACTGTTTCTTGAAATATAAGAGAATTATTTTAAAAAAGAAAAAAATTCAAGAGAAATCCAGGAAACATGCCTTTAAAAACACACTGCTTACTGTCAAGGGGAACTAGCTCCATGCTGGATGAAATGGGGTTCCTGGTTTTCTGAAAACAGATGACCAGGCAAAAGCCAGACCTTGAAGTGGGAGCAGCTTGTACCAGCAACGCACCTCGCTGAGCAGGAAATGCTTTTCCAAAGGGGAGACAGAGCTTATCTCGGGGAGAAAACGCCGCACGGGGTGCTCCTGCCCGTGTGCCCTCAGCACTGTCTCTCGCAGCTCCCGGGCCGGGCAGCGCCCTCCGGCCGGCCGGGACCCTGCTGCGCTCCCCGGAGCCCGGCGGGCAGAGAGGGCAGGCGGCCTGGCCCTTTAACGCGGGCCGTAAACACCAGAATCACTTTCTTTAAGAGTAACTTCCTGTAAACTGAGAAGGGGGAAATACATGTGGCCTCATCAAAGCAGCTTGCGAGAGATTTTGCGGTGTGTTTGTTATGAGAAAATGGAAGGGAGCCGGGCGAGTTGTTGCTGCATCAAGAGGAGCCTTCGGGTTTCTCTGCTCACCCCGGCTCGCAAACTTCCAGGAACGCGGGGCTCTGGCGCTTGGCGCCTGCCACCACCACTGCCCAAACCAGCCCTCCACCGCTCCCACGTCAGGGCCACGGCTCCGCGTCCCCGGCAGAGGCAGCCCCCAGCTCCCACCTATTCTGGGGAAGGCGCGCCCAGATGTGCTGAGTCACGGCGCGGTTCCCAGAAATGACGCGGGCCCGGGCGGCCCCGCTCCCCTGGCGCGGGCAGCGTCCCCGGGCGCCCCGCAGATGTTCCCGCTCCTGCCAGCGAGCCCAGGATGCCTTTAGTAACATGTGGGAAGTTATCTCCCACAATTTCCTTTGCATATGCAAGCCTGTGTCAGACCCCTAGGAAGGAATTAATTTTCAGTGCAGCAGTCTGCCTTGAACGAATCAAGAGATTATAACACGGAATTTAATGATGCTTAGATGGCTCCTAGCATATTATTTCTGAGGATCCCTCCACATTAAGTCTTAAAATCACATCATAGGAATGATGTCATCTTTCTCACTGCAATGTAGGAATGAAGCCCTGCAAGATGGCTATCAGCCCTTTTTCCCTGTGTCAGCCTCCCAGTCTCTTCCTAGACTGGACACAAGCTCCCAAAAAGTTCAGGAAAAAGAAACATTTTGTGGCCTTCTTAATGTGAAAACAGTTGTCTGCTCTGTAAAAACACTCATGCAAATAACTGCCTGTGCAATGCTGTATTATATCGTACAAAGAAGATCTGAGAAAACCAAAATGATTCAATTAGGTAGGAAGAAAGGGGTGTGGGGAATGCTGGTGCATGCCCTGGGTTTCACCTGGATATGAGGTTGGGATATTACTAAGGCAGGCAGGCACCTGAGCGCAGAGGCTTGGACACAGTCCCAAATCCACGGATTTAGACACAACCTACATGGCTAGAAGGCAGCAAAACAAATCCATGGAATGAGATGGGGCTGAAGGAATGTTCTCTAACAATTAATAATGTGTCTGTGAGGAAAATGAGGATTATGTCAACTGATAAACTGGAAGCATATTCCACAGCACAGACTGCCCACGCCAAAACATATTGGCTGCTGCTTTCTTCCAGCTTATACTATGGAGCACAAATTAGGCACCACCTCTGGTGTTTGTCTGTTTTCCCCTTTGCTAAGATCCATGAGCTGCTCTTTTAACAATTCTGAGGAGAAACATTTATTAATTGAATGATACATGCTGAAGACTACCACCACTGTTTTATAGCAGCTCTATACAAGAAGCAGGAAAAAATGTCAGAAAATGTATCATAATTCCAGAGTGAAAGTTTATGCAGTACTTTAACAGCATCTTCATGGTGGGAAGAATCAAGGACGTGATACTTGCATAAATCAGAATGACTTTCTGTTGTGAAGAAATGCAAAATAACCTGCCCTTACAGCAAGCAGCAGAACTATTTCTTTACAGAATCAGCACCGATACATTTTGGAAGAATGAGCCGGGAAGGGCTGTGCTCTCTCCACCCACAGAGTCCCTACATCCAAGACAGCCAGGCTTTTACTTGGCTTAATTCACCCACTGGCCCTGTTTGTGCCGGGCCACATAGAGAAGCTGTCCCCTGCATCACACAGCAGGAAGTGGCCCAGCTTCTCAGCCATACTCATTTAGTGATCTGCTCACTGCAACAACGTGGGGCTGTTTTTTTCCTACTTACCCGCCAAAAGTATTTTCTGTTTGCATTCTTGGGAACCGTATCACTGGTATAGATCTCTCCTACCAGGGGTCCAAAGCGTGTTCCTTTTGGGATGTACTCTTTGCTTATCACTCCAGTGACCTACAAGAAGAGCAGCACGGGATCAGTCCGTTGCCAATAGAAAATGAAAAGCATCCCTCTTTTCCCCTGTTCCCCAAATGTAACGAGGTAAAGCAAACAATGCAAGAAATTTTTTGTGACAGGTCAGCAAAACAGAAATGAATAAATGGACAATCATGTTGGTTACAATATGAACAGTTTTGTTAGGTCCTGGCATTTTCCTAAGACATATGGAAGCTAATGATGAAATACCACCTTAAAAATATGCTTTTTGGAAATACATTTACAAGAAGAAATAGTAAGCAAAATGTACACAGACTGTCAAATATCTTCAGAAGTTATTTTTCCTATCAAAGGCAACCCCTAGAAGTCTAGTTCCAGCAAACAAAAATATGCAATATCTATCAATCACTTCACTGCTCGAGAGCTTGCTTTTCTAATAAGTTAGGAACTGGAATGACTGCTCTTCCAGATCAAAATGAAACCACCCTCCACCCCCCTCCATTCTTTGGTCTATACCCGCCCTGATAGCTACAAGGAGAACACAAAAAAAAAAAAGACAACCTTCAGTTCTCTTACCAGCATACAGTGGCATACAAAACAGAACATAAAATGGCTCTGGGACATATACTCACAGGTCACTTTCTTGTACAAAAAGGAATCATCAGTTCCAGTAATATAAATTAAGTGGGTTTGATTGAAAAAGGTGTAAGGATTTTGAAGAAAATGCTCCACTGTGCTAGGTCTAAGAAATGTATTCTGGTTGTTCAGCTTCCTTCTTGACAGTAATTATACCAAAAAAAGTCACTGACCACAAATCAGGAAGCAATTCATCATTATTCAGAAGAACGTGCCTTGGAGTAACCCTTTGCAAAACACTGCTGAGTTATTGGTTTTGTCTCTCTGTTCCTCACCAATCTTCTTAAATTTAATGTATCTAAACAATGTTAGAAAACTAACAATTTTGTAAACCAAAAACCCCAAGCCTTTGCAAGATTGATTTTGCTGCTCAGCCAGCAGAAAAAAAAAAAAAAAAGAAGGTAAAAAGCCTATTAATTTGGTATTAAAACCAAATATATTATAAACTCTTATAGCAAAATGTATTGGACATCTTTCCACTTGTCTTGCCACACATCTTGCCACTTGTCTTTTTGCTCGCCAGGATTTCAGAAGGCAGGAACACAAGAAGTAGTTGAGGAAGGCTGAGAGCTGGGATTACTGCTGTCTGTACCCCACAAGGAATCAATGTCCTTACAAAAGCAGATTAGCACGCATCAGACCCTACAGACAGCTCACTTCAGTGAGCTTTTCTATTTCTTTTAACAGTCCTCAGCAAAGGGTGGTAAAAACCCTGGACTGTATGTAGACAGCACTTCACAAATTAGCTAAGCCTTCTGATTTACTCATGCTACATTTTCTTACATTGTTTGATCCTTAATGTGTAAGTGAGCGGCTGACAGAAAAATCCTTGCTTGTGTACTGGTCAAGATTAAAAATCCCAGTAAAAAATGAACACCTAGCATAATTTCCTGTTAAATGTCAAAATAAAGGGGCCAATTAACAGCCATGGATTCAAGGAATCACCTGGAATCAGATTGCTGGGTGTTCGTGGTGGCTGTTTGTACTCGTTTGCATTTTAACATGTGTTTTCAGCACACTACAAAGAGAAAAAATTAAAACATCAACAGCAGAGGTAGTTAAATGCTCCATTGATCTGTGCATCTGGACTGAAGAGAGAGAAGAGGGACTTCCAGAAATTTTCTTACACCTACCATATGCTGAAACAAGCTCAGTGGCTCAGTTTTATTTTTGTCTTGCTTGTACATGTCTCATACAGAGCTGAAAAAGGCAGATGTTCTTCTCATTTTCCCTATATATCTTAATTTACATTCATCTGCCCTCTCAAGAAAAGTTCACAACCAAGCTACAAGCATACCCTACTAGTTTTACTGCATGATAGCTTGAGATTTTTCATGGTTTTAAAAATATCTTGGCCTTAATTAAAACGACTTTAATGAAATTCTCAGAATCTCTAGAAATCACTCCTTGAACTAGTCAACTTGAAACACTCTCTGACACAGCACATACTTTTTGATATCCACCTTATAGACAGCGTTTGTGTTCAGCTGTGCCAGGAGAGAAGCAAAGATGATTTCTCAGCCTGTACCCATCAGAATTTGGCAGAAAAGGTTCTGCACATCTGCGTGTGCCAACGCTGAAGTTTTGCTAAACCAGGCTATAAAGCCGTCCGGATGACTTTTAGCTGACGGTGGCTCTCAGGTCAGCAATTCTCGGCCTCCACTGTTCCCGCACAAGCTCAGCTGCTGGGATCATGAGGGGCACCCTCCAGGAGAAGGCCGCCGGCAGTGCCAAGGCAGCCTGGCTCCAGGCAGCCCCCCTGCCGCAGCCAGAAGGGGCTCCTGCCCCGCCGCAGCTCGGCGGGTGCGCCTTAAGAAGAGGCCAGGAAGCAGGGAGCTGCCGAGGGCTGGCAGGCAGGACAGCGGCGCAGCGCCGGGTCCGGAGCCGGGGCTGAGCGTGCCCCGGGCTGCCGGAGGGCCGTGCCGGAGCGGCACTTCGGAGCTGCGTCCGCCAGGTGTCCTCCAGCGCTCCGCTCCGCTCAGCGGCGGGGAGCCCTTCCCGGGAGCCGCGGGGAGCCGGGCGCGGGCGCTCCCCAGAAGCGGAGCCCTTCTGCCGCCGCCGCCCGGGCGCTGCCTGCGGGGCCCGCACCGCTCCGCACGGCAGCCACGGGCTGCTTCCCCACTAGTTCCTCTCCACAGGCGCTTACCCCTTCTCCCTTCAAAGCTCCCAGCACTGCGCCGCATCCCTGCTCTCTGTAGAGCAGCACTTCCAGCAGGAAGGTGCAGCCCGGCGTCAGCCGGAGCCCGCTGCCCGAGCGGGCCGGCTGCGAGCGGCGCCCGGGCGCGCCGGCGGGGACAGCGCGGCCGCCGGCGGCCCGGCCCGGCCCGGCGCGGGGAGCCCGGGGCCGGCGGCAGCCCGGGACCGCGGCCCTGGAACTGACCAGGGTCCTAATGCGGCGCCGGGGGCCCGCCTGGCCCGCTCAGCACATCCCGACCTGCCCGCGGCCCCCGGGCGTGAGGCGGCTCGGCTCCGGTCCCAAATCTGATCTGAGATGGCGCTTTGGAATATCAGCGCTCCTGCATCTTTGTTTGGGGAGAGGGCACTGAAGTAAAACAACGACTCCTGCTAATTCTGCAAGGGGACGGTATTTTGCAATAGGACCACTAAACTGCTTTAAAAAACCAAAACACCGAACAAACTTATTGGCTTCATTGAAACAGCAATATTCTCCACATGCAAACAGGGCAGACTGTCATGTGTCCTGAATTAACACTGATTTTAATTTCTTTTTAGCTACTAGTTCTATAGTTATGTATTTTTTACCCCTTTGTTCAGTGACCAATTTTCTAAAAGTTATGCCACAAAATAGAATGCCTTTCAGATGGCTTCCTCGGCAACCACATAAAAAATAAATAAAAGCAATAGGGGAGAGCAAGTGTCTGAGGTCAGTGAGGCACAGTTCATAACAGCTCAAAATCACTGCTTTCACCAAAATCACTGATTCAGGGTCTGTCTCTAAGAAATGGCCTTATCAGAGATATGCAACAGTAATGGGTGGTTTGCTATGTTTTCCTCTGTCAAAGCTCACACACCAGGATGAGATACCAGTAATATTCAAGATAGCAGAGTAACTGTCATTTTATATCCAGAAGGGATGTTTGGGCTTTAAGCACCGAGACCAAAGGGAAGATTATTGAAAAAAATATTTTTAAATGTCTGTATGAAAAGATCATTCACATATGGCCTTCCAGAGCATAATCCCAACACCACATTTCATCATTTTTTTGACAATTTCCAAAACTGGGGGAAAGGATAAATAATTCACGCATGGAAATAAATAAATGACTTCATGTAAATCTAACAGCCTAAAATGTTATGAGCAGTAGTAATTCATTTTTCAAAATGCTGACACATTCTGTGAATTCACAGCAAAAAATGTGTTCTTCAGAAAAGTCCCTGATCAAGATCCAAGAATAAACAAGAGTATGATGACGTGTCATGGGCTTCCTTGCAAATTGCATAAACCTTTAAAGAAGAGCTCCACAAAGCATGCAAGGAGAAGATATAGAAAAAGCAGCCCTCCCCAAACAGCAGCGGCCGTACTTCCTCCCTCCTAAGCAGGCACGCAGTACTTTTCCTGCTCCAGCCAGAGATACAATACTAATCGTGACAGAGCTAGGATTTAATGATCTAATCATGACAGTATCAGCATTTCACAAGCGATATATTTTATATGTTTTTTGACAATAAACTGACTCAGCATTTTAAACTGTCGACCAGATGAAGCCATAGCTTTCCCCAAAGTTAACAATGAAGACAGCTCACATCTGAAACCCACTGGCAAACACGCACGTATGCATCCCTCGAAGTCTTACCTCATCCTTTTGCAAGTGAAAAAAACCCACTCTCCTGAGCTGTCAGGACTCTAGTGGTTTTCCATGAGGTCAAAACCAGAATCAGGCTCCCTCACTGACCCACAAACACCAACACGCAAAAGCAACACATGTACCCAGTCCTGACCTCACTAAACAAAATCGAACTTGGAAGGCAGACAGAAGAAAAATACAATGTTTCATGTCAGAAGTTCCTAGCACACAAGCAGATTATGCCATTTACAACTACTTCACCCTGTGGATGAGTAGCAAATGAGACCTGTCTGTACATTCTCCAGAATGTAGCCTTCACAGAAGATGGGCAACAGAGCACATCATATCAGCCCTTCCCTTCAGAGCTACCTTAAAGATAGCCAGGGTTTAAAAGCTCCTATTGCTCCTTACGGTAGGTGCAATTCAGCACAAATGAAAGACCAGGGGAAGCTTTGGAGAACAAAAGGAGGATGTCCTATATTCAGACTCCCACTAGCAGGGAGCTGCACGGGTCACATTTTACAAGAAAGAACCAGCAATCTTTCAACAACTTCCCTCTCCCCCCACCTCTTATACAGAGATTGCAGCAATCCTCCTGATTCACTGACCTGCGCCAGGGAATAAGGAAATTACACCTTGGTGTTTCCAAACACAATGTTGGGAATTTTGAAAGCTCTCTGGATGTCTCCAGCCACAGCAGCAGGGGCAGAGAGAGCAAGCAGCCTCAGCAGCCAATCAGTCATCAGCCGGCAGCCAAGGACCGACCCGAGCTGTCACACTGTAAGCTCTTCCTTCAGTCAAGAAATCCTCATGTATCCCACGGCAGAGTCTCATCTTTATTTCCCTCTTCACACCAAACTAAGACCTATCTAGCAATGCAATAACACAAAACCAGGTTTCACACTTTTTTTTCTGGAGCATGACCTTTCTCTGCCAAAGTTCTGCAGGGCAGGGCAGGGCAAGGCAGATGGGAAGAGAAGAGTGATTTTAAGGAGAATTTAGCTTTAACCTCTTACCAAATGTACTTGGCACTCTATTAGGCACTGCCAAGCTAAATTCCATGGTGTCAACACCCTTCAGCTGGGGGTCTGGCCCTATTTCTGTACACAGGATTAAACAAGTACCTGCTCTGGAAGGAAATATTTGATAGGCATGGATGAGTGTACCTCTTCTTTTCAGCTCTGTGGTCAGTATGTTTAGCCCAAGCAGAAGCACAGGTAATAGTTGCTATACCACAAGTCTCAGCACAGGGAGAAATGAAGGGTTGTCCCCTGGGTTGTTACGCTACCGAACATCACACCTAGCTATAATAGCTACTCTATACGAAGGAGTAAACACAAAACCAAATTGCTCATCCAGGCTTGTTTCTTTCCAGCCCTTCTGAAACAACAACAAAGAATGTACCCACTCCAGGGACAAGGATGGAACAGACTCGCACGGCTAGCTACCGGTGAAGATACTGTCCCAGATAAACAAAAGTTAATTTAAGCTACGACCAGACTTCTGTCAAGCTTGCTACAGTTCTACCATTACTTCCTTAACCAACATGCCAGAGTTTTTAAGAATTTAGGAAGTTGGGAATACAACAAGCTTACGAAAAGAATAAAGCAATTTCATAACTAAAAGGAAAACAAAAAGAAATAATTAAACACATTTCCAGGAATTTGATTTTTTTTTTCCCTTTACTTTTTTAAAGCTATTTATTGGACAACCGAGGCACTTTAATCTCTGAGCCAGAGGCAATGAATGGTCCTGGCAAACAGCAGCCTAGAAATTGGCACAAAGAACTACCCCACAGTTTAAATATGCTTATTCAGATGCTGTTCAAATTGTGTGAAAATTTAACTGTTTGCGAATTGGTACAGAACCAGTTTCAGGGATAGGTTGGCTTCAATTTTCAGTGAAAATATTACACAACAGATGACCAGCACACAGTTTCTTAAAAGAGTTATTAGGGTCGCATATTAAAGGCCAGCGGGCAGCATTTGTTGTTGTTGGTAGGGTGTGTGTGTGTATGCTAAAGAATCAAAGACAGGGTGAGCACACGCTTTCCAAAGCGCTGTGATTTGGCTTGTCTGACTCCAGCCTTCCCCAGAGCACTGCCGCTTACCTCTTTGCAGTTAGATGCATATTTGAAAGTCAAGTTCCTTGGCAAGGAAGCCTCTGCCTGAGTTAGGGTGCCTCCATCGGCACTGGGATCCAGCGGATGATCATTTACAATATATGTGCACTTCTCTTCAAAATCAGCCTCTGTCCACAGAGTCATGTCAGCATCCTCCATGTCCATTTTCATTGTCCACTCTCTCCCTTTCACCAGATTCTTGAAACTCACAGCGTCCGAGCTACACTGTGTAGCAGCCTGGAAAAAAAGAAAACAGCCTTTAATCCTCATTGTCCTTCAGTGTTGTGGTTTCCGTTGATACAGTGTGACTAATACAGTAGTCTGTGACACTTTAAAAGCGTATGCAGGATAGTTGGTACAGTTGAGTAATAGCCAAAAAGCAGTGTAAACGAAGCTGGTCTGACTGAAGCAGCACTTTAAAATGCCAGCCTCGGTAGTAATGAGGGAACAAAAACAAAGAGGAGAAAATCCCTAGGCTGTGACAACCACTTTACCTTTTTCAGACCCTTTCCTTAATGCTTCAGAGAGAAAATAATATTCCGTGCTGAAGAAAATGTGGGGTCATGGCCGTGAGACCACTTAGTCGCCTGTGGAAAAGCTGCCTCAGAAAAGTGTCACACAAACAAGGAGAGGAAGAGGAAAGGAACTGCTGTCTGCGTCTGAATGAAGCTAAAAATGGAAAGCGCATGTTGGAAGAGCGGAACCCAGCCTTGCCTCTTCCAAATGGGGAAGCCTGAACTTTCCCACCGGCTTTCAACACACACCGCCTCCTCCTGACGTCCCCTTATCCTTTGGCATGGAAGGCTGAGAAAGCCGACATCCTGCCAGCATCACTGTAGCAGCAGCAGCCCTGCAAAGCACTGCAACATGTTCCTGGGAGTCAAACCAGAAAAGGACCAGGGGAAATAAATAAAATAAATATTTTTTTAAAAAGTTATTCTATCCCTTTTGATTTTGATGGTACCTCCTGGAATTAGTATCCCAAAGCAGTGGACATGAGCCTAGCAGAATAGTTTCAGCAAGTCCTTCAGCCCCTCTGTCTGTTCAGGACAGAAGCACTGTTATCTAACCTATCCTCGAACACGTATTAGGGTCGGGCTCTTTCCATGGGCTCATGAGGAACCAAAATCTGTGCCTACACCGGTAGCTGAGAACAATGCTCAATCCGGCGTAAAATCCCTTCATTTTTCCTTTTTGGATGCGCAGCTACTATGAAATTCACACCCCTCCTCCGGGAAAAACGAAACACGAAGACTGAAAGCGCACGATCTTCCGAGAAAGAGGTTAAGGGCTGACTGACTGCGGGTTCGGGGGAGACCCCCGGCGACCCCCGGGACCGGCCCCCCGGGAGGCACAGCCGGGCCGCCCGAAGAGGCTGAGGCGGGGGTCACGGCAATACACAGCTCCCCCGCGGCCGCCGCCGCCTCCGGACCAGCCCCGTGCCCCGTGCTGACCGCGGTCGAGGCGAGCAGTGAGACAGTGCCGGACCCTCGGCGCTGGAGGGGAAGAGGGGATGAACACCGAAACTCGGGCCAGGGGTATGACAGCTGCGCAGCGGAGCGAAAGGGTTAATGCCGATCACAGGAGCGCTCCCGATCCGGGAGAGGCGACGAGGAAACTTTTGCTCCGTCCCGCGGGCGCCGGGACGGGCGAGAAGCAGGAGCCGGGGAGGTGGAGACGGGGGTGAAAGAGGGGACGGCATCGCGCTCCTTACCGGGGCAGAGTCCGCGCGCGTTTCCACACCGAAGCCCACCGGCGGCGGCAAACCTGGCTCATTTCTACAGAGTAAACATTTCTCCTTCCTTCCAGCGGCCGGGTCCCCGGGAGACTGACTCACACCTCCAGCCGCCGCTCCCCTCCCGCTCCTCCCTCCCCCGGCTGTCACAGGTGCTGCTGCTCTTGCCGCTGGGGAACGCTGGGGGGCCGCCTGCCACAGCGGCGCGCTCCGCTGGCCCCGGCCCGCCCGCCCGCGCTCACGCCGCGGCCCCTCCCTCCCTCCCTCCGCCGGCCCCTCTCACAGCACGGGAGGTGGGGCCCTACCTGCGGACCCTGCCCCGCCCAGCCCACCCGCGTTGGTTTTTTTACATCACTGTTATTATTTCATTTTTTTCCCCCCTTCCTTTCGGCCCCGTGCGTCAGCTGGGAGAGCCGCGGCGCTGCCCCGCCGCCTGGATCTGCCGGGTGGGCGGGCACCGCGGCGTTTCGCGGAGAGCGCACCTGAGGCAGCTTTTACTAGAAATCTGTTTTCCGTGCTATTTTTGAGCTCCGGAGTTTAACACGTGCCCGCTTTCATTCTTGCGCAGTTTGACTTGGTAGAACTTTACAAAAAAATACCAACTAAAATTAATTTACTAGTTTACTGATTAAAACTCTATTCAAAGTGCTTGCTCCCAAACCTCAGCAATTATAGTGCTTTACTTGAGATGACAAATTTGAGAGATTTCAGTTTTGATTTTATCCCTTTCCAGAGTCTCTAATCAGTGCCTGTAAGAGGAACTGGGGAAAACATTTGTGTTTCTTCCCTTAAACAAAACCTTCCCCCTTTCCCTTGGTAACAGCAGGGAAGCTCACAGCAGCAGGATGCGGCACGCAGCGTTTCCGAACCCATTGCCCCTTTCGCAGCGCGGTAAGAAAACGAACACGGGTCTTGCACGGGACGATGTGCGAGCGGCCATCCAGGAGCACACTGCTGGGGGAAGGAGGGTTGGTAGAGCAATCAAGAGATCCCGGCACCCAATTTTTTTTCCTCCGATCCAAGTCAGCATGCTGGCTGAAGGAAGGACATCCTGTGATGATGGCATACAATGTCCTGTTTGTTTATTATTAAGAGCATTCCTGCTTCTCATTACAAAACAACCAGATGCCTTACTTCCTTCAGTGGTCCTGTCTCTTCAGCAAGGCGTCCTCGGGCTCAGAGGAACGGTGATGCACAATTCCATTTATAGCCATCCACAGCCCAGTACAAATGCTAACTGCTTCACTGTGAGGCAACTCTACTACTTCTTCTCACATGTCTGCAAGCATATTTCTCGTCACTTGCCTGGCACTTTACGCGGCAGCTAGTTTCACATTCTTCTTCTAAACATACATGCACTTATGTTCTAGGATGATCTCCGTGTATTTCTTCACAGGAGAAAGGGAGAAGGGGAGGGGGCAGGAAGCAGGTTTATGCAGTCGGGTGCCTGTCTGTCTCTCTGACAGGCGTACACAAACCCCTTTCCCTTAACCTGCTCCTCCTCCCACTGATAAAAAGACGTGTGGAAAGGATTACTTGCCATTTTGGGCCTGCGATGCTGAGAATAGCATATCTGTGTAAAGACCTTCCGTGTGTGCGCTAACGCGGCAGGGCTCGTGGCAGCAGACCTAAGTAGGGCAACTGCTCGCAAGTGAGTGTCCTGGCTTAACTGCCACCACAGCGTAATTCCACAGGAGAGGTGGCCCGAGCACTGGGGCCGAAGGATATAAATGTAATTGGATATACCCTGTAAAACCGAGGCACATCCAAAATGAGGTCTAGGAAGGCTCTGAAGTAGGAAGAACCATTCATTAAAGGAGAGAAATCCGGCCTACTTGATTGGGTTAATTAACTGATGCTGAGTCACACTGCATAGAACAGAAAAACAATGTAGTCATACTGAAGGTGATTATTTTACCGAAAAATAGTCTCACTCTGAGAGGCAGCTGTTTCAGAGCTTTTCACTTCCCTGTTAGCTTGCAAGAAAAACAAAAAAAGGCGGGGGGGGGGGGGGTGGGGGGGAGACAAGAAA